>NC_064868.1:78036315-78362981 GCF_024139225.1 Suncus etruscus
AGGATTCTCAGCAAGGTAGTAGAGGCCATTTTCTGAGACTGAAAGTGACGGGAGGCTAGAAGAGAGATGAGGAGTTATATAGTAAAGAATGAGAAACTCCTCTGAGGATTGAAAGGCTGAAACTCAGCATCACATATCTTGAATCAGTATGACATCCCTAAAAAAGGATCCTATGGTTTATAGTTTTTGAAAAATGACTGCAGACTGACTAAATTATAAATTCATCCTGGACAACTCACAAGTATAAGATGAATGTGCATTGTGTAGAGTGACCCATTTACACAGGTCCCATTTATAGTATAGTTGAGACATCATTTCTTTTTTTTTTTTTTTGCATATTTTCTTTTTATTTAAACACCTTGATTACATACATGATTGTGTTTGGGTTTCAGTCATAAAAGGAACACCACCCATCACCAGTGCAACATTCCCATCACCCAAGTCCCAAATCTCCCTCCTCCCCACCCAACCCCTGCCTGTACCCTAAACAGGCTCTACATTTCCCTCGTACATTCTCAATATTAGGACAGTTCAAAATGTAGTTATTTCCCTAACTAAACTCATCACTCTTTGTGGTGAGCTTCCTGAGGTGAGCTGGAACTTCCAACTCTTTTCTCTTTTGTGTCTGAAAATTATTATTACAAGGGTGTCTTTCATTTTTCTTAAAACCCATAGATGAGTGAGACCATTCTGCGTTTTTCTCTCTCTCTCTGACTTATTTCACTCAGCATAATAGATTCCATGTACATCCATGTATAGGAAAATTTCATGACTTCATCTCTCCTGACAGCTGCATAATATTCCATTGTGTATATGTACCACAGTTTCTTTAGCCATTCGTCTGTTGAAGGGCATCTTGGTTGTTTCCAGAGTCTTGCTATGGTAAATAGAGCTGCAATGAATATAGGTGTAAGGAAGGGGTTTTTGTATTGTATTTTTGTGTTCCTAGGGTATATTCCTAGGAGTGGTATAGCTGGATCGTATGGGAGCTCGATTTCCAGTTTTTGGAGGAATCTCCATATCGCTTTCCATAAAGGTTGAACTAGACGGCATTCCCACCAGCAGTGGATAAGAGTTCCTTTCTCTCCACATCCCCGCCAACACTGTTTATTCTCATTCTTTGTGACGTGTGCCATTCTCTGGGGTGTGAGGTAGTATCTCATCGTTGTTTTGATCTGCATCTCCCTGATGATTAGTGATGTGGAACATTTTTTCATGTGTCTTTTGGCCATGTGTATTTCTTCTTTGTCAAAGTGTCTGTTCATTTCTTCTCCCCATTTTTTGATGGGGTTAGATGTTTTTTTCTTGTAGAGTTCTGTCAGTGCCTTGTATATTTTGGAGATTAGCCCCTTATCTGATGGGTATTGGGTGAATAGTTTCTCCCATTCAGTGGGTGGCTCTTGTATCCTGGGCACTATTTCCTTTGAGGTGCAGAAGCTTCTCAGCTTAATATATTCCCATCTGTTAATTTCTGCTTTCACTTGCTTGGAGAGTGCAGTTTCCTCCTTGAAGATGCCTGTAATGTCCTGGAGTGTTTTGCCTATGTGCTGTTCTATATATCTTATGGTTTTGGGGCTGATATCGAGGTCTTTAATCCATTTGGATTTTACCTTTGTACATGATGTTAGCTGGGGGTCTAAGTTTAATTTTTTGCAAGTGGCTATCCAATTGTGCCAACACCACTTGTTGAAGAGGCTTTCCCTGCTCCATTTAGGATTTCCTGCTCCTTTATCAAAAATTAGATGGTTGTATCTCTGGGGAACATTTTCTGAGTATTCAAGCCTATTCCACTGATCTGAGGACCTATCCTTATTCCAATACCATGCTGTTTTGATAACTGTTGCTTTGTAGTACAGTTTAAAGCTGGGAAAAGTAATTCCTCCCATATTCTTTTTCCCAATGATTGCTTTAGCTATTCGAGGGTGTTTATTGTTCCAAATGAATTTCAAAAGTGTCTGATCCACTTCTTTGAAGAATGTCATGGGTATCTTTAGAGGGATGGCATTAAATCTGTATAATGCCTTGGGGAGTATTGACATTTTGATGATGTTAATCCTGCCAATCCATGAGCAGGGTATGCGTTTCCATTTCCGTGTGTCCTCTCTTATTTCTTGGAGCAGAGTTTTATAGTTTTCTTTGTATAGGTCCTTCACATATTTAGTCAAGTTGATTCCAAGATATTTGAGTTTGTGTGGTACTATTGTGAATGGGGTTGTTTTCTTAATGTCCATTTCATCCTTATTACTATTGGTATATAGAAAGGCCATTGATTTTTGTGTGTTAATTTTGTAGCCTGCCACCTTGCTATATGAGTCTATTGTTTCTAGAAGCTTTTTGATAGAGTCTTTAGGGTTTTCTAAGTAGAGTATCATGTCATCTGCAAACAGTGAGAGCTTGACTTCTTCCTTTCCTATCTGGATTCCCTTGATATCCTTTTCTTGCCTAATCGCTATAGCAAGTACTTCCAGTGCTATGTTGAATAGGAGTGGTGAGAGAGGACAGCCTTGTCTTGTGCCAGAATTTAGAGGGAAGGCTTTCAGTTTTTCTCCATTGAGGATAATATTTGCCACTGGCTTGTGGTAGATGGCCTTCACTATATTGAGAAAGGTTCCCTCCATTCCCATCTTGCTGAGAGTTTTGATCAAGAATGGGTGTTGGACCTTATAAAATGCTTTCTCTGCATCTATTGATATGATCATGTGGTTTTTATTTTTCTTGTTATTGATGTTGTGTATTATGTTGATAGATTTACGGATGTTAAACCAGCCTTGCATTCCTGGGATGAAACCTACTTGATCGTAGTGGATGATCTTCTTAACGAGGCATTGAATCCTATTTGCCAGGATTTTGTTGAGGATCTTTGCATCTGCATTCATCAGTGATATTGGTCTGTAATTTTCTTTTTTGGTAGCGTCTCTGTCTGGTTTAGGTATCAAGGTGATGTTGGCTTCATAAAAGCTATTTGGGAGTGTTTCTGTTTGTTCAATTTCATGAAAGAGTCTTGCCAAGATTGGCAGTAGTTCCTCTTGGAAAGTTTGATAGAATTCATTAGTGAATCCATCTGGACCTGGGCTTTTGTTTTTCGGCAGACATTTGATTACTGTTTTAATTTCATCAATGGTGATGGGGGTGTTTAGATATGCTACATCCTCTTCCTTCAACCGTGGAAGATTATAAGAGTCCAAGAATTTATCCATTTCTTCCAGGTTCTCATTTTTAGTGGCGTAGAGTTTTTCAAAGTAGTTTCTGATTACCCTTTGAATCTCTGTCATATCAGTAGTGATCTCTCCGTTTTCATTCCTGATACGAGTTATCAAGTTTCTCTCTCTCTCTTTCTTTGTTAGGTTTGCCAGTGGTCTATCAATCTTGTTTATTTTTTCAAAGAACCAACTTTTGCTTTCGTTGATCTTTCGGATTGTTTTTTGAGTTTCCACTTCGTTGATTTCTGCTCTCAGCTTTGTTATTTCCTTCTGTCTTCCTATTCTTGGGTCCTTTTGTTGAGCATTTTCTAGTTCTATTAGCTGTGTCATTAAGCTACTCAGGTAAGCTCCTTCTTCCTTCCTGATGTGTGCTTGCAAAGCTATAAATTTTCCTCTCAGTACTGCTTTTGCTGTGTCCCATAGGTTCTGAGAGTTTGTGTCTTTATTGTCATTTGTTTCCAGGAACCTTTTTATTTCCTCCTTGATTTCATCTCGGACCCACTGGTTATTGAGCATGAGGCTGTTTAACTTCCAGGTGTTAAAATGTTTCTTCTGAGTCCCTTTGGAGTTCACAAATAATTTCAGAGCCTTGTGGTCAGCGAAGGTAGTCTGCAAAATTTCTATCCTCTTGATCTTATGGAGGTATGTTTTATGTGCCAGCATGTAGTCTATCCTGGAGAATGTCCCATGTACATTGGAGAAGAATGTGTATCCAGGTTTCTGGGGATGGAGTGTCCTATATATATCCACTAGGCCTCTTTCTTCCATTTCTCTCCTCAGGTCTAGTATATTCTTGTTGGGTTTCAGTCTGGTTGACCTGTCCAGTGTTGACAAAGCCGTGTTAAGGTCCCCCACAATTATTGTGTTGTTGTTGATATTATTTTTCAGATTTGTCAACAGTTGTATTAAATATTTTGCTGGCCCCTCATTCGGTGCATATATGTTTAGGAGAGTGAATTCTTCCTGCTCTACGTACCCCTTGATTAATATAAAATGTCCGTCTTTGTCCCTTACAACCTTCCTGAGTATAAAGTTTGCATTATCTGATATTAGTATGGCCACTCCAGCTTTTTTATGGGTGCTGTTTGCTTGGATAACTTTTCTCCAGCCTTTTATTTTGAGTCTATGTTTGTTCTGACTATTCAGGTGCGTTTCTTGTAGGCAGCAGAAGGTTGGATTGAGTTTTTTGATCCATTTAGCCACTCTGTGTCTCTTAACTGGTGCATTTAGTCCATTGACGTTGAGAGAAAGAATTGTCCTGGGATTTAACGCCATCTTTATTTCAAAATTTGGTGTGTCTTTTGGGTAGTCTTGTCTTAGATTAGGTCTTTCAGTTTTTCTCTTAAGACTGGTTTTGTGTCTGTGAAGTTTCTGAGCTGTTTTTTGTCTGTGAAACCATGTATTCTTCCATCAAACCGGAAAGTGAGTTTTGCTGGGTATAGTATTCTGGGTGAAGCATTCATTTCATTCAGTCTTGTCACAATATCCCACCACTGCTTTCTGGCATTGAGCGTTTCTGGTGACAGGTCTGCTGTAAATCTCAGGGAAGCTTGCTTGAACATGATTTCCCCTTTTGATCTTGCTGTTTTCAGAATTCTGTCTCTATCTGTGGGATTTGTCATTGTGACTAGGATGTGTCTTGGGGTGGTTTTTCTGGGGTCTCTTTTGGTTGGTACTCTTCGGGCATGCAGGATTTGATCACATATATTCTTTAGCTCTGGAAGTTTCTCTTTAATGATGTTCTTGACCATTGATTCTTCCTGGAAATTTTCTTCCTGGGTCTCTGGGACTCCAATGATTCTTAAGTTGTTTCTGTTGATCTTATCATAGACTTCTATTTTCGTCTGTTCCCATTCTTTGACTAATTTTTCCATTGTCTGCTCATTTGCTTTAAGTTTTTTGTCCAATCTCTCCTGCTGTATGGAATTGTTATGTATCTCATCTTCCACAGCACCAAGTCTATTCTCAGCTTCTGATACCCTGTCCCAGAGCTTATCCATTTGTCATTCACTTCGTTTACTGACTTTTTCAGTCCTGTTAGTTGACATGTTATTTCAGTTTGGAGTTTTGTCATTTCTGCCTTCATATTTTCTTGGTTCTTATTAGTGTTCTGTTCAACTCGATCCATGGTTTCTTGGAGTCTGTTGAGCACCTTCCATATTGCTAGTCTAAAGTCCTTATCTGAGAGGTTGATTAGTTGTTCAGTCATTATCTGGTCCTCAGAATTGTCATCTTTATTCTCTATGTCTGATGCTGGCCTGCGTTGTTTCCCCATTGTCACACTTGTATTGTGGGTTTTTCTACGTGTTGTGGTGGTATTCTTTGTCTATATGATGTAGGCAGCACACTCCTCTGGCTCCTCCCTTTCTGGATGGGCTGACTTGCCTCTAAGGGAGGGGAGTCCTCCGTGGATGAAGCCTCACACTGGGTCAAATCTTAGGCCCGAGCATGCAACAGAGAAGACAGTCCAGAGAGAAATGTTTGCTTCTGTGATATAGCGCCGTTCTTAGTGTGATTTTTCCTTCTTGTTGCAATGGAGTTCTTTCCTTAGAAAGAGTGCACGGCCGCGTAGCGAAGCGGAGCGGCCGTGCTCCTCTGAGCCTCTTTTTGCCCCACTCGCAAGAGTTTCACGCAAGAGGACAGTAGACAGACATAGACAGGTCACACTCACAGTCTTTCACAGTTGAGCCCCACTGGGCCGGTGTACTTTCGCGGATTTTCCCCGCCTGGTGTCACACACAGGGAGCCGGCTTTTGCCCAGATAGCATTGTTATCTCTTCCCGAATGTAGTTTCTTTGGAGTTAGCTTCCCAGGGCTCAGAGGAGAGCTTCCAGAGTTCAGGAAAGACAGAGAAGGGTAGGACAGAGCTCCCTTCCGGTGCTCAGTTCCTCAGAAGAAGCACAGCCCGGTGGAGATTCTGCAGGTGGAGCAGTCAGCACTCTGCCTGGAAACCCCCACCTGCAGCCATTTCTCACTCACTCACTGGCTCGCTGGGTAGCTCCCGAATGTAGTTTCTTTGGGGTTCGCTTCCCAGGGCTCTGAGGAGAGCTTCCAGAGTTCAGGAAAGACAGAGAAGGGTAGGACAGGGCTCCCTTCCGGTGCTCAGTTCCTCAGAAGAAGCACAGCCCGGTGGAGATTCTGCAGGTAGAGCAGTCAGCACTCTGCCTGGAAACTCCCACCTGCAGCCATTTCTCACTCACTCACTGGCTCACTGGGTTGCTTCTGAATCGAGACATCATTTCTATTATTTAAAAAATTATTCTATATATCCCAAAGTCCAAAACCAAAATGAAGAAAAAACATGCACATCCCTATGTTTGCAACACTATCCACAATAGCCAAAATCTGGAAACTACCCAAATGTCCAAGAATATATGACTAGATAAAGAAACTATGGTACATCAACACATTTACTATCACTAGGCCATAAGAAAAGATTGTCATGCAATTTGCTGCTACATAGAAGGACCTAGAGACTCATGCTGAGAGAAGTTAGTGACAAGGAGAGATCAGCACAGAATTATTTCTCTCATGTGTGGAATATAAAGAAACATAATGATGGTATAATGTCCAAAATCAATGGAAACAAACTCTTATTAAGGGACAGACATAATTATCAGAACATTAAAAATATTATCTTTGAGACTTCATAAAATTGTGAGTTTGAAAGACTTTATATTTCCATTATACAGATGGAAATACAGAAGCAAATTACATAATTTTTCCATGTTCACCTAGCTGATAAATTACAGGGATAAGCCATAGAGTTAGCTCAACAGGCTGGAGTGTATGCTGTGCATGAAAGAATCCAGGTTTGATCTCATATGCCAAGGAACTGGTGCCATCTGATCTGTAGGCTCCCATATAGTCTGTGTATTGCTTATTTTACATTCATGCTGCTTTTCAATCTTTTTTTCTGTATATTCTGCAGAATTCAAGCCTTGATCAATTTCATGTTTGTACTCATACTGGTGGTAGCCATTTATATTCAATTTTAAAATGATCATATTCTACAACTTTAATTTATGGGCTAGAAATTGACATATAATCTCTGTACCATATAATTAACCTTTTTAAGTATACAAGTCAGCACTTTTTAGCATCTCCACAAAGTTTTTAACTCATCACTACATTATTTTATTATTTACTTTGTGTAGTAAAATTTCTGAATTCATATTATAATCTACTTTTCTTACTATGCTTAGTATGTATGGGTTTTTTACTGCTAAAGAGATAGATATAGTTCAGTTAGTATATAAATGATTGTGGAAAGACATAATGTCAAAGGCCAAGAGATTGTACAGCCAGGTTCATTTCCTGGCACCAAATGTTTCTCCGAGCAACAAGAGGACAAGTACCACCAAGTGTGGCATTGCAAGTCTCAGCAATACCAACTGCCTGGTTAATACGAGCAACACCATAGGGATCCGAGCAGCACTGGATCTTCAAGCCAATGAACTCAGTTGACAATCAAAGCTGATAATCCCCTACTACCTGAACATAACTTGGGAGGCCAATAAATAAAGACATCAAGCCAGTAAGACTATCATGCTTTCAACCTTCTAGAATTTCAATTAAGCCTTAGTCTTCACTTCTCCTTATGCAGAGAATGAATGCCAATATACAATGAGAGTTTAAGGTCTTCTCATGTCCAACAGAGCAGCTGGACAATTCTTTACTAATTAGTCTGTATTTCTAGGAATATGCTGGAACTTTTTAAAGTCACTATTGACAACTTATTCCCTAGCTTTTCCCTTTAAGCTTTTAGATTTATTGATGTTTCCCCCATTTGTTTTTGATTTACTATGGTTTGCCCCATATAATTGCTTCAGGTTGACTAGAAATTAAGACATATTCCAGAAATATTTTTGGTGTACACACTCAAGTGAACATTTTTCAGTGAAAATGTTTTTAGTGAAATATTTTCAGTTAATACACTTTTTTGTACTGAGATAATGAATGACATAGATTTTCACTCTCCAAGGAAACATTTTTTTGAACATACGCATGCATATGTTCACTGTATCACTTTTTACAATCGCCACTATCTGGAAAAAAACTAAGTGCCCAATGTCAGATGAGTCGAGAAAGAAATTGTGGTGTATCTATATACCACAATGGAATATTACTCTGCCACAATAAAAAATAAAATATTTCCTTTTTGTAAAATAAAAATGGAACTGGAGGGTGTGGTTCTAGGTAAAATAATTCAATCATAAAAAGACAAATATCTTCTGGTGTCATTCATATGTGGTATATAAAGAAACAAAACAAGGGTATAGACAATTCCCAATGAAAGCAAATGGCCAAGCTTCATAGCTTCATGGCTCTTGAAGGAGACGTAAAGCTAATGCGAGTCATGATACACTGTTGTTCAAGCAGAAAATTCTGAGGCCACCTCAGGTGGAGGATAGACTGAGCTCTTACCCTGCTGAAGCTTCAATAGCTGAATGCACGTTCTGAAGCGACTGCCATATAAATAACTCAGTTTCCCTGCTTCATGGCTTATCTCAGAAGATATGCCAAGTCAAAGAAATGGTCAGATAGCCTGGTCTTTAGGTAAAAACTCTGTGGCTCTCTCAGGAAGTGGGTGAGTAGTCCCCACCCAACCACTTCCCTGTACTGCCAAAGCCCGAGCAGCAGCAACACCCACATCCTTCAACCTCAGTCATGTAAACAACTGCAGATCTTTGTAACTAATCTCAGAAGCGATGCTAAGTCAAGCTGATGAAATGTGCGTCTTCGGGTTGAAAACTCTGGGGCCTCCTCTGGAGGGATGGAGTTTAGGATCTCCTCAGGCATGCAGGCAGCTGACAACTCCAAATTCCATTATTCTGACAGCCTAGTAGAAAGGAGTATAGCAAATTATATGGGAAAGTAGAGTAGAAGTCCTTTAAGCTCAATAAGCAATGACACAGGAGGCCCAACTAGCACAGAAAGCTCCATACATACTCAATCACCTTAACAACACCATGGTGAGATATAACAATTTTCACAGATTTTCTTTTCCTTGAGTACTTTTTGATAATTTCATTTTTTATTTGGTTCTAACAACTGGCATAAACTATCTTTGTACCTGCTAAGGGGACAGGCTTGGAGGTGTGTACAAAACTGGAGACAATGTTGGAAGAAAGGTTACACTGATGGTTGTTTTGGTGCCAGAATACTGAGTGCCCAAAAACTATATTAAGAACTATTTCCTAAACTACAGTGTTTAAATATAGTTAGAAAAAAGAAAGAAAACTGAACTCAGCAAGGGTAGTGGGTTAAAATATCCAGTAGAGAGTGATAACATGATATTATTACAACCATGGTTGGTCTGGTGTGGTATCTACACTCTTGTGAATTAATTTCACAAATATTAAAATAATAAAACAAGAGACTAAAGATAGAAGTAGAAAGGATATGGAGCATCTTTTGCCCCCATGATATAAGTCCCGGGGAGAATAGATGATAGAAATGTCAACAATTACTCATTGCCATATAACACATTACATCTGCATAATTGTAATTTTATTGTCTCCACAGAAATGATTATGGAAGAGTTGAAAATTTTGTATGTGATAACTATTCTTCCTTTATCTATTTTATGATTTTAGTATATATCTACAATGCACCAGAATAAAGTCATATCATTTAATTTCCATTTTACACTCATTAGACTTAATCTAAGGAGTAATGTATATACTTAATGCAACACCAACCATTGATATATGACTAGAGATTATGAAAATATTTCAATGATTAATGCTTGACTTCCATTATTTTTCAAAAGAAAGACTTATTTAAATACAGTAAATTGGCACCAAAAGAGGTTTCAGTCAGCAAAATGCCATTTTTACAATGGTGGTCCCTAAATTACTAGTGGTTTTATAGTCATTGTAACATTGCAGTATTTTAAGCTTCATACAGCTGATGTTTACTACTTTCTTTAATGGCACCATTTTCCATGGGCCTGATTTAATCTCATGCTGTTTTGTTCATCTGGGCTCCCTAAGTGTACAAAAGTCTACTACTAATGTTGGCACTGAGAGGCCACATCCAATAATTGACCTGGGAATAAAATTAAAAGTGAAAAAGGACTTCAGAGGTGAAAAATCAGTAATGGTAATTGCTTCCCAGTAAAGCACATCCAACTCCACGAGAGATAAAATCTTGCAGAATAATAGACAAGGTGACAGAATTGGTTAAATAATTTGCTTCATTGAGAACAAGAACAGAAATATTCAAGAAGTCTGATCTCATATATTGAGAAATTGCTAATAATCTGGGTGGTTGGAGAGCAAAAACAGAATCATATCCCTGTAGAATAATTAGGACCAAAACCAAAGAAAATATAGGTTTGCAATATTGAAATAAAAAGCAAAAGCCAACAATGATACTGAATTTACTGCTACCTCTGTGTGGTTTAAATGACTCAATCATTATTCATTACAGAATGTGAAATTGAATTGAGAGACTGTAAATGCTGATGTAAAAGCAACTGAAAAGTTTTTGGAAATTCTAGATAAGCTGATTGTAGAGGAAAAAATTTACTTACCAGAGTAAATCTTCAATATGAGTGAAACTTCCCTACATTACTTTGAAAAGGATCCTTAAAAGGACTTTCATGCAAAAGAAAGCCAAATCAATGCCAGGTTTCAAGACTTTAAAAAGCAAGAAAACTGTTTTCCTTGGGCAATGTTGTAAACTACAAATTAAAACATTTTATGACCTGGTACAATAAGAACCCTAAGGCCTTCAACATTATCAATATGTACACTTACCAGACTGAGAGATAGTGCACTTGCCTTGCACATGCTGACTGCTTTAATTCTTGGCACCACTTATGGTCTCCTGAGCACTTCCAGGACTGACTTTGAGCACAGAGCCAGGACTAAAACCTGAGCGCTATACATTTTGGCCTCAAAACAAGCAAAGCTAGAAACAATCAAAATAATAATGCACATACTGTCAATGGATCACTAGAGCAGTAAGAAGTCATGGATGATCCAGTTCTTCAGAGATGCCTCCTGAATTTCTATGTCAGTAAAAACAGAGAAGAGTTGTTTAGTAATAATATACCTTTCGTGATTTTAGTTATTGTTGAAATTATTCTTGATATTCTGCTTTAATAAAAAATATTCCTAACAAATATCAAAGTGGTGCTTCTTCTGTCAAACAGCTATTTTACCCAACCAAGGAGTCATGACAATTTTAATTACTTATATATGTAGAGGACCTTTGCCAGGTTATTGCTGAAGCTGAACCAGATTATATTGTAACTCTGAAAGGATTATATCTATGACTACATCAATAAGATTGAACTTGGGGTAATGTCACCAAGAACTAAATGAATGACATTCAAAGAGAAGACACTCAAGAGATTCACCCATAACTTCAAAGCATTTTCCAAAAACAACATGGTTGCAAAATTCAGCTGGTTGAGATGTATCAAAATTTGACCTGATTTCTACCTAGAGATTGTTCCTAAAAATAGACTAATGAAGTCTTTGGGGCTAGGTCAGAAATGTATAGTCAAAGAAGAAATAAAATCAATTCATGTGGCAGGAAAATAAAAAGAACTCCTAAACAAAAATCACACCAAAAGGTTTAGCAGAAACTTTTGCAAACTTAAAATATTCCTATAGATAGCTGGAAATAATGACCCCAACAATGAAAATTTTTCATTAATAGAGGGTAATATTCATGGTACATTACCTGCTTATATCCAAATGTATTATGGACAAAAAAATCATGTTAATCATCATGAACATATCTTTAAAAAAAACACACCTTTTCAAGAAGAAAGAATCTCAGGCAAGCCCATTAGGAAATATGCAAGAAAAATTATCTTTAAAGGACACGGCAGCTCCACACAAGTCCCCCTAAAGACCAGCCAAGTGAAAAGAGATGAAGATGAAAGACAGTTATACTGATGGTCCCAATCTCAGGTTAATGTGGGTTTTTTTCCACAGCTTTTAACAAAAATTATTTTTAAGTTAAACAATTAGAATTTCAAATTAAAAATGCTTATAGATAAATGATGTAAATGTAGGGAACTAGGGTGGAGGGAGTTCAACTGTGGGGGTGGAAATGGCCCTAATTCACTGTCACTAAACGCCTGAAATACAACTTTGAAAGACTTGTAATTCACAATGGTCTTAATAAAAATTTTCTTTTGGTTTTTGGTTTCGGGGTTACACCCGGTGACGCTCAGAGGTTATTCCTGGCCATGTGCTCAGAAATTGTTCCTGGCTTGGGGGACAACATAGGATGCCCAGAAATTGAAACTAGGTCCATCCTGGGTCAGCCGCTTGCAAGGCAAAGACCCTACTGCTGTGCTATTGCTCCAACCCCAATAAAAATTTTTTAAATGGTATAAATATAAACCGTTCAGAGGAAGTTATACAATGCTTTTGAAAAGATGTTATCACCTGAATTGTAATATCTTAATTTTTTTAATTTACAAAGCAAAAATATTAGAGTATCTAAGGTTAATTTGATACTTTAAAAAGGAAAAGAAGAGTCTGGAGAGGTAGTACGGTGGCCTTTTAAGTGACCAACCTGGCTTAGATTCCTGGTACCATATATGGTCCCTTGAGCTGACCAGAAATTACTAAGCCATAATCTTGGGCTAAAAAGAAGAGGAAGAGGCGGAATAAGAAAGAAGACAACAAAGAGTAGGAGGAGAAGGAGGAAGAGGAGGGGGAAAAGGTGGAATAGGGGGAAGAGGAGAAGGTGGATTAGGAGGAAGAGGAGAAGGTGGAGGAAGATGATGAGGAGGAAGAAGGAGAAGGAAGAAGAACAGGAGAAAGAAGGAGAAAGAGGAAGCGGAGGAAGAGGAGTAGGAGGAGGAGAAGGAGAAGAAGAAAAGAAGAAAAAAGAAGAAAAGAAGAAGAAGAAGAAGAAGAAGAAGAAGAAGAAGAAGAAGAAGAAGAAGAAGAAGAAGAAGAAGAAGAAGAAGAAGAAGAAGAAGAAGACTTTCTGCCTGCGAAGTGTACAATTATATCTTAGTCCTTCATACTCACCATTCACTCACTGACTCAGCAACTACCAGTTCTGCCACATTCTTCATAGCAAGTGCCCTAAAGAGGCAGGCCATTTTTATGTTTTTTAATATTTTTTATTTAAAGCATTATAATTTACAAAGTTACTCATATTTAAGTTTTACACAATCTATATTTCAGCATCAATCCCACAACCAGCTTGAACCCTCTTCCACCAATGTTCCCAGAGTCCATCCCATATCTCCCCACCCCCTGCCCCATCCTGCTACCATAACAGGCACTGTTTTAAGGTTGGTTCTTAAAGGTTGAGACTCATTATTTTATTGTTGTTGACTCTGTGGTTTGGATATTTAGTTCAAGAGGCACATGAAAAAAATGTCCATTGACACTTATCATTAGGAAAACCCAAATAAAGATGACAATGAGATATCTTACATCAGTGAGGAAGGAACATATCAAAATTACTGGGAACAATATGCCTTGGTGGGGATGCAGTGAAAACGAAACTCTTATCCAATGCTGGTGGAAATGTTTGCTCAACCCCTATGGAAAATAGTTTGGAGTGTTCTCAGTAAACTCAGAATCAAGCTGTCATTTGACCCAGAAATTTCACTTTGGGTTTCTATCCCCAGGACATAAAATCATTAATTCATAAAGACATATATACCTATATTATACAGTATAGCTAATATTAATAATATACACTATTAGTATTACTAATACTGATAATACACACTATTCATTGCAGCACTCAGTATAATAGCTACGAGTAGAAAACAACTTAGATGGCCCAAAATATATTAGTGGATAATGAAGATGTGGCACATAGACACAAGAAAGGATTTGGTCATGTAATTTGCTTCATCATGGATGGAACACATCATGTTAAATAAAGACAAAGAAAGTACAGGATAATATCACTTTTACATTATATTTAGGATAACTGCATGTAGGAATAAAATGGTTTAAATGAGGGGTGTCTGATCACTCCTGGCCCCAGCATAAAGTGAGAAGAGGGGAAATGATGAGTGGAGGAGAAAGACAGATGAGAAATAATGGAGGTTAAGGAACAGGGAGACCTGAGTGCATTCATAGTGTTAAAGAATAACAGAACTAAATATCAAGACAATTTTTATCTTTTATACTGCATTTCAATTGAACTTTTTTATGTCTACATATATTTAGATAAACTAATACAGTTCTAAAACTTTGTATGGTGTTCAGGATATTGTACAGATCTATAACCTTGGAGCAATATCTCATACTTATGTCCTAGTCATTTAGTAGTTTCTATTATTCACTTGTGTACTCATATAAGTATACTCTGAAATCTTAGCAGACAAAAATAATTGTCTAACCATGAATTTCTCAGACTGTATCTGTACCAATAAGCAAACATATTGCTCTACTCCTTTAGTTCCTAAATATTTTAAACAAATTGTCCACACTACTGGAAGGTGTGCATGTTATTTATGAAAAATTTGGCTTACATTTTCTTTCCTTGAATATCAGTAATTTTACTAAAATTCCTTGTGTTATAAAACATTGTATTTTACATTGTTATTTACAAACCTGATTGTAATATTTTTCTCATAAGTCTGTTCTTTTTTCAAGAAACCCAAAGAATTTATCTTTAATTCCTATTCTTTGGGAGCTGGGAAAAATGTACAGTGTGCAAGGCACTTGCCTTACATGCAGCTGGCCCAGGTTCAATTCCTAGATAGTTCCTCAAACCCTTTAGAAGTGACAAATTCCTGAGCACAGAGCTAGAATTAAAGTCTGAGCATTACTGTGTATGAACAATAATAAATAAATAAATTTATAAGTCCAGTACTTTTAATAGAATATATTTGTGATACTTATTATTGTGGGTCAATACTGACATGCATATAGTGTGTTATTTCAGCAATCATTTATATATGTATGTATTTGTGCATGTATATGTCGTCTATCCTTACTTTGGTTCTTTATTCAGGGACTCTCCCCCCAATCTGCCTATATTGTCTTCTTGGCCTGCTTCTATATATTGCTATAAGTCATATTATTTCTTTTATTCACTATTATTATTGATCATGTTTTATTTATTTAATACTAATTACTTTAGTTAAAGCCTACATATCACTGAGTTGACATGGTTGATCATAATACATTTGTTTCCAGGTAAGTGAAACTAAAATTATTAAAAAAAAAAAGAAAAGCAAGAACAAAAATAATTGCAGCAACAAGAAAATTTGTGAAAATTATTGTAACTAACAACGAGGTCATTAAGTTACTGACAGAAGGTTTAGAAAACTTGTTGCTAGCTGATCATTCTGTGATTTCTTTTGTTTCTGAACATTAATTGGCTTTAGATACACTTCAGTATTTAAATTGGTGTGCTCCTATGGGAATAGCAGTATTTGGGGGAAATATATGCTTTTTGTATTTTATTTATTTTAATAATTAACTAGTAAATCTGTTTTCAATGTAAATGTCTGGACATAAAATGAAATGTTTGCCTCCCTCTCCCACAAAAGGCACACTAGCAACCCCCTCACTTTGGAGAAAGGCACTCTCTAACCCTCCTCCACTAAGGTGGGAAATAAAAAAATTGCATTCCCTGTAGACAAGGGATCCCAACCATCAGTTCTTTTTTTATATACACAAAGGGATGAGTCCTGGGGCAGTTCTGACAACCACTGATTAAACACTGAGCTAGAAGTCTGATTATAGTTGTTAGATCCTCTCATAGATACTTTTAATTATATTTTTAATTATTTTAATGTATTTCTCTTTGAATTTTCATTTTATTTTTATAAGTAATTTTAATTGAATCACCATAAGTTACACAGTTACAAGGTTGCTCATGATTGAATTTCAGTCACACAATGCACAACATCCTTCATCACTGCACATTTCCTACTACCAGTGTCATCCGTATACATACAGCCCTGCACCCTTCCCTATCCCATGCCTGTCTCTGTGGCAGACATTTTTCTTATCTCTTTCTTTGTTTCCCTCTCTCTTTTATGCCTTGGGTGGGGTTGTTTGTATGTTTGTTTGTTTGGAGCCACACCCAGCGGTGCTCGGGGTTACTCCTTGCTTTGCGCTCAGAAGACCATATGGGATGCCTGAAATCGAACCCGGGTCCGTCTCAGGTCAGCTGTTTACAAGGTAAACACCCTTCCACTGCGCTATCGCTCTGGTCTTTTTATTCCTTTAGAACACTGTAGTTTTCTACATTACTACTGATGGGGAATCATGCATATCCTCCTTTCAGCACCCAATTCTTGATTAAAGTGATCATTTCCAACCATATCACAGTGGTCCCTTCTCTTCCTAACTGCATTCCCCCACTACTTGTGGCAAGATTCTGACTATGGACTGGCCATCCAGGTCTTCATCTCTATTCTCTCTGGGAATTAATACCATACTTTCTTTTTCATATCGTACAAATAAGTGTGATTATTCTATGACTATCCCTCTCTCTGACTCATTTGCTCACCATAATACACTATATCTATCTATGTATAAAAATTTTATGACTTTACTAGTCCTAACACCAGCATAGTATTCCATTGTGTAGATGTACCACAGTTTCTTTAGTTACACATCGTTTCTCAGGTCCATTGTAAAGAGTCATTTGCTGGGAGTTGAGTTGAGGTTTGGTTATCCCACAGTTCCCAGAAGGAAAAGGGAATTCCCATTCCCCTATCTAGGAAGGACAGGGAAAGTAGTTCCAGTCGTATAGATCAGCAGTAAATACTCCACACAGATATGAGGGTAAAAAGAGGAAAGAAATTCTAACACAATCCGTTTACCAGCCAGCTGCTCCAAATACGGAGCTAGCAAATCTGCTGCAAAAGGACCCTCCTCTAAGCTTTGTCTGTTTATTCAGATCCACACAGTGCCCTTCCCCACTTAAAAGGGGTGGGAGAAAAGCAGGCAGAGAGAACAGATCTCTCCATACTTCATAGTACATGAGTTGTTTCCAGATTCTGGCTATTGTAAGTAGTGCTACAATGAACATAGGAGTGCAGAATGCCTTTTCTAGGGTATACTCCTAGGAGCGGGATTGATGGATCATAGGGAATCTCAATTTCTAGGTTTTTAAGAGACATCTATACTGTTTGGGGGTGACAATATTAAAAAATAGAGCTATCTCACAGCTGCAAATGCAGTTGCAAAGTCCAGGAGTTCCAAGCACTATTATTGATACTATGGATTTTGTAGAACATGGTTTTGTCTGCCAGGCCTTTCCAAAGTAAGAGAAAGTGGAAGGATGATGCACACACTCACTCCAAAAACATAAATCCCACTGATTTCAGCTCAAATACCAACATGTCTGAAATTTTGGCCAGATAGTTGTCTCTGCAGAAAGTAGTAGATGAGTGGTAAAGCAAGTCTATTGATAAAGTAATGATTGTGGTTGATGAGGAGTGAAGCTGGAGTGATTTCAGCCTGGTAGGAGTTTGGCTTGCTTCTCAACCCAAGATTGCCAGCTTTCAACTGCATGAGTGATGTACCCATAATTTTTTACAGCTTGGTTTACATCTCTTTTGAAAATAGATTATGTCTATGGAACTGGTTGAATGCAGATATGGTGACTACATTAGTGGGATGTGGTTTTGACAGCCAGGGATCTGAGAAGTTTGAGCATGGGGGAGAGAGGTTCCTGCACTCACTCCAAAACTCCCCTGGTAATGTCTGCTCAAATATTAGCATACATGGAGTTTTTGTCAGATTGGTGTCTCTGCAGAGCTCCGTGGTGGAGTAGTGAAGCTGAGTCATTGTTGAAGTGGCAGTTGTGGGTGGTGAGTGCAGCTGATATGGCTTCGGCAGGACAGGAACTTGGCCTGTCCTCTCCTTTCTGATTGCCATTTCCAGTTGCGCTGCCAGTGTGTCCATGGTTTTTCATGGCTTGGTATATATAGATCTTTTAAGAACAGAGTCAATTTATGGAGCTGGCCAAATGCAAACATGAGAACTGCATTTATGGATATGGTTTCCTCATTTATTTATCTTTTATTTTTAATGAAATAAATTCTTTAAAAGAATCACCATGAGATACAATTACAAAACTGTTCGTGATGACAGTTTCAGTCATACAATGTCCAGCAGCAATGTCCTCCCAACCTACCCTCCTGTCCTCTCCCCTTTCTCCCCCATGTCTGCCTCTATGGTAGACATTTTTCTTCTCTCTCTTCCTTGTTTCCTTTTAGACACTGTGCTTTGAAATATTTGTACAGAAGCAGTACCATATATATCACTTTACCACCTCATTATTTTTTAGCTTCTAAATTCTTAGAATTTTTACTTAGTACTGGCATATTGCTGCATGTACAGGAGGCTTGGGTTAGATTCCAGAATACCTCCAGAGGTTAGCCCTAAAAACTAATTGAATGGCTCCTGTACCACTTGATGTGTTCCAAATGCAAGTTCTTAGGGGCTAGAATGCAAGTTCTTAGGGGTAGGGTCCTTGCCTTGCATGCAGCCAACGCAGGTTCAATGTATGGCATCACTTATGGTCCCCAAGCCCACAAAGAGTGATCTGTTTGCAGAGCCACGAGTAATCCCAAGGCATTGCTGGAGGGGGGTGGGGAACTCAAAAACAAAATCAAAATCAACACTTAAGGAATAGATCTTAGTTTTTTAGACTATACATATAATGAGAATTGTATTCCATGTAATTACAATGAATGTTTTCACATATATCATTTCATCCTTGCACAGGGGCCAATTTGCTCTATATTGCCCAATGTCTCTCTCTCTCTCTCTCTCTCTCTCTCTCTCTATATATATATATATATATATATATATATATATACCCAAAGTGAGCACAAGAGAGTAGATCTTGCATTAAGCTTTCTTATCAAGAGGGACCCAAGAGCTAGTACTGTAGGCAAGGTGTTCACCTTGAATACAGCTGACTTGAATTCAGTCTGCAACACCTCACACAGTCCCGTGACCCCCATCAGCAGTAATCCATCCCTGAGTTCAGATCCAGGAGTAATCCTTAGCACTGCTAGTTGTGATCCATGAAAATATACTTATAAGAAAAAAGATATTTGAGGAAACTTTGAGAGCTAAAACTAAATATTAAATTTTCTTCCTTTATTATTCTATTTATCTTAAATTGTTTTTGTACTGCTAACCTAAGACTTTATTTCTTCTAGATTATTATTTATTTCTAAAACACATTTTCCTATTCTTGAGGATTTTCTTTTTTCTGGTACTCATTCATAAGAACTTTTAACTCTAATTCTGATTTACATTATTCTTTTGTGTCCATTATTTTTTTTAATTTTGGGGAGTTGAGGAGAAGAAATACCCAACTGTGCTCAGAGTATATCCCTGAAACTTTGGCAGATATCAAATCAGGACTGGCCACAATCAAGGCCAATATATCCCCTGAACTATGTCCCTGTCTTGTATCATTTTTCTAAAACATTTTACTATTTATTAAGTAATATAGAATTTGACCTGTTTTTTTAATATTAATAATTTTTATTTTGACCAAAGTGGACTACAAATCATTCACAGTAGTATTTCAGGTACATAGTGACATTGAATCAGGGGCATTCCCACCACCAATGTTGTCCTCCCTCCAGCTGTTCCCAGCATGCATCTCATATCGCCCCTCCTCTGCCCTTCGGGCTGCTAGTATAAGTGGTCCCTTCTGTGTCTAGCCTGTTGTAGATTGGGTATAGATTCTTTTGTAGTTGGCTTTGGATTTGGTGTTTAAGTCTGATCATTTTTTATTTCTACTCAATGTTCATACGACTGTTTCGTCTTGGTTTCCTCCATTATTTCCCCATTAATTTCTGAGGCAGAACAAGATGGTGTTTCTAAAGCCATCTATTTTTCATGTATTGTCATGATTATATGGAAATTATTTTGCCTCATTTTTGTTTCTTAGAATGACTTTTCATGAGATTTTGTCTTGAAAAATTTCTGTTCATTTATATATAAATTACATATGATTTGGTGGGACTGTACCTGGCAGTACTCAGGGTTTACTACTGGCTCTGTACTCAGAGATCACCTCCTAGAAGGTCTTGGGCAACCAATTTTGATGCTGCAGATCAAAACTGAATTGCTATATGCATAACAAATGACCTAATCACTATACTCTCCACTCCCACCCTTATTCTATAAAGGAAGCATGATGCATAAATATTTTCTCCACGTACTGCCGTATAAGTACCCCGTGCTAACCGATTGCACGACTGGAGTTCCAATATTTTCTAATTTCACAGAGCCGCTGTTCTCTTTATTTCAAGTTGTGTAATTTAATATGACTACTTGTTTTTGTTTTTACTTTCTTGTATCTGTCATCCCTCCTCCCACTCAATTCTTAGTTGGACACTCTTTTGCTTTATTCCTTTTTTTTTTTTTTTGTGGTTTTTGGATCACACCCGGCAGCGCTCAGGGGTTACTCCTGGCTCTCTGCTCAGAAATCGCTCCTGGCAGGCACGAGGGACGATATGGGATGCTGGGATTCGAACCACCGTTGGTCCTGGGTTAAGGCAAACGCCCTATCGCTGTGCTATCTCTCCGGCCCCATCTATTCTTTACTGTTCCTAATTTGTTCAATATTCATTCAAATTTTAGAAATTTCTCCATAATTTCCTCATGGAAGTGGAATACTAATGGGTATTATTATAATTGACATAAAATGTATTGTTTAATTGCCTTCAACTCTTCTTAACATGGGCTCCTACCATTTTCTTTCTTTTTTTCCCATTTTTTGGGGGCATGTTTAGCCATGCCCAACAATGCTCAGGGGTTACTCCTGGTTCTGCACTCAGGAATCAATCCTGTTAGTGCATGGGGAAATCAAATGGGAAGCTGTGTGTCGAATTTAGTTCAGCCACATGCAAAGCAAGTGCATTACCTGCTGTACTGTCACTTCAACCCCATTTTATTTTATTTTTATTTTTAAATATATTTTGGAAGTGCTTTCCATGCATCTCAATAATCTTTCTAATTATCTTTTTCATTGGTCATTTCATTAAGTTAAAATACCATGATTTTACAAACATCTATTAATGGTTATTTGGAATATGTCCAGTTTTCCATGATAATAAATAATACATAATGCTCTCTTTCTTCTGAATTATATCCCTAAAGAAAATACCCTGGAGTGAAATAATTTTGTAAAAAGGTATGAACATTTTATGACTCTTGCTAAAAACTGCCAGCTTGTTGATCAAATTGACTGAAATAATTTACAGTGCTACTAGAATCATATAAATGTTTCAATTTGCCTAGTATTTCCATCACTAGTTTTAATAATGTTCCTTTATTGTTGCTAAATTTAGAGCTAAAAAGTGACATTTCATCATTTTTTAATTTATACTCACTTTATTGTTGGCAAGACTGCATACTGTGTCCTATGTTAATTTACTAATGGTATTTCATTTTATGTAATGATTCTTCATATTCGGGGCCAATATCTTTATGGAACTTAATACAAATTAATAAAAAAACTCAATATATTTGAAATGACAGCACAGGTATTAAGTACAGTTTTATTTTGTCAATTTTTATCTTAGTTTTTTATGTTTTAGTTATATTAATATTTTGTGTAATCACACTGCTAATCATTTTCTTTGTGATTTATTGTGCTTCTTTAATCAAACATTATCTCCCTCCATAGACAATTTGTTCTATTTTTTTCTCACACCTAATTAAATCTAAAATTTTGACACGTCATTTTTATGTTGTTAATGGTGATATATTGCATGAGTGGTAGATTTAAATTAGCTTTTCTATAACATGTATTCATGTTATCTCAATGACATTTACAAAATATGATCACATTCCCAATTTATTAGTTAAATTTTGACAGACATATATTGACTCCAATGTAATTTTAATACAGCCTATATGTTTTCATTTTCCAGACAACAATACTTGATACAATATTAGTGGTGCTGTTTTTTGAGAGGCTAAGGCAGTATTACAGTGCCATGCCATCTGAAGCATGTGTTCAAAATCAGCCTTGTATTGTTTCCTTCACTTTATCTCCCTTCCTTCACTTCAGAAAGAGAGGGACATTCATCTCTATCTCTTAGCTTCTAACACATGAGAAAAATCTCCAACCCTTCTGCGTTTTTAGGATGCAAAGAGATGAGATAATGGGAGAACCAATATACCTATGCAAAGGCACCTTGGAGAAATCTCCTTCCTTTATATCTTCCTTACTCTCTCACATCTAATTTTTCTCTGTCATCTTTATTTCAATGGTGTGGACTGGAAAGGAGAATGCTTTGTAGAGTCTGCAGTGGCATTAACACCTCCACACATTCCTTACATTAGGCAGTAGATGTGTTTTCAGGGTGTGAATTGAATCATTGTAAATTTAGCTGCATTTTCCCAATGAGTGGCCTTATAATATGTTCTTTCTCTGTAGCATCATTGACAAGAAATTTTGCAAGCCAAAACTTTGATACAGAAAACGCATCCTGTTTCAGAATCACCTGTGAATTTGTAAATGTTTAATCTGCTCCTGTTCCTCCCCAAGGACTAGATGAATCACTACTAGAATGTTTAATGTGAATGTAAAAAGGTAAAGGGTGCATGTGGGAAGGTATGGAGTTTTGCAAACTTCTACTTGCAAGCGTCTTCTCCTTGAATGCATGTCTACTAATTTGCCTGCAAGGATGTGTGAATACACACAAACTACAAAACCCCTGAAGCAAGGCATACCAATTATGTTCTACAATTTAGGTTTCAGCAAACTCCATCCTGCAAGTATACAATCTACCAATTCCTCTCTCTGATATTTCCAAAGAATGTAGACAGCCATAAAAGTGGTTCATCCATAATGTTTATATTAAATTGAGTCCTTGAAAGATATTTCAAAAATAAAGGTTTTGTGCATTTAGCAGTCCTTGCTCTTGAGTTTAACTAGCCTGGCACACTTTTGAATCTAAGTGGTAAAAAAGTGAATGACTGAAAAACTGTTGCAGAGGCAGATTTTTCAAATTCAGATATTAAGGCTAATACTCATAAGTCATAATTTCTTATTTGGTATGTAAATGAGGCAATCATCAGTGGTGCGGACAAAATATCTCTTAGGGACCAGGTATCCAGAGATACTTTACATAGCATGAGCCTAGCATGAGTCAGATGCAATTCTAGAAATTGTTGAGCAGTCTCCATAACTTTCTTTAAAACCTTTAAACTTAAGAAATATGTTGACAGATTAAGAAACTGAAGCTTGAGGCCAGATCGAAAGAACAGCTGTAGGGCGTTTGCCTTGCATGCAGCTGACCAAGGACGAATCTGGGTTCTATCCCTGACTTCCCATATGGTCCTCCAAGCCAGGAGCGATTTCTGAATAACTCCTGAGAGTCACCGGGTGTGGCTCAAAAACAAAAAAAAAGGAAGGAAAGAAGAAAAAGAAAGAAAGAAAGAAAGAAAGAAAGAAAGAAAGAAAGAAAGAAAGAAAGAAAGAAAGAAGAAAGAAAGAAAGAAAGAAAGAAAGAAAGAAAGAAAGAAAGAAAAAAGAAAGAAGGAAAAGAAAGGAAGAAGAAAAGAAGAAAGAAAGAAAGAAAGAAAGAGAAAGAGAAAAGAAAGAAAAAAGAAAGAGAAAGAAAGAAAGAAGAGAAAGAAGAAAGAAAGAAAGAAAGAAAGAAGAAAGAAAGAAGAAAGAAAGAAAAAAAGAAAGAAAGAAAAAGGGAAAGAAAGGAAAGAAAGAAAGAAGAAAAGAAAAGAAAAGAAAGGTAAAAAGAAAGAAAGAAAGAAGAAAGAAAGAAAAAGAAAAAGAAGAAGAAAGAAAGAAAGAAAAGAGAAAGAAGAAAGAAAAAAGAAAAAGAAAGAAGAAAGAAAGAAGAAAGAAAGAAAAGAAAGAAAAAGAAAGAAAAAAGAAGAAAGAAGAAAGAAGAAAGAAAGAAAGAAAAAGAAAGAAAGAAAGAAAGAAAAGAAAGAAGAAAGAAAGAAGAAAGAAAGAAAGAAAGAAAGAAAGAAAGAAAGAAAGAAAGAAAGAAAGAAAGAAAGAAAGAAAGAAAGAAAGAAAGAAAGAAAGAAAGAAAAAGAAAAAGAAAAGAAACTGAGGCTTGGGGCAGTTTGGAAAACTTCCATGTTCACCTATATAGTAGGTGGTAAAGAGCTGAGATCCAGGCCTTTTTCACACAAGTCTCTGCTTTTAACCACTAAATTTCACAGTAGCAGCAGCAATTTAGCAACACAATCTGCGATATTGGAAGGAGTCAATAATCATCAAATGCCACCTAGTTTGATTTTCATAAAGGGTGCGTTTCAGATCTTCTTAGTGACTTCTAATTTATTAAATCACCATGAATTACAGAGTTAAAATTACTTTATGGTTGAGCTTACAGGTTACAATATTCCAACACTAATAATTCACCAATGTCCACTTCCCACCACCAATATCCCCAGTCTTACTCACCACCACCACCACCAGTCTACCTCTATGACAGGTCCTTTTTTTCTTTTTCTATTTTCCTTTATTCACCCTTTTTTCGCAACTGATTTAAAATTCTATTACTGATAGGATACCTTGCATGTCACTTTATTTTTCAACATCTAGTCCTGAGCCAGAGTGACTACTTCCTTCTATGATTGTCACTGTGATATTCCTTCCCCAATCAACTATATCTCCCTTTCCCCTCATCCCAGTGGTATGTTTTCCACTAAGGAACAGTTTCCCTGCTCTTCGTTTCTATTGCTTTTAAGTTTTTGTTATTCCCCTACTATAAGTCTTCATATTCCACATATGAGTACAATCAACTTTTCTACACCCTCCCCTGCATCATTTCACTCAGCATAATACTCTCCATATACAAGCAAATTAAATGACGTCATTTTTTCCTACTGTCCAGTAGTATTCTGTCTGTATATTTACCATAGCTTCTTTATCCAGTGGTCTGTTCTTTGGTAATTGATGTTCATAATAGCTGTGTTTCTGGGAAGTGTTTATAGGGGAAAAGAGACCCTAATTCACTGTTGGTTGGAATGTAAATTTAGCCCTTTATACAATGTGAATGTTCCTCAAAAACAAACAAACTAGAAGTTGAGCTTCCACATGACCCAGCAATCCCACTTCTTAATTTCAAGGGATCAATAACATAAGACAAAAAACTCATCTGCACTCCTATGGTCATTTCTGCATTATTCACAACAGTCAATCTATTCAATTAATATCTAAGCACACGTCCAAAAGACAAATGAATTTTAGTCAGGGGTGTTCTGTTTAAGCAGCTATGGAGAATTTTAACCTCACCTATAGCCCCTCTCTCAATTTATATCTGTCATCTGGGCTAGTACAAAACTATTTCTTAAAATCAGAATGCTATGCATGGCACAAATAAACTATGCTTTTCCTCCATAATACTTAAATCAGTCAATTCTCCCTTGTCTCCACTTTCAGTCTAAAACCTTCTCAATCTAATCAGGAGGATTGAATGTGTCCAGTATTTTGGCTACTTAAATATCCATATGGTTTGGAAGACATAAATAACCCTACAATGTGAAAGGATAATTTATAAGGTCAGCACAGCTGGTTGAACACACACTTCAGGATTATCTAAATCCCCTTGCTGTGTCTTATAATATACATCCTTCTACTCTTACAAAATATCCTAAGAAAAATAGAATCTCTCTTAAATCATCTCCATTTAAATTACTTATAAAATAATAAAACACTGTATTTTAGGCCTAAAATATATTTATTAGTCCTAGCATACTGAATCTTCACAAATAAGAAAGTTCTAATATATTTACCCATTAGCTTTTGTGCATAATATGGGTAAATTTCATTTGTTCCCCAAATTTGTTTATTTAAAGTGTACTTGTTCTGATAATTAAAATTTTAATAGAAATATTAATTAAATTAAACAAACAGAATCTTAAAACGTCTTATTTTTGTTAAAGAGACAGGCTAAATAACTTTGTGAATGATGTCAAGAAAATAACATGGCAAACCAGATAAAGAGAAAATATTTACAAATGACATATTTTATATGTAACTAATATCCAAAATGTACAAAGAACTTTTAAAACTCAACATTGAGGACATAACCCTATTGCACAATGAACCAAAAACCTAAACAAATACCTATAAAAGTATTTATATGAGCTATTGAAGCATATGATATGATCAGGCAAGTTAAGACTACTTCAAGATGTGTGTTCTACAAGTTGGAAGCTCAGGAAAGTGAAAAGTGACCTTCTGTTAAAGTATAAAGATCTGAGAACAAGAAGATAGAGTGGTAGAAGCTCTACCCCAGGTCTGAAGGCAGGAGACCACTTTGTAACTTGGAAGACAGAGAGTAGAGGGAGTGAAATATTCCTTACACAATTTTTTGTTCTACATAAGCTTTTAAAGTACTGGATAAAGCTCATCTATACTGAGAAAAGCACTTTACTCACACCACCAAATCAACTGGGAAATCCCATGCATAAATACCTTCACAGAAAAATTCATAATAATGTTAATAAAATATTTAAACAACCTGTGTTTAAGGCAGGTTGGCAGATAAAATTAACTATCACAAATTCATTGCTGTCCATGTGGCATCCGTAATGAGCTTCTTAAATGGTACTTCATCTCTGGGGAAGTCCATCTAATGTGATAAAGATTATTTGCACTAAAAATAGCACACCCCATAAAAATGAAGGAAAAGTACTTGGATCATGTTTATTTTTATTCTTGATACACCATAACTTACCTACTCTGATGCTAAATTAGCAATAATGAACATGATATACAATCAATACATTATGCTACATGATAGGGAAATAATAAAAGACAAAATCATTGTTTATTGTTTATGTGTCTGTGTGTACATGTGTATACATTCATGTAAACTATATGTGCAGATATAAATTCAAAATAGTCATGACAAAATAATAAATAATCATATAATTAGAGCTCTGATTTATGTAACTTTTAATGTAGGTAATAGCCGGTATTTACAGCTACATACTTTACTATCAACAAAATAATATAATAATATTATATATATTTCAATAACAATATTTGTGTCAGTATACCCAATTCTTTCCTCAATAAGTAATTTTGTCCCATTAATGACAATGCATCTGGGTTTGCAAATTTCTCAAAACAACATTGCTTGATGGGACATTATTCTGCTTTTATGTTTCAATTTAGGCCCTTTATTTGATTTAGAAAATTTTTGGTTATACAGATTAGAAATTTGGTTGTTTTCTACAAAATCCAGTGACACCAAACAAAAAAGCTTTACTTCATTTAAGAAATATTTCAATTAAAGTGATTACGCTTCAAGCTACAAAGTATTGGATTACTCCATGCATTTCATTGAGTACTAGTTAGAAGGGCAACAGCTGGGTCTTGTTATCGCACTGTGCAGACAAACTATATCAAAAAGGTAAGCAAAAACATGCAATGCAAGCATGGAGGTTTCACTGTCAATTTTACCCATAGCCCATTTGTCAAATGTCAGAGGGAAAGGCCAAGCATTGACTTAAACTACCATGTTAACTGCAGATCTCACTTTTAGTACAATAGTCGAGTTATAGAAACAACCAAAATGTCCAACTGTGAATAAATGGATCAAGGGAGTTGTGGTATGTATACATGATCAAATATTATTAAGCTATAAAAATGAAAGTATGCATTTTTCTTCTATCTGAATGGAATTAGAAGGTAACATCCTCAGTGAAGTGATTCAGAAAAAAGGGATGAAGAGATAAACACTTTTCAGAAGACATGGATTGCCAACAAGATATTAAAAAGTTAATGGGGCTGGAGAGGTGATGCAAGTTGTGAGGGGTCTGTCTTGCCTATGCTAGCCTAGGACGAACCATGGTTTGATCCCCTGGAGTCCCATATGGTCCCCCATATCAGGAGCAATTTCTGAGCGCATAGACAGGAGTAACCCCTGAGTGTCACCAGGTGTGGCTCTAAAAACAAAAAAAAAGTTATTATTAGCACTCATGAATAGGACAATTAAAATTAAAACAGCATTGATATATCATGTAATGCCGGTAAGAATGAAAAGTACCTTCTGGAAACATCCAGTGTTTGTAAAGTTGTGGTAAGAAAGAAAAACCCTTACCTAGGAATGTTGTTTGGTTTAGCCTCTATGGAAAGCAATCTAAATATAATCAAAAAATAGAAATATAACTACTATACAACCCAGTGATAAAATTTTTTAGAAATTATTAGCAAAAAACATTTATTAGAAAGGATATTTGCACACCTAGATTCATCAGTCCACATAATACAATAGCCAAGATATGGAAATAACACAAATACACAACAACAGACGAATGGATAAAGAAGTTGTGGCATATATAAACAATGGAATACTATACAATTCTAAAAAATAAGAAATCGTGTGATTTACAGCAACATGTATGGAACTAAAGTATATCATGCTGAGTATAGATATAGAATTTCTGTCTCTCTCATTTATGGTTTTAAAGATACAGAACAAGACAGTAACAAAGCACCAAAGGCAACACTACAAGACAACAAATCTATACAATTGAGTTGGCAGGGGATATAGGAGAGTAGCGTTAATATCCTTGGTAAAAGGTGCCAGGTACACTGGTAATTAATATGGTGTTGGAATTATGGTCAGATGAAACCATCAATAAAAGTATTGTAAAACACAAAATCTCAATGACATAAAATAATTCAGACAAAAGGGATAAAAAGTAACAAAGTACAAATGAGGCAAAGAAAGTTAAAATAAGATAATGGAGGAGCCAGAGAGATGGCACAAATAGCATAGTGGTGAGGTGTTTGCCTTGCATTCGGCCAACCTGGGAGGAACCCGGTCTGATTTCAGGCATCCCATATGACCCCCCCCCTAAGCGTACCAGGAGTGATTTCTGAGTGCAGAGCCAGGAATGACCTCTGGGTGTTGCTAGGTGTGGCCCAACAACCTATTTAAGAAAAAAATATGATAATGGGTTTAAATATTATCAGATCACTGTTACTACTAATCAGTCTAAACCTCTCTACACCTCACTAATAAAACAAGGACAAGATAACTTATAATGAAATGGATATCATGCACAAAAGAGACCGTAAGAAACTTGCTTTGCACACAGCAGGCCTGGGTATGACCTGCATTGACATATAGGGTCCCCTGAATCCTTTCAGCCTGGAGTGATCCTTGTGCACAACCAAGTATGACCCAATTTTTTTAAACAAGATATTATTTATCACGGACATAACAATTCTATTTAGTCACACAAAAACAGTTCTGAAATATATAAAGTGAAATTTCATCAAGCAGCTAGGATAAACTAATGCACAATATTATTTGGATATTTCAACAAATTTCAGCAATAATTTATAAAATGAATCAGGAGAATATCTGTAATAAGATAGGAGACTTCGAGAACAATTCAAAAATTAACTTGCCTCAGTCATTGTTTGTATAATATTACTGAACCACTGTGACTTTACATTCTTTTCAAATATACATGGAATATTTATCATTCATTATTTTAATACAGACATAATTTTTTATATCCTGGTTTTCACTAAAAATTTTTACCTGATTTCCCTATCTTCAGTTCTCATTCATACCTTCCATCCACCCTCTTTAACTACATAATTGTGTTTCTAAAAAACTGGCCAAATGTGTGTTTCATACTGTTTCTCTACGATTAACCTTTTGTTGATTCTGTAAGACTAATATGATTCAGTACAATCATTATTTTTAAAAATAGCATAACAGATATAAAAATTGCTCATAATTTCTCATAATTAGAGAAATGCCAATCACAAAAACAAAGACATCATCTAACACACCTAAAAGAATGGTATATATTAAAAAAATTGGAAAGAGACAATGTTGGTGGGTTTGGGGAGAAAAAGTAAGCCTCATTCACTGTTTATGGAAATATAACCTGATTCACCCTTTATAGAAAGCTGTAGGGCCTGGAGAGATAGCACAGCGGTGTTTGCCTTGCAAGCAGCCGATCCAGGACCAAAGGTGGTTGGTTGGAATCCCAGTGTCCCATATGTTCCCCCCTGCCTGCCAGGAGCTATTTCTGAGCAGACAGCCAGGAGTAACCCCTGAGCACCGCCGGGTGTGGCCCAAAAACCAAAAAAAAAAAAAAAAAAAAAAAGAAAGAAAGCTGTAGCTGGGGCACTTCAGAGACAGATTTGGCCTCATTGAGAGTTCACTCCAACAAAGCAGACTCCCATACCCGTCTCTCAAAACCACTCTCCCAAAGCCCCTCAAAGGAGGCCCCCTGAAGGTCGAGGCACCTCCCATTCCTGCCCAGGGTGAGGGAAATGTTTCTTAAACCAAACACCTGGCATATCACAATGGATCCCACTTCCTGTGCTCTCCCCAGTCACAGAAGTCACGTTCCCCTAAGTCACAAAGGTCACATTCCCCAGGTCTCATAGTAAACTCTCCTGATCACATAGACCTACATAAATCACATAGATCATATGCAGGCATGACATGGTGCATATACATCTAGCTAGTGAGTACCTCCCATTATCTTTGTTCAAGATTCCTAAGCAGGTAAACCCTATGGTGTGATTGTTTAAATAATCCTGTTCCTTGATAATAGAGTCTCCTCACTGCAGTGGCTCCAGAAGGTCTTTCTTGAGGCACCCCTGACCCCCTCTTTCCACCCCATCCTAGGTCCACTTGAATGGGGATCTAACACCCCCACTAACTTTAACAGGTACCCAACTTGGGGCTGAACAATAGCGGCACCTCAGACTGGTGATTTCTCTGAATTTGATGAAAGCTGGGCCAAGAGTTCATTAACAGAACAGTCTTCAAAGATGTTCTATAAATAAGCCAATAAAAAATAAGAGGTAAAGAATTGGAAGAAAGTGTTAGGTATTTAATAAACAAAGACAAAAGAAATAATCTACTGATTGTAGGAATACCAGAGGGGGACGAAATAGGGAAAGATGAAGAACAAGTGGTCAGGGAAATAATAGAAGAAAACTTTCCCACCCTCTGGAAAGAGGCTCCTGTACAAATACAAGAGGCAAAAAGAGTCTAATAAAATAGACCCTAATAAACCAACACCAAGACATATAATAATTCAAATGGCAAAAATCAAAGAGAAAGATGAATTCCTTATAGCAATAGGGATGAAAAAACCTCAAGTACAAAGAATAGAACATAAGAGTCAAACCAGATCTCCCCTTTGAAACAATTCAATAAAGAGACACTGGAAAAACATATTTAAACTACTGAATGAAAGAAACTTCCAAACTAGGTTCCACTACCCAGCAAAACTCATTTACATGGGAGGGAGGACTAAAAGCATTCTCAGACAAAAAATAACAAGCTATTTGCACTAACCAAGCCTAACTTAAACGAATTACTCAGAGATGAATTTCACAATCCAAACACCCAATTATAACAATAATTACCCTACTTAATACAGTTGCACAACAGCCCTCTAAGTCAATAATCTTCTGAAATGTCAATGAACTAAACTCTCCCATCAGAAGACACATAGTAGAGAGTTGAATCAGAAAAAAAATACCGGATTTTTGTTGCCTGCAAGGAACACACCTCCAAATACAGGATAGACACAGGATAAGTATAAAAAGGATGGAAATCAATTATTTAATCTAATAGAAAACAAAACAGTGGGAACATCCATTATTATATCAGACCAAATTGCATTAAACCTGAAGAAAGTGATCAGAGACAAATAGGCTCACTACCTACTGATCAGGGGAACACTAGACCAAGAAGTACTAACTCTGGTCAACATTTATGCACCAAATGCAGACCAAGAAAATATGTAAGGCATTTTCTTGCAAACTTGGAGAAACATATGGAAGGAAATGTTAAAATAGGAGATCTCAATACTCCTCTTTTACCACTGAACAGATCCACCAGACAGAAAACTAGCAAAGAAATAAAATCCCTAAATGAGAAATTAGAAGAACAAAACTAATGAACTTATATAGGGCTCTCCACCCCCAAAAAGCAGAATACACATTCTTCTCAAGTCCAAGAAGAACCTTCTCCAGAATATATCATGCCTTAGGATATAAATCTAACTTGCACAAAGTTACAAATGTAAGGATCATTAGAAGCACCTTATCATATCACTATGCAACAGAGACCAAGATAGATTGTAAAAAGACACTCTGGAGAAAATCCAACACGCAAAGATTAAACAATATGCTAATCAACAACAGCTGGATCAAAGAAAAACTCAAGGAAGAAATAAAAAATATTCCTTGAAAAAATGATAATGAAGATAAATTGTCAAAATCTGTGGGACACACAAAAGCAGTATTGAGGGTGAAACTCATAGCAATACAGGCCTATGTCAGGAAGGAGGAAAATGACAAAATCAACACTTTATAGGGACACTTTAAAAAGCTGAAACAACAGCAGCAAAGCAACCTAAACACAACCAGAAGATAAGAAATAATAAAAACCAGAGCAGAAATAAACAACATAGAAACTAAGAAAACAATACAAAAAATTCAATGAGACCAGGAGTTGGTTTTTCGAAAAAATAAATAAGATAGACAAACTACTGGCAAGATTCACTAAAAAAAAGAGGAAAAACACCCAAATAAATAGGATCACAAATGAAAGGGGAGATATTACAACAGAACCCAAAAAAATCCAACACATCATGAGGACTTATTATGAACAACTATACTCAGGTTAGAGAACCCAGAAGAAAGAGACAGATTTCTGGAAAAATATAATCTTCCAAGACTGGATAAGGAGGATGTAGAAAGCCTAAGCAGGCCTATCACATTTGAGAAAATTGAATCAGTAATTAAGAAATTCCCCAAGAACAAAAATCCAGGTCCAGATGGTTTTACAGGTGAATTCTGTCAGACATGCTGAAAATAGTTGTTACCACTGATCCATAGGCTCTTCCAAAACATTTAAAAGACAGGGAGGAGAAAAAGTGAATGTACGGAGCCTATAGTTATTCCCATGACAATAAGCTTCAAGGGCAGAGAAACCCTTTATCTCTTAGGCCAAGGAAATTCCCTTTCTAATGTCCCAAATATTTACTGTGCCTATGCAAAACAGCACTAATTAATGTTTTTTGTTATTATTGTTTAATCATTTTTGTGTGCTTTGTTATTTTTAATTTCAGGACCGTGGTTATTGTTTGGTTGTTGTCTTTTCTATTTTTAATTTTTGTTTTGTTGTTAGGCTTTTCTTCACTTGTCCTTTTCTTCTCTTAAATTGATATTTAGAGCCTCTAGAAGGACTTCTCCCGTTTCTTTCTTTTTTAGATTTTTAGCCCCATTTTTTATTTTTCTTTTATCTTCCCTTCAAACAGATCCACATAAATTGAACCATCTTGTTTTGCCTCACAAATTGAGGGGAAAATAATGGAGGGTACCAAGACCAAACAGATGTATGAACATGGAGTAGAAATATAAAATGATCATACTTAAACACCAAATCCAAAGCCAACGTCAACAGAATTGAAACCCAATCTACAAAAGTCTATACATAGAAGGGACCACTTATCCTAGCAGCCTGGAGATATGGGATGCATGCTGGGAACAGGGGTGGAGGGAGGACAACACTGGTGGTTGGAATGCCCCTGACTCAATGTCACTATGTACCTAAAATATTACTTTGAAAGATTTTTAATCCACTTTTGTCAAAATAAAAATTATTTAAATAAAATAAAAGTTGTTCTATATGGACACTCTCCTACAGTCATACCTGTGTCAGAATGGAGCAGTATTTCTGAAGTTGTTCACTATAAGGATACTGTCTCTTCCTCTTCAGTAGCCCTTGGGTTTCACTTACTTTCCTATATTTCTCTCTTTCCTGTTCCACATGGGGAAGAATGTCATGAGAACTTGAGGAAAGAGAGAAGACCAATCATATGTTTTGGCTGGGGGCTACTCTCCAAGAAACACAAAGGGATAAGAGGGGTCTCCTTCAGTTCTCCTGTCCCAATTACCCAAACCTGTGGTGAGTATTCCTCTGACCTTTCCTTGGACTGCTATTCAGACCTATTCTTCTGAAATCCTGTGATCTGCTCTGAGAGAAAGTCTCAATGACTTGAACAAAAGGGGACAGCAACCTGAAAATTTCTGGTTGGTGCAACTCTCCAGTAAAAGTGGAAGGGCTACCTCTGCATTCTCTTCCTGACTGCTGGATTGGGTGGCACTTCAGACTTTGCATATTCTCATTCTTTCCTGTCTCTTCTACCTTTTTGTTTTTATCCCCTAGAGAGATTAAACTTATATCCATTACATTTTTAGCAGAAAGCAATATAAGATTTCTCCAAAATTAGAAGTAGAACTCCCATACAATCCAGCAATATCACTTTTTCTCATTTATTCCCCTCAAACAGAAAAAACATACATTATAAAGGATATATGCACACCTATGCCCATCACTGCACTTAGAGCAATAGCCATTTTATGGAAACAACCTAAATGCTCAATTATAAATGAACAGATAAAGATGTGTGGTATACATTCAATTGAAAACTAGGTAGCTCCAAGAAAGCTCAAAATCATGCAATTTGCAGCAACATGGACAGAACTAGAGGATAGCATACTGAGTAGTGTCAATAAAAATGAAGTGATACAGTTCTCTGCAACATCTCCAGAAACCAAACTCCCTCTGGGACATTCTTAATACTGCTCTGACACCAACATGTGCCAGCTTTGATATGACATCCTGACAATGAGGAAATGGCAACAACTTGATCTAAGAGCAAGTTGTCTTCTCTCATTAACTAATGATGAGATTAAATTAGAAGACATGTAATCCTTTGATCTGTGCAAAAGCCAAGATGGCTAACTTCAGAAGTCTGACAGTGACAACCATGACTGGGCAGAACTTATCAAGGGGCCAATAAAAAAGACCCTAGCCTAGGCTTTGGCCTACGACCTGTAATACAACTAGGAGCTCTCATTCCAGAGGTCTGACTGAGACAACTGCAACTGAGCAGAACTTCTGGAAACATAATGAAAGTCTCTATCCTAGGCTTCATCCTAGGATTGGTGCAAAAACCAAGACCACCAACTACAGAAGACCGATTAAAGCAACAGTGATGGATCAGAACTTCTAGAACCATAAAGAAAGATTCCATCCTAGCTCTATTGTAGGACTGTGCAAATACCAAGATCCTAGTTACAGAGGCCTGATTTTATCATCCACGACTGAGCAGAAGGTTTCTAGACAACACAAAAAGATGTGGGGGAAAGTAAAAGAACATGTATGGAGCTTGTAGTTATTTCCATGACAGTATGCTTCAAGAGCGGAGAAACCCTGTATCTCTTAGGCCAAGGGAATTCCCTTTCTAATCTCCCCAATATTTACTGGGCCTATGCAAAAAAAGGAATCACAAATATTTTTTGTTATTGTTATTTGTTTTCTGTTTTGTTTTGTGCTTTGTTTTGTTTTTAGTTTGGGATCGTAGTTATTGTTTGGTTGTTGTCTTTATTGCTGTAGTGATTTTAGGGTTTTTTTTGTTTGAATTTTTTGTACTCTTATTATGATTTTCTTCCTTTTTCCCTTTCTTCTCATAAATTGACATTTATAGCCTCTAGAAGTACTCCACTCAATTTTTTGTTTGATTTTTGCCCCCTCTTTTTTTTCTTCAAACAGAACCACATAACTTGAATCATCTTGTTCTGCTTCATAAATTGAGTGGGAAGTAATGGATGGTACCAAGACCAAACACTTGTATGAACATTGAGTAGAAATAAAAAAATGATTAGACTTAAACAGAAAATCCAAAGCCAACAACAACATAATTGATACCCAATCTACAAAAAGCTAGACACAGAGGGGACCATCTATACTAGCAGCTCAGGGGGGCAAAGGATGAGGATATGGGATGCATTCTGGGATCAGGGGTGGAGGGAAGACAACATTGATGGTGGGAACACTCCTGATTCAATGTCATTATGTACCTAAAATATTACTGTGAAAGATTTGTAATCCACTTTGGTCAAAATAAAAATTAGTTAAAAAATTGAAAGTGATAGATACAGAACTAGCCTTCCAATATATAGAAGTTACACAGTGAAGTAGTAACAATAGCTGAAAGTGACACAGCAGGACAATTGATCCACACAATTGAGTTGGAGGGGTGAAAGGCATGCAGTTGAAGTCCTCTGTAAGGGAGTTGGTAGACTGGTGATGGTTGTAGTACTGGAATTATGCCCATGATAAATCATCATTAATAATATATATTTTATATAATAAATAGATATTATATGTCATATATCATATATAATATTGCATTATATAATAATATAATTTATATGGTTTTATAAACCAAAAAGTAGTATTAAAGATAATTTATTTAAATATAGCATATTTAATATATTGTAATTAAAATATAGCAATATTACAAAAATAATTAGTTAAAATATAACATAATAGGATAATGAGTATAATATTTATAATCAGACCTTGATTATTTATTATTGTTTTAACAGTAGTATCAATATTATTTCATATCTTTATTTAATCTTGCAATTCACCAATTTGTTTTATTTAATATGCTGATTGATTTAATTAAATTAATTTTTTATTAAATCACCACGAGATACTGTTAAAAAGATGCTGATAGCTGAGTTTTAGTCATAGAATGTTCCATCAACTATCCCTTCACCAATGTCCATTTCTTTCTACCAATTTCCCCAATTACACTCACATTTCCTGACCCCCCATGAGTTCACCATTATATACCTATGCTAAATGAATGTTCTAATCTCTTTAATAACTCAATTTCTCCATTTGTAAGTTGGAGATAACCAAGTATACTTGATTTACTATATTTTTTGCTCCATAATACGCACCTGACAATAAGACACACATAGTTTTTAGACTAGAAAACAAGAAAAATATTCTAAAACAAATGGTGCAATGCGAGATGCCAGCAGGAGATGAAGGCTGGGAACAGCCAGCCTGTGAGGCCAAAGTATATTTACAATACACAGGTCAACAGATGGCTAAACACATGTACATAAAGTTTTTTAAATCAGAAAAAAAGTTTTTTAAATATAAAAAAATAAAAGTGGCAGTAGCGATCAAATAATCTGAAACAAAATATCTCTATAGGTGATGGTGAAAGTGAGTTAACCTGATTGCTCGTATATATATATATATATATATATATATATATATATATATATATATATGGTATGTCTGCGCAATAAAGTGGGCATGATACTGACTGCAGATATCAAGTGATTTGTATATGCTTTCTTCCCCTGCAATCAGGCTTCTGCTCCAGGCAGCACTCACTCCATAAGAGGCACAGACATTTTCCCCCATCTTTTGTGGGGGGAAGTAGACACAGAATAGTCTAACTCATCTATGGGTTTTAAGAAAAATAAAATATATTATTGTAATAATGCCCAGAAACGTTAAAGATGAAGGCTGGAATGACCAGCTCACGATATGAAGTTCACCACAAAGAGTGGAGAGCGCAGTTAGAGAAATAACTACACTAATAACTATCATGACAATGATAGTGAGTGAGAGTAGATTTCCTGTCTTTAATACAGGCAGGGGTGGGGAAGGAGGGAGATGGGGGTAATGGTGATGGGAATGTTGCATTGGTGAAGAAGGGTGTTCTTTTTATGACTGAAACCCAACTCAAACGTGTATGTAATCATGGTGCTTAAAGATATTATTTTTATAAAAAAATAAACCCAAAACAGAAAAACATGGTATATAGTTGATGGCACATATACAATGATACATATACAATTTCAGTACATATGCAATGTACTGAAAGTGTTGAGCATATAGTAAAGTTTCCATACACAGCAATTTTTCATTAGTATTACTAATATATTATAAATGACACTGAACAAATGGCCATAACCCACTGGGGTCTGGGTTGAGGTTGACATACATAGCATACAGTTCGCTTCATGTGAATCATGTGCTCTAACCAGTGGACTCTCTTCCAGGCACTCATTGTCTGTAAGATAGCCCAATCTTTTTAGGAGTTTCTACTCTGGCTTGAGATCTTCTACCCATACCTAAAATATCATCACATCTATGAAAGCTTACCAACACACCTAAAAACTGATGAAATCCCCTCCCTGAGATTCCAATATTTTGCATTTGGATATATGAATAGACTTTTTACCTAGAGTGCAAATATGTTTACATCTGTATGCTTAATTAAATATGAGCCTATAATAGGAATGAGCACTCTCCTTGGATTATCAAAGGGATTTGCCACTCTGAACAATGAGGAGCCCATGGTTATTTGACAGAATACCTGTCATAGAAGATTTTAATTATTGGAGTATTTATAAGCTCTCTATGCTAATAACTATTCCATATCCATATTTATGTCTTAATGCTTAGCATGCTGTTTGGTACATTAATAGTTTCAGAATTATTGAATAGGGGCCAGGGGATATGGCTCAGTGTTAGAGCTTCTGATTTGAAGCTCTATAGTTTGGTCTCTCACATATGTGTAATGATGCTGTTTCACAATAAATGCTATTTCTGATGCACTACAACCATGTGAATGACCCCCAGTTAATATAGTGACAGAATCTTAAAAGTTTCGTATATACTTTTCTTAATTCCCCTTAGCAAAATATTTGAAAAACATTATTTTACCAATATCATTCTAGAGCTCCGAGGTGTCTTATAAGATCAAAAGAGCAAAATCAGATATTAAAGCTATTTTACCATCTAAACTGCATTTGTTCACTATTATAAAACTTGCAATTGCAAACAAATAGGCCTGGTTGTGGTTTCTTAAGCAGATTTGAAATATTTTCTTCTCAAGGGTTTTGTTTTCTACATTTTCTTCCACAGAAGGGAAGTGAACTCTCCTATAAGCTGCTCTTAAGTAACTGCTCTGTTTTCCAGGGGTTAGCTTCAGCTCCACCTGACCCATGCAGGAGCTAAAAACTCCATAATCAATTAAAAGTATCTGTCTCCCCCCATTGTTGCATGTTTTGGGGGCCAATGTAGTGAGGCTCAGAATTTATTTTTTGCCTTTGGCTCAGGGATCACTCCTGGTCATATTCAGGGACCACATATGGTGCAGGAGCTCAACCTCAGGTTGGCTTTGAATAGGATTAGTGCCTTCCCTGCACAATAGCTCTTTGGTCCACTGTCTTCCATGATTTATTGATAACTTATTTCACTAGATCTGGACATGTTACACAGTATTGTATTTGTTAGTTTATATTGTATACCCTATCACTAACTATGTTATCAATTTAAAAAAGCCAGAATAAAATAAATGTCTTATTTTTTGTATTCTCAAGATAGCAGTAACTGCTATTTACACAGGGCATTCTTTTTTTAATATAATTTTTATTTTGATCATAGTGTCTTACATATTGTTGACAATAACATTTTAGATACATATTTACATAAAATCAGGGGGGATTCCCATCCCCAAATTGTCCTCCCTAGCCCTCCGTTTTTGTCCTACCTCCCATTTCCTCTTCCCTCACCCCCAGGGTGGCTAGAATATGTGGTCCCCTCTGTATCCAACCCACTACTTAGTAGTCTTGCACCTGTTTGGTCTTGATGCCTCCCTTATCTCCCCCTCTAACTGTAGGCAGGACTAGCTAGTTCAAGTTGCGTGGTTTTGCCTGAAAAGGAGAAGATAAATAAACTGGGGTAAGAGTCTAATACTCCCAAAATGGGTGGAATCCTTCTAGAGGCTCTCATCATCGATTTGGGAGATGAAGGAGAGAAAGAAGGTGAAACACTCCACCAGTACCAAAAAAAGTGTCAATTATCCAGTGAGGACTCCAGCTATATCGATAAGCACCACAAAAAACAGACGAAAAACAAAGCAAAACAAACAAACAAAAAACAAAAACAAACAAACAAACCAAAAACACGCCATGGTCTTGAAATAAGAAACATGGCATAGCACATAACGAAGGAAAAGAAAAGAATAGAAAAAAATAAGTATAATTGGGGACAACGATTTCAATAATCACACCCAAACAGAGAAATCGACCAAAATAGATAGGTAAATAAAAATAATAATAACAATAATAAATGAAGGTAAAAGATATATATATATATATATATATAGAGAGAGAGAGAGAGAGAGAGAGAGAGAGAGAGAGAGAGAGAGAATACCAAGGTTTTGTGCTTTTTGTATTTTTGTTTTTTCCCCTCCTGCCCTGGCACAGTAAATATTGGGGTCATTCGAAAAGGAATTCACATGGCCTAAGAAATATGGGGTTTCTCCGTCCTTGGAGTATACTGTCATGGGATCAGCTCTAGACTTTGCTCAGGATCATTTATTCTCCAGGTGGTGTTTTTTGGTGTGTGGAAGACTTCTGTTCTGTCCAGGGTGATACACTCAGAGCTCTGTGTTTAGAGGTCTCAGTATCTGCACAGATCCTGAGGTAGGACTTATGGTGAAGTCAGTCTTTGTGGTTCTAGAGGTTCTGTTACCTCAGTGTCATTTTAGTCCATCTTCTGTGGTTGGTGACCTTGGTCTTTGCACTGAACCTAGGATGGCACCTAGGTTAGCGTCTTTCTTTGTGCTTCCAGAAGGCCCATTCTGTTGCAGTTGTCTCTGTCAGACCTTTGGGACTGGGGATCATGCTTATTGTGCAAGTCATAGTTCAAACCCTAAACTAGGGCTTTTTTATTGGTCCCAAGATGTATACTGTCTGGTCGTGGTTCTAGTAGCCAGTCATCTGTAAGTCACGATCTTGGCTTTTGGACCTACCAAAGGGGGCATTCTAAATAAATGGTTGTTGTTGATGATGATGATTATGGTGAACAAATGACTGACAATGCTATTTCTTTGCTTTCTCCTTTGTGCCTGCAAACATTGAAAATAAAGCAGTTTTTAAAATCATGAATATTTCTCCAGAGAAGAAAACCTGACACCAAACAGGAAAAAGAACTTTAATACAAATGTGATAATCTATGTTCCATAAAGGTAGAATGTAGATTAATGTGCTACTGACATGTTATGAGGAATCTAGGAATATGATACTATTCCTTTTTGTTTAATATTGCTTAGAAAGTAGACAGGTGTCCCTAGGGTTGACTAAATTTTCTTATTGTACTGTGTACATAAGTAAATATTGTATTTTTCTTGGTAGAAAATTCTAGAGCTTTGATATACCTAAGTTTAACTATGTTGCCTTTGTTCTAATCTAATAATTTCCAAGGGTGAATTATTATGGATTGTTTCACTCACACAGATGTTCTGGTACCAATTTGATTATGAAACTTGGGGACTAAGAACAACATGCTCAATGTCATAAGATAAAATTGCTTTGGGAAACCAGATCCTCTCATTGAAAATCAAATTCACCAAGCTCCCTTTTATATCTTCCTGGAAATTTTTGCTTGTTATATAAACAAGATTAGAAGTATCAAGAAAAAAATAGTTTCCTTCTACTTCTGATATATATGTAGAATACCACAAACTATCATAAAATACACCTCATTGCTTATAAATTGCACCACCCTATGAACAAATATGGACCCATTGCTAATTTTACACTTTTTATTAACCAATATCCAATTCCTAAACTTACCATAAAGTAGTATCATAATATGAATGGCCTATTATAATGCATTTAATTTTACTTAGTTCTTGTGGCCAAAAGTATGAACTTATGATGTGACAACGTTGCACTTCTTCTGATGACATATTTGTCTTTGGCTCTTGCTTCTGGTAGATTTGACATTCCATGGTTTGTGGAACTAAATCCAATGTCTGCTCCTGCCTTTTCTTGGCTCCATGTGCCTATGTCTGTTAGTATTACTTTTATCTCTTTAAGAAAACCAATCACACACACAAAAAAGAAAACCAATCACATAAGATCAGGGTCAGACATACATCAACCAAGTTGATTTCATTAACTTGATTCTTTCTTAAAATACTCTGTTTCCAAATGAGGTCATGTTCAGAATGACTGAAAGTTAACCCATTTGGGGGGGAATATATAAATTAGCTCATAACAGTAACTAAAAGTTTAATAATATATGTGTATCTATAGAAATGTGTGTGACCCCTCGTCTCCTGCAAGAAAAAGCAGCCAACTCCCCTGCGGACTCATGCTGCGCGGCCCTCCCCTACCAACTCCCCCTAATGTGGACTGTTACTTGAAACCGGACTTAGTTCCAAAAGTATCCCCAATGCAAGAACTCTTCCAAGACCTCCCTGCCGCAAATCTTTTGCCAATCTTAAGAAGGTCAGGGGGTGTGATGGAAAGGTGCCTGGGAACCCACACAACACAAGAAAAACCCAAAAGACAATGGGAAAACCTGTACTTCCAACATAAGCATAAGACCTGTATTACACCTCCTCTTTACCTGCTTTTCCCCAAATGTAAGGTAGTCATTTGCATCACTTTGGTTCTTTAAACACTTCGTTAATTCATTTTTTTTAAATTGTCTGTTCTACATATACATATGTGAGCACATACATTTTTAATCCTATTTTTTTATCTTTTTTGGGTATGTGACCTGTTTCTGTTTTCCCCTCTGTCCACCCCCAAATGCACCGACAATATAATGTAGCACCATTTCCCCCTGCAAAGGCACACTAAAAAAGGGGGAAATCTTACATATAAAAAAGAGCTCTTATCTACTAGAGATAGGAACTCATAGTTGTTTACAATACAGGGATATCTCCTACCTTGAAAATATGTCATGTGGAATCAACTTAGACCTCAGGTGATTAGGTACCATCTGGCCAGCCTTGAACCCTGGATCTCAGACATAGAAACGGCACAGTTCTTCACAACAGCTGCAGGGAAAAAAAATCCCATCAGGGACAGCCTTAATACTGCGGGGTCACCAACAAGTGCCAGCTCTAATATGATATCCTGACAACGAGGAAAATGGGAACAACTTGACCTAAGAGCAGGTTATCCTACCTTACCAGCTAAAGACAAGACAAAATCAGAAGACTTGTCACCCTTTGGTAGGTCCAAAAGCCAAGATCGCGATTTACAGATGACTGGCTGCTAGAACCATGACCAGACTGTATACATCTTGGGACGAATGAAAAAGCCCTAGTCTAGGGTTTGAACTACGACCTGCACAATAAACATGATCCCCAGTTCCAAAGATCTGGCAGAGACAATTGTAACGGAATGGGGCTTCTGGAAGCACAAAGAAAGGCGCTATCCTAGGTGCCATCCTAGGTTCAGTGCAAAGACCAAGGTCACCAACCACAGAAGATGGATTAAAATGACACTGAGTGAACAGAACTTCTAGAACCACAAAGACTGACTTCATCATAAGTCCCACCCCTGGATCAGTGCAGATACTGAGATCTCTAGACACAGAGGTCTGATTGTATCACTCAGGACAGAGCAGAAGTCTTTCAAACACCACAAAAGCACCACAAAAATACAATACACAAACCCTTTCCTTACACCTATATTCATTGCAGCACTATTTACCATAGCAAGACTCTGGAAACAACCAAGATGCCCTTCAACAGACGAATGGCTAAAGAAACTGTGGTACATATACACAATGGAATATTATGCAGCTGTCAGGAGAGATGAAGTCATGAAATTTTCCTATACATGGATGTACACGGAATCTATTATGCTGAGTGAAATAAGTCAGAGAGAGAGAGAAAAACGCAGAATGGTCTCACTCATCTATGGGTTTTAAGATAAATGAAAGACACCCTTGTAATAATAATTTTCAGACACAAAAGAGAAAAGAGCTGGAAGTTCCAGCTCACCTCAGGAAGCTCAGCACAAAGAGTGATGAGTTTAGTTAGGGAAATAACTACATTTTGAACTGTCCTAATAATGAGAATGTATGAGGAAAATGGAGAGCCTGTCTAGAGTACAGGCGGGGGTCGGGTGGGGAGAAGAGAGACTTGGGACATTGGTGATGGGAATGTTGCACTGGTGATGGGTGGTGTTTTTTACATGACTGAAACCCAAACACACAATCATGTATGTAATTAAGGTGTTTAAATAAAAAAAAAAAGTACGACCGGGAGAGTAAATGATCCTGAACAGAGTCTATAGTTAACCCCATGACAATATACTCCAAGGACAGAGAAACCCCATATTTCTTAGGCCAAGTGAATTCCTTTTGGAATGACATCAATATTTACTGTGCCAGGGCAGGAGGAAAAAAACAAAAAAACAAAAAGAACAAAACATTGTTTATTTTTTATATATTATTTTTATCTTCATTTATTATTATTATTATTATTTACCTATCTATTTTTGGTCAATTTCTCTGTTTGGGTGTGATTATTGAAGTTGTTGTCCCCAGTTATACTTATTTTTTCTTTCTTTCTGTTCTTTCTTTATGTGCTATGCCATGTTTCTTATTTCAAGACCATGGCGTTTTTGTTTTTGTTTTGTTTTGTTTTGTTTTGTGGTGCTTATCGTTATTCTTGGAGTTCTCACTGAATATTTGACACTTCTTTTTGTACTGGTGGAGTGTTTCACCTTCTTTTTCTCCTTCGTCTCTCAAATCAATGATGAGAGCCTCTAGAAGGATTCCGCCCATTTTCGGCGTATTAGACTTTTATCCCAGTTTATTACTTTTCTCTTCTCCAAACAAAATCACGCAACTTGAACTAGCTAGTCCTGACTCCCAGTTAGAGGGGGAAATAAGGGAGGCACCAAGACCAAACAGGTGCAAGGCTACTAAGTAGTAGGCTAGATACAGAAGGGACCACATATTCTAGCAGCCCTGGGGGTGAGGGAAGAGGATATGGGAGGTAGGACAAAAACGGAGGTGTAGGGAGGACAATTTGGTGATGGGAATCCCCCCTGATTTTATGTAAATATGTACCTAAAATATTATTGTCAACAATATGTAAGCCACTATGATCAAAATAAAAATCATATTAAAAAAATAAATGTGTGTGACCACCCCTTTCTGGTGATAAACAGGTAACAACCCTTTAATATGTATCCTATTTAATACTGATGATTATAGCACTTTACTTGAAACCTATGAGAAAATATTTTGTGTATATTATGAATCTACTTAGATCATAGATTGTGTTTTACAACTGTAATACAGTATCACATAACCATGTTGAAATGGGGGCTAGAAACTTTTCAGCTTACTAATAAAAACACTTCTGAGATAAAGGTTAGGCCTTATCAAGACAGGAAACAAATTAACCCAGAAAATAAGAACATTCTGTCAGTTACCCACTTTTAGAAAGTCTTAGTGCCTAGTGCAAAGTAACCTCTTTAATAATATATATTATTTCTTCAAAATAAATGGACTTTCCAGTAGCAGAAAACTTTTTACTTTAGCAAAGAAAATCAAGAAGCAAAAAAGTGATGATTAAAGCAATTAAAGTATTTAGCAAAATGAATATTTTATATGTTATAATGCCCTCTGCATTTTTTGATTTTCAAATCAAGAGAACATTGACATGAAGCTATTCACTCCTAGACCCAATGGGTATAAACTTGAAAGTTCTTTTTCAACCATTTCTGTAAGTCCACTCAAGAGAGAAAGAATTCTGACAAATTAATTCTCTTCATTCTGCATCACTTTTCTCTCCATTTATATCCATAAAATATAGCCAGAAGATATTCTAAGGATGGAAATATATTACAAGGATGCCAAACGCTATTCAAAATTTTCCCTATCAATGAACACAATTTTCCTAACATAAGCTTTTTTAAGCTTCATTAAATATTCAGGCCAAATATTTAGATCAATGTTAGATACAACACATGATTTGCATGTAATAAGGCTCTGAGTGATATCCCTGGAACCAGAGAAACAACAAAAAATTAATGTCCTCTGAAATCCATTTCAATAGAGTAAGGTAACTGAGGCCAAAGAGATGACAATCAGTGGGAGAAAGCCTGCCTGTTACTCATGAAGGTAAAAGTTTGTTTTTTGTTTGTTTTGTTTTGGGGCCACAACTGATGGTAGGGATTGAACCAGGGTCAACCACATACAAGGAAAACACCCTACTAGCTATTCTATCACTCCATGTCCTCCAAAGGCACAAGTTTTATCCATGGTATGACCCCACATTGCCAATTGTAATGCCTAGCATTTCTGTTTGTGGCCTGCTGCACAACCATAATATGGCCCTTAGGGTGCTTTCACAAATTATAAAAACCCCTCCAAACCAGATTCTGATTCCTGGACACCACAAGTGCTACTCTGATGCAACAACAATAAAAACAACAGAGTCAGGAATCTTTGATCATCAGTTCTGACATCTGAAATATACAGAGGGTAGTAATCGCCTATTGAGTACATATGTTGTTCAAGGAAGAAAAGTCAATTGAGGAAAAATTATAAGCATTAATTAGATGGAAGCAGTATTGTGAAATGTAAACACAAGTATGTGTCCTTGAGAATTAAGTCAGGATATGACTGCAAATATCTGTTAATTGTAACACATTGCAAATACATATGTGACAGACCAAGGACAATGACTTTACACAGTAGGGGGAGAGAAATTGTTATCTGAACATTGTTTTTCCAACTAAAGCAAACTATATTAATGAGTGAATAATGTTCCAACTAAATAATTATCAATTCCAGAAAGAAGTTGCAGAGATAAAATTGACAAAATGTGCACTCTGAGCAGTATTTTGTTGTTCTGTTAACCAGAAAGCAAATAGATACTCCTATTTCCAAGATATCGAAAAATGCTCATATCAACAAGAGAAGACTTATTTGTGCAAAAGAGACTGAGAGAGTAAGTTTTCAAGTATGAGAAAATGAGTTATGATCTGAATCTAAGGGAGCTAATGTATAACTCTTTCTCCTTGTAAAACAAAATTGAGGCAAAAAATAAGCCAAAGCATAACGAACAATAAAGCGATTGTTTTAATGTGTTGTATTCTTTTAATTCATATGATAAAAGTCTAATGTTAATTTTTGAACTCAATAAAATCAACATATTTGGAAATATTAACATGGCACATATAGAGGATAAGACAACGGTCATAGGAAGAGTCTATTTGGCATTTTTGAAACACAGAAAGGAGGTCAAAAAGTTTAGCATTGAATGACCAATAGAAAAAGTAAGCACTAACATAAGAAAGGTAAAATTCTGTTTGTCTAAAACTCATTACTGAATAACTATTTAGCTAACTTATGGTTATTGTGGTTTAACCATAAAAAAGATAGACAAATAGTGATTAGATCTTGTATGGGCTTGTAAACCATTAAAGGGGTGTACTGTGAGAACAGATTATAAGCGATAGGTTAGAAGGGAGGAAAAATGAGGCTTCTAGAGCAATAAAATAAAGGGAACCAGTGATGGCTTAGATAAGTATGATAGTAAAGTTGTTATAAAAATCAGATTTAGGAAAGGAGAAACAGAGGGAAGAAGGAATAGAAGTATGCATACAGAAAGATGTGAGGAAGGAAGGAAGAAAGGTAGGAAGGAAGGAAGGAAGGAAGGAAGGAAGGAAGGAAGGAAGGAAGGAAGGAAGGAAGGAAGGAAGGAAGGGAGGGAGGGAGGGAGGGAGGGAGGGAGGGAGGGAGGGAGGGAGGGAGGGAAGGAGGAAGGGAAGGGAAGGAAGGAAGGGAGGGAGGGAGGGAAGGAGGGAAGGAGGGAGGGAAGGAGGGAAGGAGGGAGGGGGGAGGGAAGGAGGGAGGGAGGGAGGGAGGGAGGGAGGAAGGAAGATTCCAAGGACATAGCATTATTTGTTGCCAAATCAAGAAGTCAAAAAATAAATGGAGGCAAGCAACAGTTACTGTTAAATAGTGGACAGTAAAGAAGAAAAAGTCCATCTTTTATGGAAAATGAATGTGGAGATTTTTTAAAAAAACTGGAAACGGAGCTCCCATATGATGCAGTTATAGCACTCTAGGGATATATCCTAGGAACACAAAAACACGATACAATAAAGGCCTCAGCACACCTGTATTAACTGCATTACTATTTACAACAGCCAGAATCTGGAAATAACCAAGATGCCTGACAACAGATGACTGTCTTAATAAACTGTGGTACATATACACAATGGAATACTATCCACCCATTAGGAAAGAAGTCATAAAATTTTCCTATACTGGGGCTGGAGAGATAGCATGGAGGTAAAGCGTTTGCCTTGCATGCAAAAGGTCGGTGGTTTGAGTCCCGGCACCCCATAATGTCCCTCGAGTCTGCCAGGAGTAATTTCTGAGTGTAGAGCCAGTAGTAACCCCTGAGCGCTGCTGGGTGTGATTGCCCCCCATTTTTTTCCTATACATGGATGGACATGGAAACTATTATGCTGAGTGAAATAGGTCAGAGGGAGAGAGACAGACACAGAATAGTCTCACTCATCTGTAGGATTTAAGAAAAATAAGACAGTACTTTAATAATGCCCAGAGGGGCCAAAATGGTGGTGCAAGCTGTAAGGCATCTCTGCCTTGCTCGTGCTAGCCTAGGACGAACCTCTGTTCAATCCTGTGGCGTCCCATATAGTCCCCCAAGTCAGGAGCGATTTCTGAGCACATAGCCAGGAGTAACCCCTGAACATCACCTGGTGTGGCTCAAAGAGCAAAAAAACAATAAGTAAGTAAAAATAATGCCCAGAAATAATAGAGATGAAGGTTGAAAGGACCATCCCACAATATGAAGCTTATCACAAAGAGTGGTGAATACAGTTAGAAATAACATCACTAACAACTATCATGACAATGATAATAAGTGAGATAAATAGAATGCCTGTCTCAAATACAGGCTGGGGGTGGGGGAGGAGGGAAAAGGTGGTGTTGGTGGTGAGAATGTTGCACCAATAAAAGAAGGGTGTTCTTTTTGATGACTGAAACCCAACTACAAACATATTTGTAGTCATGGTGTTTCAATAAATATATTATTAAAAAATAAAAAAGAAGAAAAAGTGAGGAATAAGTCTCTGTTATTCTAGATGCTGTGTGAAGAAATTATTTCAAAGAGGAAGAAGTAATAACTATAGAAATGATACTATTTAATGAATTACAATGAGGATCAAGATATGACTATTAAATTTGAAACAAAAAAATTGATACTATTTAAATTTTAAAAATATTAAAAGTGTAGTTTATTGCAGTGTGGTCATGAAAGCCCATCAAGAATGCATTCAAGAAAAAAATAGATTAGAACTAGATAAGGTAGGCAACTCTAGAAATCTTTATGTAAATTGGACACAGATGGGAATTAGAATGGTAATGGTCAACAGAAGACATACTAAAACCCATAGCATGTCTCAAGGTTAATAAAATTTACACAGTAGAAAAGGAGAGTAGAGAATTATGGAATATTGTTTTGACAATGGTGTATACCAGCATTTTTCAACCACTGTGCCTTGGCACACTAGTGTGCCATGAGATATTGTCTGGTGTGCAGTGGGAAAAATTCCAATTTCATCCCTAATATGTGGCTTATGTTCACAAGTAGACCAATCATTAGATTTTTTTCATAATAAATTAATTATAAAATAATTTATTTGTGTTTATTTGATTCCTATTCAAAAGAATTACTTTATATATAGTCAATACAGGCACAGAGTTAAAATTTTGTTTAACATTTTCTAATGATGGTGTGCCTCGTGATTTTTTTTTCATGAAAAACAGTGTAACTTTGCACAAAAAAGGTTGAAAAACACTGATGATACAATTTAACTTTTATACTTTGAGTTCTAATCTGGAATTCCAGCCTCTAGTGAAGAAAAGTAGAACCAAATTTTTGTAACTTTTCTCTCTCTTTTTTTTTTTTGTTTTGTTTCAAACAGAAATGGTGGAAATGTAAGATGAGACTAGCTAAAAATCCTAAACAAAGATGTTCCTTCAACTTCCTCTTTGCCTAAAGCTCTTCTTTTGGCATGAAAAAGCCCACCTGGAGTACTGAACCTTCCCCATCCTGGTATGGGGAATTGGCTTGAATAAAAATAGGAGTTTTGACCTTTAGCAGGTGCAGAGGTAGCATAAGGCAGAGAGGTCATGAAGTGAAAAGCAGACTGACTCTAATGTTTCTCTCCTGTCTGGCTTGTTATTATTTCTCTGCTGCTACCATGTTTCATCAGGCCTATCCACCTAAGTTATAAGAAACATGATGGTAGGAGCAGTTTCACCACTCCTTTACTTTTATTTTACAAGATATTACTGGAGTAGATCAGAGGGGGACACAAATCTAATGCAGAGTTGGAACGAATGGCTTTTGAAGCAACTGGAGTTAATTTTGAATAATGAACAGGAGGGGAATCGAAGTATATTTCAATGCAATGTAAGTTCATAATTTGAAAGCATCTTGTGACAGTTTTCTTTTGACTGATTTTATTGTTCTGAATGGAGAAGGAAATAATGAACATAATCTGGGAGTAAAGTTGAAGGAGGGTGTATCGGATAGATAGGCTAGAATAAACCTAAAGTATGGGATGATCTTTTAAAATATCCTAAAGTGATAGGATAATGTGTAAAGTAATCATCTGAGAAGAGTGAGCGCAGGAATGGACTAAGAAAATGTGGCATTCTTAGGTGGCACTAAGGTATCTGTGCAGTTCGCAAAAACTGTGAACAAGAATATATATTTTCTGCAGCTGGGTTCATTTTCATGGATCATGCGCAGAGAATACAGAGTTGGACTTAGTCACGACTGTGGTTTTGCCACATGAGAGATAAAGGTGTGTGGTTAGAGGTGTGGTGAGAGGGTATTGATGAAATGATCAACATAACAATGCACTTTTATCTGGTAAATTAAGAGAATATGAGCTAAGCTAGATAGTTAGATAGTGAACTATAGCATAGCATGCATAGTTGAATACTTATTTCACCTCTCTGCACAGAAACTGAAAAAAAGAGGCAGATGAATCCAATAAATCATGGAGTTTTTTAAGGTATATGAACGTATAGCAAAATATAATAAAAAGAGTTTATAGACCCTGAAGGAACTTTGTCAATAGCAGATACAAAGTGTCTTTGTCAATAGCAGATAAAAGGATTCATCACCTCTCTGAAATGTGTTGATTTAAGGAGGTAAGACAAAGGATACACAAGTGAAACAACACCTCAGATGGGTAAAGGGGGTCTTGATATAATTAGATGAACATTTGGTGGATAAATTCTCAATAGATTTTTTTCTGAAAATATCTATGCTTCAGCAGAATCAAGCTCTCCACCAACAAAATCAATTCACTTATGAGAGTGACTGTCTACAGAATAGTAGTCTATTGTGGCCACAGAAACTCATTTTAAAACCCAGTTTTGAAAAGACCTTTACACTTCTATGTTTATTGCAACACTATTTACAACAGCCCAAATTTGGAAACAATGCAGTGTCCAAGAATAGATGACTGGAGAAAAAAATTGCGATCTTTAAAAAATGAAATAGTACTCGGTTATATAAAAAGACAAAACTATATGAATATCTAAAATAAGGAAATTGCTACCAATAAAGAAAGAGCTAGACTTTCTCAATGCAGGGCACATCAAATTCAAAAGATACATATTGGGTACCCATACAGCAAAAGCACACAGATAAACAAGGGGGGGAGGTAGTTTTGCCAGCGTCAGACCTTTCTGCAGAAGCTATCAGTGCCAGAGGATAGAGCTAATTTCTGAAAGAAAGAGCCCATAACTCCAAAATACATTACTCAAACAAGTTGTTCATGTGAAAAGCCAGAGGCAGATTAGTCTGAAAAGGAAAAACATTCAGTAATGGTAGCCCTAACAAGCTTATTACCAAAAAATCTACTTGATAATAAAATTCAGCCAACCAAATAGGAGAGTAAAGGAAAAACTTTGGACAAGAAAAGATAATGAGACAGTAATCATTGAATCCAATTAAATTCATAACTTAACTGAGACTTGTAATTGCAGAATAGCATGTAAATATGAAAAACCTTGTTGATGTAACACCAATACAAGAATAAAAAATAAGTGGAGAGAAACAATTGAGGAAGTTGGAAGAAAAATTAAGGATCTGGTCTTTAAGGACAGAGAACTCAACTCATGCTGTTAAAATGAGGCTTGAGAGATAGTTCAGTTGGTAGTGTATTTACCATGCAAGCAAATCCAAACAGGCTTGATCCCTGGCACCTCATAAAGTCCCTTTAAGAGTGATCCCTGAGAACAGAGACCAGAGTAATCCTAGAGCATGACCAGCTGTGGCCCCAAATTATAATGAAAATGAGACAGATGGACCAAAGGTAGGTTTTACAGGATAAAGTACAGGTAGAATACAGGTCTTCCATGTATATGACCTTGTACATTAATCACTGTTACCATCACAAACAGCAAGTTGGGGAAATAATTCAAAGGATTAGAGCACAAGCTTTGAATGTGAAATTCATCTCCAGTCCCTGAGCACCACTGAGTTGGCACTGGTGGCCCTTAAGTATCTCCAGGATGACCCTGATGGTGCTCCGTACCACATTACTGGGTCTAAGAACTAATACTGCAGACTGGCATAACCCATATAAATATCACTGGGGATGTTCCCCAGACCCTGTGAGCACTACTTAGAAGAGGCTACTTTTCCATGGAAAAGATTGTTATAAAAAGTCCTATAATAAATTATTGCTTTGGGCTTTTAATAGTCTTTAGAATTTGCATTATTAATCTTAATGCAATCTCTTGGGAACCAATAAATTTTGTGGAAAATATTTTCTCTAATAAGTGGGACTTCTTTGGCTCTATTTTATTTTCCTTTCAGTACTTTTTTAAAAATAATAATTGGTTCGGGCCCAGAGAGATAGCACAGTGGTGTTTGCCTTGCAAGCAGCCGATCCAGGACCAAAGGTGGTTGGTTCAAATCCCGGTGTCCCATATGGTCCCCCGTGCCTGCCAGGAGCTATTTCTGAGCAGAAAGCCAGGAGTTACCCCTGAGCAACACCGGGTGTGGCCCAAAGACCAAAAATAATAATAATAATAATAATAATAATAATAATAATAATAATTGGTTCTTTTTGCTAATGCAAACCATGTTCCTATATAATTCATTTATTTCCAATGTGTTTCTATTTGCCCATCTACCCATTCATTCCTCCTTCTATCTTTGTGGAGAGAGATAGGCATAATCATGACCACTAGTGTAGTAATATCAGTCATTTCTGAAGCCTAAATTTTGTTCTTTTTAAATATATTTCTTTTACTTTTTATATTTATTTCCTGCTCTTTTAGAGCTAGTTATGTCATTTTTATAGAAATATTCATTGCTAGTAAGAAGAATTACAGTATCCCCCTTTGATAGAGAGGAAAGGGAGAGAGAGCTGGAAAATATTTATTTTTGACTCTAAAATGAGGCTTTAACTATAAGTCTCCCATGCCAAAAGTACTTTACAGGGTCATCACTTAGGGCAATTTCAAATTGATTGAAGTTATTGAACATTTTCTGCCTGTACTGCTCTAACATGTAATTCTTTCTCCTTCTGCTTGTGGCCAAGAAAAAAACAGACAGAAGTCATCAATTATCTTGTGAGTTAAAGGAGCAACCAGGACTTTTTATTGTCTGCATCAGTGTTTTAGGAGCTATTCAGAGACAGAAATCAAGACAATCCCATGATGCTTTATTGCAGTCTGCAAAGATGTGGTAACTTCGGTGGCCTTTTCCCTTTCAATGTACAAAATCATGCCATCATCTCAATATCAAAAGTCATTATACAGAGACAAAAACAGAGTAGGGAATAGAGAATGCCTTGAGAAATTAAGTAAATTAACAGATAGGGGATTATTTTAGTTTATAGTTTATGAATATTTAAGTTTAATAACTAGCTGACTAAAATATACCAAATAAAGGTATGTGTCCTATGTACATGTACACTATACTGGTAATCAAGCTCCTCTCCTTGAAAATCAGCCAATTTTTATCCTCAAGGATAAGATCAGAACTCTTGAATTTTTATTTTGTTTTGTTTTTGAGTCACACACTGTGGTGCTTAGAGTTTACTTGATCTGTACTAAGGGTCATTCTTGGTTGGACTCAGGAGTCCAAATGAAGTGCAGAGATTGAACAGAATTCTGCCATGTGCAAAGCAAGTTCCCAATTTATGGTACTCTCTAGTTATATATCATATATATTTAGAAAGTTGTATCGCCAGATAAAATATTCAAAATAAAAAACAATAAGGGTTCATCATAACCCTCATTCAGTATGCTCATTGCTCACATCTTACATAACTCTAATACACTCATAAAAATTAGGGAATGAATTTTTATGAAATGTTAATTACTGGGGCCGGAGAGATAGCATGGAGGTAAGGCATTTGCCTTTCATGCAGAAGGTCATTGGTTCGAATCCCAGCATCCTGTATGGTCCCCCGAGCATGCCAGGAGTGATTTCTGAGCTTGGATCCAGGAGTAACCCCTGAGCGCTGCCGGGTGTGACCCAAAAACAAACAAAAAGAAATGTTAATTACTTGCCTTAATCAAGTTTATCATCTTTCTACTAATATTCTTTTCCTGTTCCAGATTGCATATTGCATTTGTTTTCATTTTTCTTCTCCAATCTGCAATAATTCCTAGACAAATAATTCTTCATTTGTCATCCATGCAAGACTTGAACACTTAAAGAACAGTTATTTTACGGAATGGACCACATTTTTGGTTGTTTGATAATTTCTTCATAGTATAGTAGGTTTCAAGTTATTCTGGGGCAGCATTAATGACACATAAGTCATATTGTAGTCTTCACTATGCATCCTATCAGGAGGTATGCCATCCCTTTATACTCATTACCACTGATGCTAATCCTGATGACATAGCTACTAGGGTGTGCCAATTAATTCATCTGCTGTAAAGTTAAAATTTTTCCTTTTCAATTGGTGAGCATCTTTGAGATATTTTAAGACTAGCTATGGCTTGTTTCTTCAAATTTCACCTATTGTTTATATTTATTAATGAAATTTTATTCATTGTATCTGTGTAAATAGTTACCACTTTGGTATTACATAACTGATATTATAATTTTCTCCCCCTTCTATAAGTATTAACTAGAATTGTATTATGGACTGAATACCTATATCCCTCTAAAATATGCTGAAGCCCTACCCTCTCACCTAATTGAGTCCTAAGGTAGAACCTAGAGGTGGTAGTTAGGATTAGGTGAAGTCATGAGTGTGGCATTTTACAGGAGTTGGAAGAGACTTGGCTGTTGTCTGTTTTATGAGGCTATAAGAAGTTGGCTGTTCTAAGACCTGGAAAAACAGCCTGCATCAGAAATTGATTATGTTGGCACCTTGAACTGAGAATTCTAATCTCAAGAACTATGGGAAAGCAATTTCTGATGTTTCTAAGCCACACCATTTTGTGGTACTTGAGTATAGCAATACAAATGAACTAAGATAACATTGATTTATTTATTAGTTCAATATTTATATTAGTATAAAAATGGTTATTTTACTTTCTATGGTCTTTAATAAATACTATTACTATTTTTCTATCCCAGATTTATGCCATTGGTAGTTCAATAAGATTGAATCCTGTCTCCTTTTGACATGCTTCTTTTTGTTTGAAGAATTTCTTATTCACTGGAACAAAATGTTCCAGCTTTATCTTATATTTTCAGTGTTCTAATGCTGAAATTGGTCATTTCTTCAAGCTATGATTCCTTGGATTATAAAATCTGTGTTTAGGAGAAAAAAATCTGGCCACTGGTGTGCTTTCTGTTCATAGGTAGTTCTTGAGTTCTAGGTCCTCGTAGAGGATGAAGTGAGGAAATACAAGAACATATACCTGTCTTTGTATATAAACCTCGCTTTCTATTTTAGCATCTATATAATAACATATACAGATACATATAATAATATGTACATACATACATATAATCTTCAATCATTTCAGCTTTCTATTTTTAAATTCTTTCTCCATTAATGAGAAAACAGGCTTTCCCTATCTACAGTATATGTGGTCTATCTTCTCAATCACCTAAAATTACTACAGAATTTCTAAATGCTATTCCATATATCAGTAATCAAATGGAGAATATTCAAATAACTTTTCTTGCCTTTGATCTGATAATACTCAATCAGAATATAATTTCACAGAGTACATTAGCTATTAATATATAGTAAATTTCCACCAAAATACAGAAACTGGAAATTAATTTTTTTTCTTATAAACTCTGCCGGTCAAGAATTTTAGGCAGATGCCATTAGCTCATGAACTCCCATGAGGCTTCAGCCAAGTTATCAATCAGAGATGCCCTCATCTATATGCTCCAGTGGGATAAGATCTACTTCCAAGCTCACACACATGGCTGTTTACAGACCTCAGGTAACTGGCTTATTCACTGGCTATTGACTGGAAACATCAAATTCTCACCACAAAAGCCCTTCCTATGGGACAGCTCACAACTTGGTGCCAGCATCTATCAGAATAATCAAGGGGAAAGAGTGGGACCATTTATCTTGGAATAAGATCAAAGCCTTCATCTTTTAGCATTTTAATTTTAAATGTAATTCATATCACTTCTGATGTAGACTTTTCACTGGAAAAAAATCACTAAACTCAGAAAGCCAGGAAGCTGAAATCAATGGGGAAGGGCTGTTTAGAGACCTTTTCCACATTTAGCTCAGTTCTTTTCTGCACCACTGTCTTCAGTGTGATTATGATATTCATTTGAAACCCAGATTTTTTCAGTACTATTTGCATTCCAATCAGAGTCTCCCTTGCCAATTTAATTATCACATAATATTTGATGATATTTGGCAATATTACCACAATTTTACTCATTAGAAACATGCAAAAAGATAAACTCTCAAAAGTGGCACAGTTCCTCACCCTACTAGTTCTTTTCTGTTTTCCTCATTATTTCATCCCTTCTTCACTCAGACCCTATAAACAATATCTTCATTTCTGGTTTATGCTTCCTCTCTATTTTGTAATATGAGCATATATGTGAATGTTTTTATCATCCGTTCTTCATTACATGAGGGGTAGATATGTCTCACACTTTGGTTTTCACTAAAAAGTATATTCTTTATTTTTAACTTATCTTTATAATTATATTTTTATTTTGACCAAAGTAGACTACAAATCTTTCAAGTAATTTTTTAGGTACATAGTGATATTGAATCAGGGGCACTCCCACCACCAATGTTGTCCTCCCTCCACCCCTGTTCCCAGCATGCATCCCACATCCCCCTCTTTTACCACCCAGGTTGCTAGTATAAGTGGTCCCCTCTGTGTCTAGCATGTCTGATCTTTTTTTTTTATTTCTACTTAATGTTCATATGACTGTTTGGTCTTGGTACCCTCCATTATTTCCCCCTCAATTTGTGAGGCAAAATAAGATGGTTCAAATTATGTGGTTCTGTTTGAAGAAAATAAATAAATAAATAAATAAAATGGGGCAAAAATGTCAATTTAAGAGAAGAAAGGGAAAAAGGGAGAAACCTAAGAACAATACTAAAAATATTTAAAAAAAAAAAACAAAAAACTCAAAAAGCACCAGAGCAATAAAGATACCAACCACACAATAACAACCATCTGAAATAAAAATAAAACAACACAAAACAAAACAAAGCACACACACAAAAAAGAAAACCCACAGGGGGAAAAACAAGCAACAAATAACAACAATAGCAAAACCAAAGAAATTTATCTTGTGCTTCTCTTTTTTTCTTGCATAGGCACGGCAAAAATATATTCTTAAAATTATTCTACATCAGTTTATTAAATCCCTTCCTCATTCTTCTGTTGTTGGTAACTTATACAGTTATTATTCATATTCTACTGTTCATATTTCACTTGTGCTTGTGTTGCCTTTTATTTAGTCACATGTTGAGGAATACTTTTATTCTCAATTTCCCCCAAGAAATACCCCCCCAAATATCTATTATGAGTATCTGTCAAATAATAGCAAGGAAAATATTGTACTTCCTCTAGGTTTACCTGATAATAAATAGTATGCTTTAGCTCTCATTGCTAAATAAAGTTCAAGTGGAATTAAAATATCTATAGCTTTGCTGATGGTCTTTTGAAATCAATATAAATTTAAAAAATGCCTGGAAATATCTAAAAGTTACCTCCTTTGACTAGAATGTTCAATTAATAAGGCTTTAATAAAATAATTTGATAGCAATAAAAATATTGAAGCAGAACCTGTTCATAGAAAGAAATATATAGCCATAAAGGCAGAAACATACTTAGTACCCAAATAAAGAGTAACCTAATAAGCTATGATTCATCACTACAATGAAATATTATTTGGAGGAAACTAAAAATAATGACTGAAACGATGCACATAGGAAAGGTTTTCCTACACTAAGTGGAAAAAGCAGGATACAAAATGATATCTTATCCCTGCGATGATAATCAATTGAAAACAGTAATTGTGCATTGCTGCACTAAAGTGGGTTGATGCCAGGAAGTGTCTTTCCTGTCAGTACATTTCCCAGTTCTTCTTGATTCCTTATAAGTTCTGGCCAATAGAATTATGCAGAATTTATGTAAGCAAGTTTCCTCCCTGATTCATACACATTGCACATATGGTCTCTTCCTTATCTTCCAGCTGGATGTCAATACTCAGAAACCAGGTGCTGAAGATGACAGAATCTTGGGTGGTCTGAGTTCCCGAATGTGGAAGAGTCTCACCTCTCCCATTGCCAATTGGTCTAAATCTGCAAGGAGAAAATATCTACCATGCAAAGTTTCTGTGGTTTCAAAGTATTTAATGCTGGCTTTTGACTATCTACTGGTAATTTTTAAAACACATATTAATATGAAAAATAAGCCAGTGAGTTCATAGTCTTCCTTTCTATGGTACTTCATCAGGAAGATGGCCAATGGAAGGCACGCATCCATTTTACAGCTGACTATTCTAAGCAGTTTCAGAACACTTACGTGTGAAAGGTGGCTAGAAAGAATATTTATGTTCCTTGACTCTTCAAATGCTGTACTCCCAAGGCTGCCAGTGCCAGCAGGAATACAATCAGAGAGGAATTCAAGAGTGGCAGAGATTTGGGGCTATAAAAGATGACGAGCAATGGATCAAAATATCATCGTAATCCAATTGTTCCAGCAAAGACGTATTAGACAGAACAGCTGCCTTGGGCCTGTCGGAGAGTGGCTGACTGAGCCCTCTAGACACTGACAAAAGGAGGTTGTGAGGCTGTATATCATTGGCCTGCACATCGGCAGCTGCATCCGAACAAGGCATTGCAGCTCATCCTAAACTCTGCTCCCAGTTTGCCCCTCTTCCTTTGTGCTGACAACGCTGTTGGCATATTGCACGCTCTGCTATCATAATATGGACAAGTCGAAAAACAATAACAAAGTGTGTTGTGAAGATGCATACTTTTCTGTCTATTATAACATCTTCCCACCCTAAAGCAATCTTCCTTCTAGATAAAGTCTGCCTTTCTTCAGGTCAGCCAGTTCTTGCTTGCAATGGAGCCAAAACTTCAGTCAGTATATTTTGACATGAAAAATAACCACTCCAGAGTCATATTCACCCTGCCTGGCTTCAGTACCTCAGGACACTTTACTTCTGTAGTAATTATTGCAGGGCCAGGTCTAGGCTACCACTAACTATTGTTCTAAGCCAAACCCATTGTAACTTTTCATATGAGCTCATCCTGACATGTTCAACCTCCCCTGCCTTGCATGGAACTCAGAAATGAAGCTGGAGCTATACATCTTCTCCTTCTAGTCTTCAGTGATCTGATTACCTCAGTGCCTTTACTCTGTGACCCTGTGTCATATGTGGTGTCCCTGTCTCTAGTGCCTCTGGGCACATTCAATTTTTTTCCCTTTTGTTTTGATCTGTTTTGTTTTGGGATCACACCTGGTGGTGCTCAGGGGACACATGGGATACCAAGGATCGAACCCAGATTGGCTACCTGCAAGGCAAATGTGCTGTTGCTCTGGCACCCCAACTCTGTTTTCTTGAGTCTATCCTTCCTCTGTCTCTCTATCTTTTTTTGGTCACTACAGGTTGGCCATGTAATAAATGAACACAAAACAAGGACTCTCTCCTTTAACATCCATCTCCCTCCCTAACCTCACTTTCACCTCTCTCCCATGACAGCAAGAAAAAGCAATCCTCTGACTCCCCTGAGTTCTTAGAATTTATTTCTTCAGTGAAGTTTCTTCCCTCCCCCACTCTGCCAAATGTTAACATGCAGAGCACACAAGGTCTTACAGAGAGAAAACTATCTTTCGATGTATGCTAGTAAATTGGTTCTTGTACCCTGTTTCACTGAATTTCAAATAGATTTGGAAACTTCAAATGGTCAGTAAATTTCTATTGGCAAACTCTCTCACAGTAATGAGTGACTGGTCTAAAGATGTCAGTGTTAGTAAACTAGTTACTCATTCATTTTAATTTATGGGAAATTTACACATAATTATTTTATCTATTAAAATTGCTGCACTGGGGCCAGAGTGAAAGCACAGAGCGCAGGGTACTTGTGCTGCAAGCAGCTGACCCTGGTTCCATCCCTGAATCCCCACATGATACTCTGAGCCCAACAGGTGTTATTTCTGAGCACAAAACCAGGAGTAACCCCTGATAAGGCACAAAAACAAAAATAATAATAAGTTTAATGCAATGTACAATTCAGTCCTTTTCCTAAATCGAATATTTTTTTCTAACTCATTTAACTAGTTTTCTTTATCACTGAGGGAACAGTTGATCTAATTATTAGCCCTTCAACCTAACTTTCTACCATATCTGAGACCAATGAGGGCTCTCCTTTATTGAATCAACTATGACTAAAGTAACCTCTTAAACACTGCTAAACTCTCAACTCTAACATATATTTGAGCTTCATATCACAGATGAAAAAACTGAGACTGAATAAAGAGAGTTGATATCCACTGAACCATAAAGTAAGAAAATAGATGTGTAAAGATTTAAACTTAGCTGTTTTCTGAATCAAAATATATTAAACTATGACTTTTTTAAGGGAAAACAAAACAAATAAACCTGTTTGAGTGCTTTGTCTATCAAAGAGGTGCTCTCCCTTTGCTTAGAATTAGTGGATTATCAGAGCACATAGACTAAGAGGCTGACATTAACATACAGAAGTAAGTCTGATGAAAGAGTGTTTGCGAAGTGCTGCTTGTGTGTGTTTGTCTACTGACCTGTCTCCTGAACCTCTTGGGAGTGGGCTGAAAAGGGCCCAGAAAATTCGCCAAGGAACTGCTTCCAAACGTGAAGACCGGCTATAAGCAGTACTTTGCAGAAGGCAGGTCACCTGTTTGTAATGTCAGGTTGGGAAAATTCTATGCCTGCTCAGTGGTTCCCGACTGTGAGAAACTGTGAGTGCTACTTGCGTGTGTTTGTCTACTGTCCTGTCTCCTGAACCTCTTGAGAGTGGGCCGAAAAGGGCACAGAAAATTCGCTCTCCCAGAGGCTCCAGAAGAGCACCACTATGCAGCCATGCACTCTTTCTAATGAAAGAACATCACTGCAACAACAAAAAAATAAAACTAGGAACTGTGCTGAACACTGAAGCCCAGCATTTCTCTTCGGACTGTCTTCTCTGCTGCGAGATAGGGCCCAAGATTTGATCCTGTATGAGGCTTCATCAACGGAGGGCTCCCTTTCTTGAAGGCGAGTCAACCCACCCAGAAAGGGCGGAGCCAGAGGAGCGTGGCTGCACTCATCACTTAGCCAATGAATACCACCACAATACGTAGGAAAACCCACAATACAAGTGTGACAATGGGGAAACAATGCAGGCCAGCATCAGACGTAGAGAATAAAGATGACAATTCTGAACACCAGAAAACAGCCAATTCTCAGATCAAACTCTCAGATAAGGAGTTTAGACAAGAAATATAGAAGATGCTCAAAGAACGCAAAGAAACCATGGATCGAGTTGAACAGAACACTAGTAAGAACCAAGAAAATATGAAGACAGAAATCACAAAACTCCAAACTGAAATAGCAGGTCATATAACAGGCCTGAAAAACTCAGTAAAGGAATTGAATGACAAAATGGAAAAGGTCTCCAACAGGGTAATAGAAGCTGAGAATAGAATTGGTGTTGTGGAAGACGAGATAAATAACTCCATACAGTGGGAGAGACTGGAAAAAAAACTTAAAGCAAATGAGCAGACAATGGAAAAATTAGTCAAAGAATGGGAACAGATGAAAATAGAAGTCTATGATAAGTTCAACAGAAACAACTTAAGAATCATTGGAGTCTCAGAGACCTAGGAAGAAAATTTCCAAGAAGAATCAACGGTCAAGAACATCATTAAAGAGAAACTTCCAGAGCTAAAGAATATATGTGATCAAATCCAGCATACCCAAAGAATATCAACCAAAAGAAACCACAGAAAAAATACCCCAAGACATGTCCTAGTCACAATGATGAATACCACAGATAGAGACAGAATTCTGAAAGCAGCAAGATCAAAAAGGGAAATTCCATTCAAGGGAACATCCTTGAGATTTACAGAAGACCTGTCACCAGAAACACTCAAGGCCAGAAAGCAGTAGTGGGACATAATGACAAAACTCAATGAAATAAATGCTTCGCCTAAAATACTATACACAGCAAACTCACTTTCAGGTTTGAAGGAAGAATACATGGTTTCACAGACAAATAACAGCTCAGAAACTTTACAGACTCAAAACAATTTTTAAGAAAAAACTGAAAGACCTAATTTAAGACAAGACTGACCAAAAGACACACCAAATTTCGATATAAATATGGCATTAAATCCAAGGACAATTATTTCTCTCAATGTCAATGGACTAAATGCACCAGTTAAGAGACATAAAGTGGCTAAATGGATCAAAAAAATCAATCCAACCTTCTGCTTCTTACAAAAAAATGCACTTGAATAGTCAGAACTATCACACACTCAAAATAAAAGGCTGGAGAAAAATTATCCAAGCAAACAACACCCATAAAAAGCTGGAGTGCCCATACTAATATCAGATGATGCAAACTTTATACTCAGGAAAGTTGTAAGGGACAAAGATGGACATTTTGTATTAATCAAGGTGAATGTAGAGAAGGAAGAAATCACTCTCCTAAACATATAAGCACTGAATGAACGTCCAGCAAAATATTTAATACAATTGTTGACAAATTTAAAAATAACATCAATAACAACACAATTATTGTGGGGGACTGCAACACGACTTTGTCAACACTGGATAGGTCAACCAGACTGAAACAAAACAAGAGAAGAGAAATGGAAGAAAGAGGCCTCGTAAATATATATATAGGACACTCCATCCCAGAAACGTGGATATACATTTTTACATTTATCTCCAATGTACATGGGACATTCTCCAGGATAAACTACATGCTGGCACATAAAACATACATCCATAATATCAAGAGGATGGAAATTTTGCAGGCTACCTTTGCTGACCACAAGGCTCTAAAATTATTTGTGAATTCAAAAGGGACACAGAAGAAAAAATTTAACACCTGGAAGTTAAACAGCCACATACTGAATAACCAGTGGGTCCAAGATGAAATCAAAGAGGGAATCAAAACTTTCCTGGAAACAAATGATAATAAAGACACAAACTATCAGAACTTATGGGACACAGCAAAAGCAGTACTAAGAGGAATATTTATAGCTTTGCATGCACACATTATGAAGGAAAGGGGGCCTACCTGAACAGCTTAATGACGCAGCTCATAGAATAAGAAAGTGCTAAACAAAAGGACCCAAAAATAGGGAGACAGAAGGAAATAACAAAGCTGAGAGCAGAAATCAACGAAGTAGAATCTCAAAAAACAATCAGAAAGATCAACAAAAGCAGAAGTTGGTTCTTTGAAAAAATAAACAAGATTGATAGACCATTAGCAAAATTAATAAAAAAAATGAGAAAAAAATTGATAATTCGTATTAGAAATTAGAAAGGGTAGATCACTACCAATATTGCAGAGATTCAAAGGGTAATCAGAAAGTACTTTGAGAAACTCTATGCCACTAACAATGAGAAACTGGAAGAAATGGATAAATTCTTGGACTCTTATAACCTCCCACTGTTGAATACAGAGGATGTAGCATATCTAAACAACCCCATCACTATTGATGAAACTAAAACGGAAATCAAATGTCTGCTCAAAAACAAAAGTCCAGGCCCAGATGGATTCACTAATGAATTCTTTCAAACTTTCCAAGACAAACTACTACCAATCCTGGCAAGACTCATGAAATCGAAAAAACGGGAAGGCTTCCAAATAGTTTTTATGAAGCCAACATCACCTCGATACCTAAACCAGACAGAGATGCTACGATAAAAGAAAATTACAGAACAATATCACAGATGAATGCAGATGCAAAGATCCTCAACAAAATCCTGGCAAATAGGATTCAATGCCTCATTAAGAATATTCCCAACTATGATCAAGTAGGTTTCATCCCAGGAATTCAAGGATGGTTTAACACCCATAAATCTATAAACATAATACACAACATCAACAACAAGAAAAACAAAAATCACATGATCATATCAATAGACGCAGAGAAAGCATTTGATAAGGCCCAACACCCATTCTTGATCAAAACTCTCAGCAAGATGGGAATGAAAGGAACCGTTCTCAATATAGTTAAGGCCATCTACCACAAGCCATTAGCAAATATTGTCCTCAATGGAGAAAAACTAAATTCTCTAAATTCTGGCACAAAACAAGGCTGTCCTCTCTCACCACTCCTATTCAACATAGCACTGGAAGTCCTTGCTATAGAGATCAGGAAAGTAAAATATAGCAAGTGAATTCAGATAGGAAAGGAAGAAGTCAAGCTCTCACTGTTTGTAGATGACATGATACTCTACTTAGAAAACCCTAAAGTCTCTACCAAAAAACTTCTAGAAACAATAAACTCATACAGCAATGTGGCAGGCTAAAAATTAACACACAGAAATCAATAGTCTTTCTATATACCAATAGTAATAAGAAAGAAATGGACATTAAGAAAATAACTCCATTCACAGTAGTGCCACACAAACTCAAATATCTTGGGGTAAATTTGACTAAAATGTGAGAACCTATACAAAGAAAACTATAAAACTCTGCTCCAAGATATAAGAGAGGACACGCGAAATGGAAGCACATACCTGCTCATGGATTGGCAGGATTAACATCATCAAAATGGCAATACTCCCCAAAGCATTGTACAGATTTAATGCGATCCCTCTAAAGATACACATGACATTCTTCAAAGAAGTGGATAAGGCAATTTTGAAATTCATATGCAACAATAAACATCCTAGAATAGTTAAAGCAATCATTGGGGAAAAGAATATGGGAGGAATTACCTTCCCCAACTTTAAACTGTACTACAAAGCAATAGTTATCAAAACAGCATGGTATTGGAATAAAGACAGGCCCTCAGATCAGTAGAATAGTCTTAAATACTCAGAGTATGTTCCCCAACATACAATCACCTAATTATTGATAAAGGAGTAAGAAATCCTAAATGGAGCAAAGAAAGCCTCTTCAACAAGTGGTGTTGGCACAACTGGATAGCCACTTGCAAAAAATTGAACTTAGACCACCAGCTAACATCATGTAGGAAGGTTAAATCCAAATGGATGAAAGACCTCGATACAGATAAAATACATAGAACAACACGAAGGTAAAACACTCCAGGACATTGAGACTAAAGGCATATTCAAAGAGGAAACTGCATTCTTCAAGCAAGTGAAAGCAGAGATTAACAGATGGGAATATATTAAATTGAGAAGCTTCTGCACCTCAAAAGAAATAGCTCCCAGGATACAAGAGCCCCCACTGAGTGGGAGAAACTATTCACCCAAAACCCATCAGACAAGGGGCTAATCTCCAAAATATACAATGCACTGGCAAACTTACAAGAAAAAGCATCTAATCCCATCAAAAACTGTGGAGAAGAAATGGACAGACACTTTGACAAAGAAGAAATACAAATGGCCAAAAGGCACATGAAAAAATGGTCCACATCACTAATCATCAGGGAGATGCAAATCAAAACAACTATGAGGTACCACCTCACACCACAGAGATTGGCACACATCACAAAGAATGAGAACAAGCAGTGTTGGTGGGGATGTGGAGAGAAAGGAACTCTTATCCACTGCTGGTGGGAATGCTGTCTAGTTCAACCTTTATGGAAAGCAATATGGAGATTCCTCCAAAAACTGGAAATCGAGCTCCCATATGATCCAGCTATACCACTCCTAGGAATATACCCTAGGATCACAAAAATACAATACCAAAATCCCTTCCTTACACCTATATTCATTGCAGCACTATTTACCACAGCAAGACTCTGGAAATGGAATGTATTATGCTGAATTAATTAAGTCAGAGAGAGAGAGAGAAATGCAGAATTATCTCACTCATCTATGGCTTTTAAGAAAAATGAAAGACATTCTTGCAATAATAATTTTCAGACACAAAAGAGGGAAGGGTTGGAAGTTACAGCTTACCTCATGAAGCTCACCACAAAGAGTGATGTGTATATTTAAAGAAATAACTACATTTTGAACTATCCTAATAATGAGAATGTACGAGGGAAATAGAAAGCCTGTCTAGAGTACAGTCGGGGGTTGGGTAGGGAGGAGGGACATTTGGAACATTGGTGATGGGAATGTTGCACTGGTGATGGGTGGTGTTCTTTAAATGACTGAAACCCAAACACAATCATGTATGTAATAAAGTTGTTTAAATAAAAATATTAAAAAAAAGAAAACAACCCCATTCACAATTGTGCCACACAAACTCAAATATCTTGGAATCAACTTTACTAAAAATGTGAAGGACCTAAACAAACAAAACTATAAAACTCTACTCCAAGAAATAAGAGAGGACATGCAGAAATGGAAACACATACTCTGGTCATGGATTGGCAGGATTAACATAATTAAAATGGCAATACTCCCCAAGGCATTGTACAGATTTAATGCGATCCCTCTAAATATTTCCATGACATTCTTCAAAGAAGTGGATCAGGCACTTTTGAAATTCATTTGGAACAATAAACACCCTCAAATAGCCAAAGCAATTATTTGGAAAAAGTATATGGGAAGCATAATGTTCCCAACTTTAAACTGTTTTACAAAGCAATAGTTATCAAACAGTATGGTATTGGAATAAAGACAGACCCTCAGATTAGTGGAATAGACTTGAGTACTCGTAGAATGCTCCCCAGACATATAATCATATAATCTTTAATAAAGGTGCTCCAAAAAAAGTCCAAAATGGAGCAAAGAAAGCCTCTTCAACAAATGGTGTTGGCACAACTGGCTAGCCAATTGAAAAAAAATTGAACTTAGACCCCCAGCTAACATCATGTACGAAGGTAAAATCCAGATGGATTAAAGACCTCAATATCAGATCTGAAATGATAAGGTATTAGAACAACATCTAGGTATAACACTCCATGACATTGAGTCTAAAGGCATCTTCAAGGAGGAAACTTCACTCTCCAAGCAAGTGAAAGCAGAGATTAATAGATGGAAATATATTAAGCTGAGAAGCTTCTGTACCTCAAAGGAAATAGTGCCCAGGATACAAGAGCCACCCACTGATTGGGAGAAGCTATTCACCCAATACACATCAGATAAGGGGCTAATATCCAAAATATACAGGGCACTGACAGAACTCTACAAGTAAAAAAATCATCTAATTCCATCAAAAATTGGGGAGAGGAAATGAACAGACACTTTGATAAAGAAGAAATACAAATGGCCAAAAGGCACATGAAAAATTGCTCCACATCACTAATCATCAGGGAGATGCAAATCAAAAGAACTCTGAGGTACCACCTCACACCACAGAGACTGGCACACATCACAAAGATTGAGAACAAGCAGTGTTGGTGGGGATGTATGTGGTGAGAGAAGAACTCTTATCCACTGCTGGTGGGAATGCCGACTAGTTCAACCTTTCTGGAGAGCGATATGGAGATTTCTCCAAAAACTGGAAATTGTGCTCCCATATGATCCAGCTATACCACTCCTAGGAATACCCTAGGAACACAAAAATACAATACAAAAACCCCTTCCTTACACCTATAGTTATTGCAGCACTATTTACGATAGCAAGAATACCAGATGAGGACAAAAAGGGAAGGAGAAGAACAATTAGAGAAGGAGATAATAGCAGAGAACTCCTCCACTTTTTGGAAAGAGGATGCTGTATAACTCCAAGAGGCAAAAAGTGTGCCAAACAAAATAGAACCTAAAAGAACTACACCAAAACATATTGGATTATAAATGAAAACAACAACAACAACAAAAAAAAAAACAAAGAGAGAAATGGGAGTTTTAAAGTAAAAAATAGAAAAAACCTGAAGTATAATGAAAAGAACATAAGAATAAATCAGATCTTTCATATGTAATTGTACAGGAAAGAAAAGAGAAGAATAACATATCCAAACTACTGAATGAAAGAAATTTTCTTTTTTTTTATTTTTTTAATGCATATTTTTTTTATTTAAACACCTTGATTACATACATAATTGTGTTTGGGTTTCAGTCATAAAAGGAACACCACCCATCACCAGTGCAATATTCCCATCACCCAAGTCCCAAATCTCCCTCCTCCCCACCCAACCCCCGCCTGTACCCTAAACAGGCTCTACATTTCCCTCATACATTCTCAATATTAGGACAGTTCAAAATGTAGTTATTTCTCTAACTAAACTCATCACTCTTTGTGGTGAGCTTCCTGAGGTGAGCTGGAACTTCCAGCTCTTTTCTCTTTTGTGTCTGAAAATTATTATTACAAGGGTGTCTTTCATTTTTCTTAAAACCCATAGATGAGTGAGACCATTCTGCGTTTTTCTCTCTCTCTCTGACTTATTTCACTCAGCATAATAGATTCCATGTACATCCATGTATAGGAAAATTTCATGACTTCATCTCTCCTGACAGCTGCATAATATTCCATTGTGTATATGTACCACAGTTTCTTTAGCCATTCGTCTGTTGAAGGGCATCTTGGTTGTTTCCAGAGTCTTGCTATGGTAAATAGAGCTGCAATGAATATAGGTGTAAGGAAGGGGTTTTTGTATTGTATTTTTGTGTTCCTAGGGTATATTCCTAGGAGTGGTATAGCTGGATCGTATGGGAGCTCGATTTCCAGTTTTTGGAGGAATCTCCATATCGCTTTCCATAAAGGTTGAACTAGACGGCATTCCCACCAGCAGTGGATAAGAGTTCCTTTCTCTCCACATCCCCGCCAACACTGTTTATTCTCATTCTTTGTGATGTGTGCCATTCTCTGGGGTGTGAGGTGGTATCTCATCGTTGTTTTGATTTGCATCTCCCTGATGATTAGTGATGTGGAACATTTTTTCATGTGTCTTTTGGCCATGCGTATTTCTTCTTTGTCAAAGTGTCTGTTCATTTCTTCTCCCCATTTTTTGATGGGGTTAGATGTTTTTTTCTTGTAAAGTTCTGTCAGTGCCTTGTATATTTTGGAGATTAGCCCCTTATCTGATGGGTATTGGGTGAATAGTTTCTCCCACTCAGTGGGTGGCTCTTGTATCCTGGGCACTATTTCCTTTGAGGTGCAGAAGCTTCTCAGCTTAATATATTCCCATCTGTTAATCTCTGCTTTCACTTGCTTGGAGAGTGCAGTTTCCTCCTTGAAGATGCCTGTAATGTCCTGGAGTGTTTTGCCTATGTGCTGTTCTATATATCTTATGGTTTTGGGGCTGATATCGAGGTCTTTAATCCATTTGGATTTTACCTTTGTACATGATGTTAGCTGGGGGTCTAAGTTTAATTTTTTGCAAGTGGCTATCCAATTGTGCCAACACCACTTGTTGAAGAGGCTTTCCCTGCTCCATTTAGGATTTCCTGCTCCTTTATCAAAAATTAGATGGTTGTATCTCTGGGGAACATTTTCTGAGTATTCAAGCCTATTCCACTGATCTGAGGACCTATCCTTATTCCAATACCATGCTGTTTTGATAACTGTTGCTTTGTAGTACAGTTTAAAGCTGGGAAAAGTAATTCCTCCCATATTCTTTTTCCCAATGATTGCTTTAGCTATTCGAGGGTGTTTATTGTTCCAAATGAATTTCAAAAGTGTCTGATCCACTTCTTTGAAGAATGTCATGGGTATCTTTAGAGGGATGGCATTAAATCTGTATAATGCCTTGGGGAGTATTGACATTTTGATGATGTTAATCCTGCCAATCCATGAGCAGGGTATGTGTTTCCATTTCCGTGTGTCCTCTCTTATTTCTTGGAGCAGAGTTTTATAGTTTTCTTTGTATAGGTCCTTCACATATTTAGTCAAGTTGATTCCAAGATATTTGAGTTTGTGTGGTACTATTGTGAATGGGGTTGTTTTCTTAATGTCCATTTCATCCTTATTACTATTGGTATATAGAAAGGCCATTGATTTTTGTGTGTTAATTTTGTAGCCTGCCACCTTGCTATATGAGTCTATTGTTTCTAGAAGCTTTTTGATAGAGTCTTTAGGGTTTTCTAAGTAGAGTATCATGTCATCTGCAAACAGTGAGAGCTTGACTTCTTCCTTTCCTATCTGGATTCCCTTGATATCCTTTTCTTGCCTAATCGCTATAGCAAGTACTTCCAGTGCTATGTTGAATAGGAGTGGTGAGAGAGGACAGCCTTGTCTTGTGCCAGAATTTAGAGGGAAGGCTTTCAGTTTTTCTCCATTGAGGATAATATTTGCCACTGGCTTGTGGTAGATGGCCTTCACTATATTGAGAAAGGTTCCCTCCATTCCCATCTTCCTGAGAGTTTTGATCAAGAATGGGTGTTGGACCTTATCAAATGCTTTCTCTGCATCTATTGATATGATCACGTGGTTTTTATTTTTCTTGTTATTGATGTTGTGTATTATGTTGATAGATTTACGGATGTTAAACCAGCCTTGCATTCCTGGGATGAAACCTACTTGATCGTAGTGGATGATCTTCTTAACGAGGCATTGAATCCTATTTGCCAGGATTTTGTTGAGGATCTTTGCATCTGCATTCATCAGTGATATTGGTCTGTAATTTTCTTTTTTGGTAGCGTCTCTGTCTGGTTTAGGTATCAAGGTGATGTTGGCTTCATAAAAGCTATTTGGGAGTGTTTCTGTTTGTTCAATTTCATGAAAGAGTCTTGCCAAGATTGGCAGTAGTTCCTCTTGGAAAGTTTGATAGAATTCATTAGTGAATCCATCTGGACCTGGGCTTTTGTTTTTCGGCAGACATTTGATTACTGTTTTAATTTCATCAATGGTGATGGGGGTGTTTAGATATGCTACATCCTCTTCCTTCAACCGTGGAAGATTATAAGAGTCCAAGAATTTATCCATTTCTTCCAGGTTCTCATTTTTAGTGGCGTAGAGTTTCTCAAAGTAGTTTCTGATTACCCTTTGAATCTCTGTCATATCAGTAGTGATCTCTCCTTTTTCATTCCTGATACGAGTTATCAAGTTTCTCTCTCTCTCTTTCTTTGTTAGGTTTGCCAGTGGTCTATCAATCTTGTTTATTTTTTCAAAGAACCAACTTCTGCTTTCGTTGATCTTTCGGATTGTTTTTTGAGTTTCCACTTCGTTGATTTCTGCTCTCAGCTTTGTTATTTCCTTCTGTCTTCCTATTCTTGGGTCCTTTTGTTGAGCATTTTCTAGTTCTATTAGCTGTGTCATTAAGCTACTCAGGTAAGCTCCTTCTTCCTTCCTGATGTGTGCTTGCAAAGCTATAAATTTTCCTCTCAGTACTGCTTTTGCTGTGTCCCATAGGTTCTGAGAGTTTGTGTCTTTATTGTCATTTGTTTCCAGGAACCTTTTTATTTCCTCCTTGATTTCATCTCGGACCCACTGGTTATTGAGCATGAGGCTGTTTAACTTCCAGGTGTTAAAGTGTTTCTTCTGAGTCCCTTTGGAATTCACAAATAATTTCAGAGCCTTGTGGTCAGCGAAGGTAGTCTGCAAAATTTCTATCCTCTTGATCTTATGGAGGTATGTTTTATGTGCCAGCATGTAGTCTATCCTGGAGAATGTCCCATGTACATTGGAGAAGAATGTGTATCCAGGTTTCTGGGGATGGAGTGTCCTATATATATCCACTAGGCCTCTTTCTTCCATTTCTCTCCTCAGGTCTAGTATATTCTTGTTGGGTTTCAGTCTGGTTGACCTGTCCAGTGTTGACAAAGCCGTGTTAAGGTCCCCCACAATTATTGTGTTGTTGTTGATATTATTTTTCAGATTTGTCAACAGTTGTATTAAATATTTTGCTGGCCCCTCATTCGGTGCATATATGTTTAGGAGAGTGAATTCTTCCTGCTCTACGTACCCCTTGATTAATATAAAATGTCCGTCTTTGTCCCTTACAACCTTCCTGAGTATAAAGTTTGCATTATCTGATATTAGTATGGCCACTCCAGCTTTTTTATGGGTGTTGTTTGCTTGGATAACTTTTCTCCAGCCTTTTATTTTGAGTCTATGTTTGTTCTGACTATTCAGGTGTGTTTCTTGTAGGCAGCAGAAGGTTGGATTGAGTTTTTTGATCCATTTAGCCACTCTGTGTCTCTTAACTGGTGCATTTAGTCCATTGACGTTGAGAGAAAGAATTGTCCTGGGATTTAACGCCATCTTTATTTCAAAATTTGGTGTGTCTTTTGGGTAGTCTTGTCTTAGATTAGGTCTTTCAGTTTTTCTCTTAAGACTGGTTTTGTGTCTGTGAAGTTTCTGAGCTGTTTTTTGTCTGTGAAACCATGTATTCTTCCATCAAAACGGAAAGTGAGTTTTGCTGGGTATAGTATTCTGGATGAAGCATTCATTTCATTCAGTCTTGTCACAATATCCCACCACTGCTTTCTGGCATTGAGCGTTTCTGGTGACAGGTCTGCTGTAAATCTCAGGGAAGCTTGCTTGAACATGATTTCCCCTTTTGATCTTGCTGTTTTCAGAATTCTGTCTCTATCTGTGGGATTTGTCATTGTGACTAGGATGTGTCTTGGGGTGGTTTTTCTGGGGTCTCTTTTGGTTGGTACTCTTCGGGCATGCAGGATTTGATCACATATATTCTTTAGCTCTGGAAGTTTCTCTTTAATGATGTTCTTGACCATTGATTCTTCCTGGAAATTTTCTTCCTGGGTCTCTGGGACTCCAATGATTCTTAAGTTGTTTCTGTTGATCTTATCATAGACTTCTATTTTCGTCTGTTCCCATTCTTTGACTAATTTTTCCATTGTCTGCTCATTTGCTTTAAGTTTTTTGTCCAATCTCTCCTGCTGTATGGAATTGTTATGTATCTCATCTTCCACAGCACCAAGTCTATTCTCAGCTTCTGATACCCTGTCCCAGAGCTTATCCATTTGTCATTCACTTCGTTTACTGACTTTTTCAGTCCTGTTAGTTGACATGTTATTTCAGTTTGGAGTTTTGTCATTTCTGCCTTCATATTTTCTTGGTTCTTATTAGTGTTCTGTTCAACTCGATCCATGGTTTCTTGGAGTCTGTTGAGCACCTTCCATATTGCTAGTCTAAAGTCCTTATCTGAGAGGTTGATTAGTTGTTCAGTCATTATCTGGTCCTCAGAATTGTCATCTTCATTCTCTATGTCTGATGCTGGCCTGCGTTGTTTCCCCATTGTCACACTTGTATTGTGGGTTTTTCTACGTGTTGTGGTGGTATTCATTGTCTATATGATGTAGGCAGCACACTCCTCTGGCTCCTCCCTTTCTGGATGGGCTGACTTGCCTCTAAGGGTGGGGAGTCCTCCGTGGATGAAGCCTCACACTGGGTCAAATCTTAGGCCCGAGCATGCAACAGAGAAGACAGTCCAGAGAGAAATATTTGCTTCTGTGATATAGCGCCGTTCTTAGTGTGATTTTTCCTTCTTGTTGCAATGGAGTTCTTTCCTTAGAAAGAGTGCACAGCCGCGTAGTGAAGCGGAGCGGCCGTGCTCCTCTGAGCCTCTTTTTGCCCCACTCGCAAGAGTTTCACGCAAGAGGACAGTAGACAGACATAGACAGGTCAGACTCACAGTCTTTCACAGCTGAGCCCCACTGGACCGGTGTACTTTCGCGGATTTTCCCCGCCTGGTGTCACACACAGGGAGCCAGCTTTTGCAAAGGTTAGCCGGTTTTTATGCTCTGAAATACCTCCCTGAAAATGGCGTCTGGGCGAGCGAGGTTTCTGGAGGCTCTTTTTGCCCCACTCACAAGAGTTTCACGCAAGAGGACAGTAGACAGACATAGACAGGTCACACTCACAGTCTTTCACAGCTGAGCCCCACTGGGCCGGTGTACTTTCGCGTATTTTCCCCGCCTGGTGTCACACACAGGGAGCCAGCTTTTGCAAAGGTTAGCCGGTTTTTATGCTCTGAAGTCCCTCCCTGAAAATGGCGTCTGGGCGAGCGAGGTTTCTGGAGGTTCTTTTTGCCCCACTCGCAAGAGTTTCACGCAAGAGGACAGTAGACAGACATAGACAGGTCACACTCACAGTCTTTCACAGCTGAGCCCCACTGGGCCGGTGTACTTTCGCGGATTTTCCCCGCCTGGTGTCACACACAGGGAGCCAGCTTTTGCAAAGGTTAGCCGGTTTTTATGCTCTGAAGTCCCTCCCTGAAAATGGCGTCTGGGCGAGCGAGGTTTCTGGAGGCTCTTTTTGCCCCACTCGCAAGAGTTTCACGCAAGAGGACAGTAGACAGACATAGACAGGTCACACTCACAGTCTTTCACAGCTGAGCCCCACTGGGCCGGTGTACTTTCGCGTATTTTCCCCGCCTGGTGTCACACACAGGGAGCCAGCTTTTGCAAAGGTTAGCCGGTTTTTATGCTCTGAAGTCCCTCCCTGAAAATGGCGTCTGGGGGAGCGAGGTTTCTGGTGGCTCTTTTTGCCCCACTCGCAAGAGTTTTACACAAGAGGACAGTAGACAGACATAGACAGGTCACACTCACAGTCTTTCACAGCTGAGCCCCACTGGGCCGGTGTACTTTCGCGGATTTTCCCCGCCTGGTGTCACACACAGGGAGCCCTGAATGAAAGAAATTTTCAACCTAGAGTCCACTCCCCAGCTAAACTCGCATTCAGATGGGAAGGAGAATTAAAAATATTCCAACTCAAAACAAGAAAAGAAAAAATAAAGAAAGCCTGTCTAGAGTACAGGCCAGGATAGGGTGGGGAGGAAGGACACTTGGGATATTGGTGATGGGAATGTTGCACTGGTGATGGGTTTCTGATCTATATATAAAAGGAAATCAAAAGAAAAGAAAAGAAAAGATCTGGCCTCTCAAAGCTTACCACAGGCTGTGCTCTTTTCACTGGCTATATAGAAAGAGCAGGTATAGTAAATGCTCCCCATATACACCTCAAACCAGGCCCTTTGCCTGGTCTGTATTGTGAATGGGGGGACAAGAAAAACTCATAATACTCCAGCTAATGAAACTGAGCTACTCAAAGGTCAATTAAACAAACCAACATCCCAATGTTACGACAACAATCCTACACAATATATGTTACAAGAGCCATTTCTTTCATACTGTCCTTACTTGGTAATGGGAAAAAAACATCAAAATGCAGAGTATCGCGTTGTATCGGAAACAAAAACCAGTCATCTGCTGCATCAGGAAGCACACTTAACTTTTCAGTATGGAAACATGCTCAGAGTAAAAGGATAGAAAAATAGAAAACTATAAATTCTACTGAAAAAAAAACTAGAACTAATTTTATGCAGTAATATAATAAAATTAACACTATTGTATTAATACTCTGGATACTGTTATATTTGTCATTCGATCAGTAGAAAAACTCTATGGCAAGGTAAAGGAGGGAAAAAACAGCCCTTTTATTTGTTAGCAGTGGGATAAAGGGTCAAGCACCATTTTTTCAGTCACCAATCCATACATAGTTCTCACTCATGCAAAGAACTCAGCAATGAAATTTGCTGGGTCATTATTGCCCAACATCACTCTTCCCTTCCTTCCTTTCTTCCCTTCCTGGTCCCACACAAAGAAAACTACAAAGTTAACATTTTGCTCCATGTTTTATTGGGGCAGCTACATGATCGACTTGCACTTGAAAGAGCAAAGAAACCACGTGTGCACTGCCTTTGTGAGGGCAAGCACAATCTTTGAGAGATTATGAGCACTGGGAAGTTGAAGGTGTCTCCGCACCTTCTTCGTTGTTCTTGGGCTGATTGTCCTTTGCCTTCTTAGTTCGGTACCAAAATACAAAGACGTGCACCTTCTTCCCTTTAGGCCTACTCTTATTCTCCTTGAGCCTGGTGTTCACCATTTCTACTATCTCTTTCACCTAGTAGGAGATCAAGGTCGACAGAAATGCCTTTGTCATTGAAATAGACTTTTTTCTTTAACTTTCAGCATCATAATGAAATTGTTGCATGCAGAGATCCAAGCACACTACATTCCAACACTTGTCCCACTGCCAGAATTGGGGCCAGCCCCTCCACCACCCCGAAAGAACCCAACATTCCCGTTGGAAAATAAGGCAACACTGAAGGAGGGCCCACCATGGAAGGGTCAGGCTCCACGTGGGGAAAGGAAGAGACTCTGAGGCAGAATTTAAGGAAAAGTTACCCAAGACCAGAGTCAACTCACCTTTTTCCTCTCTTCTTCCTTCTCGTTGTCGTCAAGCTCATGAGAGTCATCCAGGACCTCACAGGAGAAGTCCTGCTGCCCCGGGGACCTCTTGAGGATAACTTTCCTCACTGTGACTCCGCTTGGCCATGTTTGTGCACCGGAAGCAGAAGCACCTCCCTCCTCCTCTGAATTTAACATGGTGAAGCACCAACAGTGCCTGCTGCCTTCTGGCTTCTGCTGCGCCCAGTAATACCCTGGCACCAGCGGAACCACCCCCCTTGTTCTGATGGGCTGCAAGATATTGCCCCAGTTAATAGCAGCCTGAGGTGAAGTTACATCACAAAGGCTATCTGGTGACATTTGTAGGGGGAGGGCCCAGCCAGAGTTCAGTGGGCTTGACTAAAGAAATGGGGTGGGGGTGGGCTTCATCAACATCTCTTAAAGGGTCGCCTGCAATTAAGGTCTTCTATTTCCTCATCTCTAGTTCAATTGAGATCAGAAAGTATGTTTTCTCCAAACCATTGATCACTGCACCTAGTCCTAAATGGGCTCATTGGCACTCATAATTTCCCCTTCTTACCATTACGTAGTCAGTTATTAGAGGAGGTTTCTAAGGAAAGTTTCAGATTCAGAATGGATTTCGACATATAGTGACATAGAACTTCCACACTCCTAACATGTGTCTCTTTCTGGTTTCCTGCGTTGGTAGGAACTTCCTAGACTAGCTTAACCGTTATAGAAATGGCACTACCGTTCATACAGGATGGCTTACGTTGAAAAAATATCATATTTTCCTAACATATCATGATCCAGGATACAATTCACAAATACTGTTTATTTTAATCATTATGTACATTTACTTTCGTTTTTGATTAATTTAGTTACTCCTTTATTTTTATTTAATTGTTTGGTGTTGTTGTCAAGGTCACTGTTGCTCATGGTGGTGCTCAGACTTCCATATGGGACACTGCTTATCAAACCCTAGTTGGTCACCTGTAAGACAAGCTCCATATTTATTTTCAGTGCTATACTGATAGCTATACTGATGCTTTGTGCTTTACTTTCAGCATCCTAATGAAATCATTGCAAGCAGAGATCCAAGCACACTACATTCCAACACTTGTCCCACTGCCAGAATTGGGGCCAGCCCCTCCACCACTCCGAAAGAACCCAACATTCCCATTGAAAAATAAGGCCACACTGATTACATGTATGTAATCAAGGTGTTTAAATAAAAGAAATATATATATATATAAAGAAAATGTGGTACATATACATGATGGAATATTATGTAGCCGTCAGGAGAGATGAAGTCATAAAATTTTCCTATACATGGATGTACACGGAATCTATTAAGCTGAGTAAAATAAGTCAGAGAGAATGAGAAAGATGGAGAATTGTCTCATTCATCTGTGGGTTTTAAGAAAAATGAAAGACATTTCTCAACAATTTTCAGAGACAAAAGAGAGGAGGGCTGGACGTTAAAGCTGACCTCATGAATCTCACCACAAAGAGTGATGAGTTTATTTAGAAAATAACCACATTGCGAACTATCCTAACAATTAGAATATATGAGGGAAGTGGAAAGCCTGTTTAGAGTACAGGTAAGGGCGGGAGGGGAGGAGGGATATTTGGGTCATTGGTGATGGGAATGTTGCACTGGTCATTGGGTGGTGCCATCTGATATGACTGAAACCCAACTGCAATCATGTTTGTAAACAAGTTGTTTAAATAAAAATTATTAAAAAAGACAGTGTTTGTGTAGATGTAGAAGGCATCAGATTTAGCTGCTAAGAGGCAATACATATGATGTATGTGTGTTGAAGTTCCAGACTTTGAAAGCTGCCCTGTGCCTAATTAAGCCTATTTTCTTCCTAAATACCATAAACTGAGAATGGTAGAACAAAACTATGAGTGCACAACAACAGAATGATAAAAGAAAAATAGTCAGAAAACAATATCTTTTGTGTCTGTTATGAATTTACCACATAACTTCTTTAAAGAATATAGAAAAGTGGGAAGCTGCTGTTGAGACCATCTTGATTTAACACTTTACTAACAGTTTAAGTAGGCCGCGAAAGACACTTGAAATGGTCGGCTCTAACATACACTGATGCCAGCATTACAGTTTGTATAAGTCACGCTGAAGTGGAAACGACAAGTAGTACACATTGTCATGGCATATCAAAAACAGCAAAAGTACTTGAGCAGTTGTCAAAACAAACCACTATTATGTGCTTCTCCTGAGTTCTAGCATAAGATTCTCTACAGAAATATATGGTGCAAACTCTGTGTACACAGGGTCTAACATATTGGGTCAAGTCTCCCAAAACAAGCCAAGATGGAGTATATTTCTTCTTCCAGCTTCAATTCTTGATTTTACCTTAACCAGCACTTTCAAACCACTAATTACATACCTTTCTCTTAATGAAAATTTTCTTAAGGCACAGACAAGCAATTTTTGACATTGCTACTATATACCTAAGGTAAAATCCTCTAAGAAGCAGACCTGCAGGAAGCTAGGGAGATGGATTAGGGATTAAGCCGTTTACCTTGCATTAAGCTAAATCAATTTCAACTCCTGACATCCGATATGATTCCCAAACCTCTGACAGGAGTGATTCCTGAGTGCCACAACAGAAGTAATTGTTAAGCACTGCCTTGTGTGACCCCTAAACCAAAACCTGGACACCTAAAAATAACACTAATCTTGAAGTAGAGCATTAATATTAGTTTCAAAGGTCCATTCTATATTAAGGGGCTGTCTTTGGAGAGCTTAGTTCTGCAACGTAGTTGAACCTGTGTTATAGAAATGTGTATGTCATAAATTTGCCTTTGTCTGCTATAGTAAAATGCCTTAGACTGGGAGTTTAAATAATAGGCACATATTTTTCATAGTTCTGAATGCTGGAAGTCTAAGTTAAAGTGTCAACATATTAGTCCTTGATGAGGGCTCATCTCAAATTGCTGACAGCCACTGTGTCTTCCTATGGCAACAGAAACTCTGCTTCCCCTTTCTCTTCTTTTAAGAGCACTAATGTTATCATTATGACTCCACCATCATGACCTCAAAAAACTTTGATTACCCTCCAAATGTCCCGTCTTCTAACACCATGACAATTGGAGGTTAAAGCTCCAACAGATGCATTTTGAGGAGACATATTTGGTCCATATGAATATAAATTTAACTTCATTTAACCTTTGAAGATAATCTCTCCTAGAACTGAAAATAGTAAGCAAATTTATAATCATATTTGGGGACTAGAGAGGGGAAACAAAGAATAAAAAGCTTGTCTTGCACATGGATAACCTGTGTTTGATCTCCACTACCCCATAGGTGTCAGGTATCCCCAAATTCCACCAGGAATGATCTCAGAGCAGATCGAGGAGTAAGTCATGAGCACAGGCAAGTATGGTCCAACACCTCAAAAGCATCATTTTATTATTGGTTGCAGAGAACATTAGGGAGGCCTGGATTCAGCATTTTGCACATACTCCCCTTTCCTCCTCTTATCCTCCTTCCTGTCAAGTTTCCTCCTTTCACCTCCCCTCTCCTCCTTTCCATTCCTCTTCTTACATCTCCCTTCCCCCCTCTCTTCACTCCAACCTCTCTCCTCTGCCCTGCTCCTCTTCACTCCTCTTTTCTCCCCCTCTCTCTTTTTTATTCCCCTCCTATTTTCTCATCTCCCTTTCTCTCCTCTCCTCTCACCTCCTCTCCTATTCTCTCCTATCATCTCCTCTCCTTTCCTCTCCTCTCTAGCACATGGAGCAATCACTAAACACTACTGGGTTTTTCCTCACCCCCACCCCCACCATAAAGATATTTTAGTTGAAAGGGCTTTGGTTAGGCTGAAATTGTTTCAGAAAAATATTCCAAACTACATCTCACAGAGATCATTTCATTCAAGAAAGATTTATCTTTCTTTTTGATGAAATTATAACCAAGCAACCAAGCTCTCAAATTAAAATGCAAAAGAATGTGAATGACCTCTAACTGAATGGCTATATCATGCTGTCTTTATTGATCTTTCTTTGTAATGTTACAGCAGGACCAGATCTTGCACATAAGTGACCACACAGAGAGTTCCTGAAGATTTATAGTTCCTTTTCTGGCTTTATTCCTAAAATTCTGACCAGAGAACTTAGCACTAAAAAGGTTATTAATTTGTCTTTTGATTTTGTTTTTACACACTTTTCCATTGTTTAATTTTGTTTTGTTTAGTTTAGTTTTACATAATTTAGAAAATACAAACAGAACGGTAAATTTCCCTGTATTATCAATGATGTTGTCCTTCTCTGTATAAAGACTTTTCAAAGACCCACAATAACCGATATGGTCCTGGGAAGACTTAGCCAAGCATAAAGATATGCAAAGTAAAAAGAGTAATAGGGGCTGGAGAGATAACACAATGGATAAGGTACTCTTTTGGCATGCATCTGACCTGGGTTCAATCCATGGCATTCCCTAAGGTCCCCTGAGCACCACGAGAAGTGACTTCTGAGCACAAAACAGGAACTAATTCCTGAACATCACCAAGTATTACCCCCAAAAATGTAAAAAAAATTTTCAGTAGTGACAATAATATCATTGGACCAAGGAGATGGCTCAGGAGTCAGAGATACATGTTTTGCAGGCACAATGACTCTAATCTATACCGCTACCACATGGCCCCAGAGTCCCCAAATATTGTCAGAATGGAAAACTGCCAGACACAAGCACTGAATCATCTGATTTGGTTGACTAAGTATTATCAGGAATGGTTTTCAAGGTCCCTGAGTGTAGTGTATTTTCGTAGAATTGTTTTTGCCTGTCGTCCCACCTGGATCTTCCAGGTGGGGACAATTGAGAAAAGAATAAAAAGCCTTTGGGTGAGGCGAGAAAGACTTTTTGGCAGAACTGATGGCTGGTTCGATTGTTGTTCTGGAGTTGGCATCAGAACTGTTAAAAGACTCGCCTCACCAACTTTTGTCCCCCAACCTTTGTATCTGTCTGAATTATTCGTGGTGGAGAATTGTCACTTAGGCTTCCCCCAAGAGGAAGAATGGAAGAATGGGATATAATCTCCATTTTGGGAGATATTTCTGGACTTTCAAATCACAAACAAGGGGTTCAACATCCCCCAACACCTGAGCACTGTTTTAGAACCCCGCAAATAAAATATCATTAGAACTCATGATAATTTAAGTTCTTAGGTTGGTAGGTAGTGAGAGAAGAGTGAGGCAGCAAGCCCTGAACTTTCAAAAATATCTGAATATAATAATCATAACTAGAGCTGAACAGGAGGCTACAGAAATCCATCTGACACCACCAATTTAAACACTGCTAGACAAACCAAATGCCATGAGAACATGGGTGGAAGGTAACACCACGGTTAAATCAGAGACAACAGTAAGAATTAGAGAACTAGAAAAAACGCTACAGTCCTTTGTCCTGTAATTACCAGCTCCCTTTGATGAGGGGAATTAGGACAAATGAGCAAGGAGCCTTGGATCCACCATAAGAGAAATAAAAACATTTAATGAATGTTGTGCTTCTTTAAGGCACCTGAGATCAAAGGCATGCCCAACCAAACATAAATCTTCAATGTTTTGATAAAATAAAAGTGTGAGAATCAAGGGAATAAATCCATTCACTCATTCATTTGTTCTCATAATTATAAGAAGGCAGTGTAGACCGTAATTCACGTTCTGCTGAAGGGCGTTTTTTCAGCCACAGAGGTTTTCTGCATAACTCTTTTTTTGAGAGAAGCTGGATTGTCAAGGAAAATGTTTTACTGAACTCTTTCCCTGGGCTTCTACACAGGAGCAGTGACTTAGCCACTTGAGCCACATAGCAATTAAGCAAGTGAGATGAAGTTACAATTATCTACTATCATCAAAATAATCTCACCAGACAGATGTTACCTACAGTCTATAGATACAGATATCGGGCTTCAGAGATGTAGAGTGAGTTAAAGTCAAGCAATTGCATAATGGAGCCATGATCAGCACAGAGAATGGCTAATACTGGAACACATCATTTATGTAACTCTGAGTCTTCATTAGAAAAGAAATAAAAAAGCAATGCCATCATTTGAAGGTTCCAGTGTCCTGACTTATTCTTTTTTTTTATTTTTTTTGGTTTTTGGGCCATACCCGGCGTTGCTCAGGGGTTACTCCTGGCTGTCTTCTCAGAAATAGCTCCTGGCAGGCACGGGGGACTATATGGGACACCGGGATTCAAACAAATCACCTTTGGTCCTGGATCGGCTGCTTGCAAGGCAAACACCACTGTGCTATCTCTCCGGGCCCGTCCTGACTTATTCTAACATATAGTGCTACACCTTAAAAATTCTACAATATGTTTCTGTTATAGTTTACATGGAACACTTTATCTGTTAGGACTCAAAGTTTCTATAGAAAAGAAAAATGCAATATAACCCTTGTTTGGGGTGCAAGACCAATTTTTATTAAAAAAATTAACTTTCATGATACAAATTGACTTACAAAGTTATTCATCATTTCATTTCAAGCATACACCAAGTTCACCACCAATATAACTTCCCTTAACCAAGTGTTTGCAGATCAAGTGTCATCCCTATCCCAACCTGCCTCCTAGACTCTCTATTTTATGTCCTTTGTTTTTTTAACAAAGCTAATTAGATTTTTTCTTTTTCCCTTTTTATTTAAACACTGTGATTGTAAAGTTGTTCATAATTGAGTTTCAGTCTTGCAATACACACCTGAATCCAATCATAATCACTACCATTAAGTTTGTACCTAATACTTTACTTTTTTTAGATATATTGTCCTCGGATAAAGGACATATCAGATATTAAACTGATAAGAGATACTACACTTGATCTTAGCCAAAAGGCCGAGAAGCGATCACTTTACTTTTTTTTCATTGAAAGGTTAGAGTATTCAACAACTTTAAGACAAAGTTCCCTCATTTGTTACTCCCTACTTAGGGGGGGCACGCACCAGACATGGCTTTTTGCCGTCCTGGGCCAGTGCCTTCCTCCCAAAGAATTATTTGCCAAAAGGCCCGCTTAGCAAAGTCAATCATTTGACCCTTTGTGTGGATCATTGGCAGTAATTTCAACATGGCTGTAACATTACATTTTCTCTTTATTTGGACACTATAGAAATCCAGCCTCAGCTTTCCTACAGACAAAGAAATGTCAGTACCAAAACCCCGCCAAAAGTTCCCTGCTGGCTAGTTCGTATAACCTGGCTCCAGCAGCTTGTTTTTCTGAGTCTAGCTCTATGATGGTAAACAATTATTTCCATCCCCCCTAAAATCTATTTTCCAGCTACTACATAAACATCATAAATATCTCTGTCTCTCTCCTCCTGGTTTCTTGAAAAACCTGCTTTTTGCTAAACCAAAAACATCTCTAGCTCAGGTTTCACTACCCTCCAGCAGAGTTCTTTCTCACCTGACGAATGATCTTTTAATATGTAAATTTAAGGCCTTGTTCCCCATTGTACTGCTCTCCTGCTCTTTGAGGATACCTTGCATACCTGAGTTTGTGCTTATAAATGTCATCAGCTGAAAAGTAAATTTGTCTCTCGTCCCTTGGACAAGGGTCCCCATACAATGCATTTTGTGTGGTCTCATTTATTTCATTTTCATATTTCATATTCGTCCACTCATGATCCTGCTTCTCTCCCTGTGAAAGGTTCCCGGACCCCACGAAGGTTCTGCTTAGCAACGCAACACCTCTGCAGCACTCGTTTTCCAGTGATTTATAAAATAGTTGAAAAGTAAACTTGATTGTCTGGGATAACAATTAACTATTTTTTAAAGTACCATGATTTACAAAGTAGTTGAGATTTAGACATACAATGTTCCAGCATTTATTCCACCACCAGTGTCAACTTCCCCCTACCAATGTTTCTAAACTCCATCCCTCCCTCCCACCCACCTCCAGCCTGCCATCTTAACAAGCACTTTTTAACTTTGGTTGTTCAGGTTTAGGTTTCATAATTTCAGTGTTGTTGACTCTGTAGTTTGAATATTTGGCTTTAACATTCCATAAAGAATGGATGTTGGATCTTATCAAATGCTTTCTCTGCATCTATTGATAAGATCATATGGTTCTTTATTTTTCTTTTTGTTGATATAGTGTAGTATGTTGATTGATTTACATATGTTTAACAATCCTTGCATTCCTGGAATGAATCCTACTTCGTCATGGTGTGTGACCTTCTTAATGAGGCATTGGATCCTATTTGCCAGAATTTTGTTGAGGATCTTTGCATTTGTGTTCATCAGAGATATTGGTCTGTAGTTGTCTTTTTTTGCAGCATCTCTGTCTGGTTTTGGTATCAAGGTGATGTTAGCTTTATAAAACTTATTTGGGAGTGTTCCTTAATTTTTAATTTCATGAAATAGTCTGAAGAGGATTGGTTGAAATCCCTTTTTAAAGGTTTGGAAGGTTATAAGAGTCCTAGAATTTATCCATTTCTTCCATGTTTTCATGTTTTATAGCATAGAGTTTCTCAAAGAAGTCTATGATTACCCTTTGAATCTCTGCAGTCAACTGAGGTGATCTCCCCCTTTTCATTCCTAATCCAGTGTATTAGATTTTGATCTCTCCATTTATGTCTGAGTTTTGATAGTGGTTTATAAATCTTATTTATTTTTTTAAAGAACCAACTGTCGTTTTCGTTGATATTTCTATTGTTTTTGGATTTCCACTTCATTGATTTCTCCTATTAGCTTTGTTATTTCCTTCTGCCTACCTATTTTTGGTTCCTTTGTTGACCCAGCTATACCACACCTAAGGATATACCCTAGGAACTCAAAAACGCAATGCAAGAATCCCTTTCTCAAACCTATATTCATTGCAGTACTATTTACAATAGCCAGACTGTAAGCAACCAAGATGCCTCTCAACAGATGAATGATGAATCACTAAAGAAACTGTTGTACATATACACAATGGAATATTATGCAGCCATCAGGACAGATGAAGTCAAAAATTTTCTTATACATTGATGTAATGGAATCTATTATTCTGAGTGAAATAAGTCAGAAAGAGAAAGAGACACACAGAACTGTCTCAAACATCTATGGGTTTTAAGAAAAATAAAAGACATTAAAATAATTCCCAGAGATGAAAGTCAGAAGGACGGTCTCAAGATATGAAGCTCACTACAAAGGTGGTGAATGCAGTTAGAGAATGACTATGCTGAGAACTATCATAACAATGTTAGTGATGAGTAATGTAGAAAGCCTGTCTCAAATACAGGTGAGGAGTGAAGGAGGGAGGAGATGGGGGCATTGGTGATGGAAAGGTTGCACTGGTGAAGAGAGTTGTTCTTATTATGACTGAAACCCAACTACAATCATGTATATAACCACGGTTTTAAAATATAATATTATTAAAAATAGCATCTTATAAATCTACCAATGTACCTGAGTCCACTTGACCCCTGCACCTCTCTGCTTCTCATATGTCTCCTCTCCCCACCTCCTTTTGATTTATTATCTTCTCTGCTTGATACTCAAGTATTAAGTTGGTCTTGGTATCCCACTGTTAGATAATTGCATTCTCTCATCCAGTTATTCTAAATACCACATTTAAATGATATCTTCCAGTGTCTAAGACAGAAGAGGAAGGGTAATTAACATGGCTTAAATAACTTCTGGTCATTTTAAATTTGGGAAAACAATAAAAAAATCAAGGACTATTAAAGCCACCTATAAAACAATTCCTGGGAATAACCATAGCTTTTGCCCATTAATTGCTATCACTTATACATATATACATAAGAACAAAATAAGATAATTTACATATGTGTTAAAAATGAAGTATTATGTATTATAAAATTTTCTCTCATGATCATGAAAAATTCTGAAACAAAATTGAAAGCTTTTGTAATACTCCAACACCATTCCAGAATAATTCATTTCACTACTTCCTATCTTCAGATTACAAGTCTTCTATACCTAAATTAAGTGCAGAAGATTAAGAACCCCATATTATTCCTTCGTCTTTGCAAGTTAATAGAATGCAAAGAAACAGGACACTCAAATGCAACATTTCAGCTTTAGAAGGATCTATTTTTATAGGCATAGATTTAGCCATTATTGCTGATGTGTTAGGCTGCAAGGTGCCCACAGAGCAATGAATTTAAGAAAAGGACTCTTTATCTGAATGGTGGGAGCTACGTTCTTATCTGTTTGGGTCAGAAAATAGCACCAAAGAACACAACTCAGAAAACTCAACTGGCCTCATCAAAATCCAGCTTCCATCTAAGAAAAGATCAAAGCTCTTAATCTCCACATTCATGAGACTTAACAACTATGAAAACGTCAGCCAAAGCGATTGTCAATTTATTGTGTGTTTGGTTATGATTCTCCAAGAGAAGGCCCAGTTTTAACATGAGTGTTTCTAGTTTCAGGAAGGATAAAAGGTAGATGTTAGACCTGATGAAATGTAAGGTGCTTACCCTCCATGGGGCTGCCTCAGTTCACTCTCAAGCATGTTTATGGGGCCCCAAGGCTCACCAGAAATGATCCCTAGCACATAGCTCTACAAGCCAGATGCAGCCCAAATCAAAAACAATAAAGGTTAGAAGTTCCAGGTATTCAGTAAAGAGGTTGTTCTGAACATACTTTATTTCAACTTTTTTATTAATAATTTTATTGTGACCAAAGTGTATTATAAATATTTCACAGTAATATTTTAGGTACATAGTGGCATTGAACCCAGGGCATTCTCACCACCAGTGTTGTCCTCACTCCAACTCTGTTACCAGCATGCATCCCATATCCCCATCCTTCGCTCCCCAGACTGCTAGTATAAGTAGTCTACTCTGTGTCTAGCTTGTTGTAGAATGGGTATCAATTCTGTTGTCATTGGCTTTGGATTTGGTGTTTATGACTAATCTTTTTTTTTTTTTGGTTTTTGGGCCACACCCGTTTGACGCTCAGGGGTTACTCCTGGCTATGTGCTCAGAAATCGCCCCTGGCTTGGGGGGACCATATGGGACGCCGGGGGATCGAACCGCGGTCCTTCCTTGGCTAGCACTTACAAGGCAGACACCTTACCTCCAGCGCCACCTACCCGGCCCCTGACTAATCTTTTTTTAATTTCTACTCAGTGTTCACACAACTGTTTGGTCTTGGTACCACCCATTTTCCCCCTCAATTTATAAGGCAGAACAAGAAGATTCAAGTTATGTGATTCTGTTTGAAGGGAATGAAATAGAAAAAAAATAAACAAAACAAAAACAAAAAACAAAAACAAGAAAGCAAAAAACAAAACAAAAAAATCTGGGAGGGATCCATCTAGAGGCTTATAAATAAAAATTTAAGAGAAGAAAGGGGAAAAGGAATAAAAATATGATAAAACTACAAAAATTAAGAAAAAAGGAATGACAAAGAAGAAAACAACAACAAAAACTACAGTGACAAAAAAAATAACCACCACAATACAGACAACAAAAAAGCAATAATCACAAGCCCAAATTTAAAAAATTTTGCTTCCTTTTTTCCCCTCTTTTGCATAGGCACAGTAAATATTGGGGAGATTAGAAAGGGAATTCCCTTGGCCTAAGAGATACAGGGTTTCTCTGCCCTTGAAGCATACTGTCATGGTAATAAGTACAGGCTCCATACATGCTCTTTTACCCTCCTCTCGGTCTTTTTGTGGTGTCTGGAAACTTTCTGCTCAGTCGTGATTGATAAAATCAGGCCTCTGTAACTAGAGATTTTGGTATTTGCACTGGTCATAGGATGGAGCCTAGAATAGAGTATTCCTTTATGCTTCTAGAAGTTCTGTTCCAACACTGTTGTTTTAATCAATATTCTGAAATTGGTGGCCTTGGTGTTTGCACCAATCCTAGGACAAAGCCTAGGATAGAGTCTTTCATTATGTTTCCAAACGTTGCAGTTGTCTCTGTCAGACTTCTGGAATTAGAGATCTTGGTTGTTGTACAGATTTTAGGTCAAAGCCTAGGCTAGAGTCTTCTTACTGGTCCCATGGTAAATTCTGCCGAGTCATGGTTGTCACTTTATTTCAACTTTTAAGAAGAATTGCATTCCTTATCTTGTTTATTTGAAAGATGTTTGGTTATCACAAATTGATTGTTTAATTAGAATAGATAGCAAAGAAGATCACTCAGTATCAAAAGAATGCTGAGATAACATCATGAAAAAATGTTCTCATTTCGAAAAAGTATTTTTATTTCTTGAAGCAGGGTTTTGTACATTTCTTTGTGTAGGTCCTTAATATATTTAGTTAAGTTGACTGCAAGATATTCGAGTTAGTGGGGATCTAATGTGAATGGAATTGTTTTTATGTCAGTTTTTTCTCTATCATTATTGTTGTATAAGAATGCCATTGATTTTTGCATGATAATTTCGTAGACTGCCACTTTGCTATAGGAATTTATTGTTTCTAGAAGCTTTATGGTAGAGTCTTTAGGGCTTTCTAAATATAGTATGTCATTTGCAAACAGTGAGAGCTTGACTTCTTCCATTCCTATCAGGTTGCCCTTGAATTCTTCTTTTGCCTAATCACTATGGCAAGTACTTCCAGCACTATTTTGAATAGGAGTGGTGAGAGAGGGCAGCTTTGTCTTGTACCAGATTTTAGAAGAAAGGCTTTTAGTTTATCTCCATGGAGAATAATATTTGCCATTGGCTTGTGGTAGATCGCCTTGACTATATTGAGACTATATTCCTTCCTTTCTCATCTTGGTGAGAGTTTGTATTAAGAATGGGAGTTGCAACTTATAAAATGCTGTCTCTGTATCTATTGATATGATATATGGTTTTCATTTTTCTTTTTTTTTGATTGGCACATTATGTTGATTGATTTACGTATGTTTTAAACATCCAGTGTTGGGGACTGACTTGTTTGAGGCCATTTTGCTGTTCTTTCTGCCATATTCCAGCTTTTCACCTAAAAGCTATTTTGCAGTCTTGCTGTAAGTTTTTGAGCTATAGAGAAAGGAATGTGCAACTGTAGATATAATTAACTCTAGCCCGGAGGAGAGCAACACTGTCCGGTACCGTTATCAGAAACTAGGCCTCACTCCTTAAGACCACATTTCGGAGTGAACTAGGCTATTATCAATAAGTGTATGCTACATTGTCTGTTCAAGATCACTGAGGCAGGCACATCTCGCACCACCTCCTGATAGTTAAGCAATTAGGAATGCAGCTAGAAGGTCACAAGATGTTTCCATGGATACTGCAAGAAGTATTGCCCACTTGCCTTATTTGGAATAATGAAGTAATTTTCATGCCAAAAGTGTGATTGACATCACCCTTGTACTGCCCCCTTCTCCTTCTCTATAAAAGAAGGAGCTGTAGCCAAATAAAGTTGCCCTTGAGCAGTGAGACATTGCCTTGGGTCTTTATTATTAACCTCTCTCAGATTTTTTACAGTGTGGTTGTGCTTCTACCCAGCAAAATAGGAGTGCGGTTGTCTGAGAAGTCTTCCCAGCTAATTCCTGCTGGCCGGGCCCCCCTGGGGGGCTTCAGGACCCCGCATTTTGGCGCCCAATGCGGGGCTCGAAGACCACCGCCACACTCCGAACGACTACGGGTCGGCGAGTCCGGAGCTGTTTCGTAAATCGCAGGATATACCCCATCCGGGTAGGCGTTGAAACGAGTTAGCCTTAATCAAATATTTAAACTGCAGTTTTTTCAGTCGTTCTGATCACCGCCCCTGATTGGCTCTTGGGGCTTCGCCCGTTGGCTTCACTTCCATGGGTGTTTTCATTGAGTACTGAACTTAAATTCATTAAATATATACAGTCTGAGTTGAAAGCCAGACATGTAGAGGTTACCAAAAAAGAATATTTGTAATTTTCTTATGTTTATTCATAATGTATGTCATTGGTTTATTATTACCTGTCCAGAAATTGTTGCGTCCACTTGGGACAAAGTAGGACATGAAATGAGTGATTATTTTGTAAATAATGATGATTCACAGAAGGAAAAAATTATGTTCCAATATTGGAGCCTGTTAAGAGATATCATTGTAACTAAAAATGCCGGAACCGCCAAAGACATCATCCATGCCGTTGAATCTCATGTACAACAAGTCTCCCGTGAGTGTTCCAGGACTCCCTCTCGTTCTAATTCTGTCTCTCATCTCCCTTCTCCCTCTGAGAATACTTCCCCTTGTCCTCCCTCCACCACTGACCTTTGTCTCCAAAGTAACTAATGCTCTTAAAGATCTCTCTAATGCTTCTCATTTATATCCCTCCCTTACTTCTGTCCATGCTTCTGCTCTATGCACCCAGACCCCTACAGAAGAGGCCGCTGCACCCTCTGTGCAAAATCCTAAACAGCCCTTCACTTCCCTAGCTTCAGCTCCGTCCCTGTTTCACCAAAACCTTTACTCCCCTCACCACCCTCCCCTCCTTAGCCAGCAATTGCAACAATACAAAGCCTTTAATTGGAAAAGCCTCAAAGAGCCGTTTCAAGCCGTAACCTCCTATGGCCCCCAAGCCCCTTACACGCTCTCCTGCTTAGAATCTAAAAGCTGAACTCTTTGTCTCTTGGGAAGTTAACTTTTTTTTCCGCTGCAAAGCCCTTGCAGATAGGCAGGAATCCTGATCTCTAAGCTCTTATAGCTGGCCTCGCCTCTTTTCATAACTGTTGCTGCTTTCTCCCTCCCCCCCCCTTTTCTAAAGGTACAGCACACACTTTCCAGGTCCCAGCTTGCCAACATGGCTCTTGCTGCCCTCCGTGCCTGGAAGTCGCTCCCCAAAGCCAGCATTCCAGCAGCTCCCCCACACCGGCAACAACCAATCCTCAGCCTCCTTCAGCCTCTTTCCTGCCAGCCTTGGAGAACAGCCAGCTCAGACCCTGCCACTCCCACTTTAAGCCTTCCAATTCACCTTGAAATACCCAATCTTTGTTATTCAAAAGAAATCTGAAAAGTGGCATCTCTTGCATATTCTCAAATCAATTAATAAAACCATGATCCCCATGGTGCTTTTGCAACCCAGACTCCCCTCTTCGGTTGCCATTCCCTCTAATTCCAATAAATTAGTAATTAATCTTAAAAGATTGCTTTTTTTATATATATCATTACACCCTGCTAACTGTAAATAATTTGCCTCTAACCTTCCTGCTGTTAACTGTGCTAGCCCCTCCCCAAGTTATCAGTGAAAAACTCTGCTTCACCTTGTCAGCCCTACACTTCGTCAAATATGTGTTATTAGGTTTAGTGCATTAAGTAGTGTAAAGTAATTATTAAAACATTAAAAAGCAACAGGAAGATAAGGGCAATAAACTTTTTTTTTTTCATGCCTCTCAGAAAATTTTAAAGCAAGGTCATAATTCTGTCATTTTACAGATAACAAAATGTTGGTAAAAGAAAAACTTCTTTGTGTTTTAAAATCCAAACGAACACAAAAGTGTTAAATTTAAGTCTTATATTTCTATTAAAAGTTTTATTTTAATTTTTAAAGTATTTACAAAATTATGTGAAAAATAATGTAGTTAGCCTTTTTAAACAATATAGTTAATTTAATGCACAGTAAACACCTAAGTGTGCTTTATAATACCCTTAGTTTTAACTTTGTGCTACAGCAATGGTTGTTCTTTATTTCTGCATTGAAAGAACTATTATTTTAAGTGCATTCAAAATATCAGCACATTATATAAATCTGTATATTTGTGTCGCAGTGAAAAAATAATATTAATAAAAATATATTATATATAATTTTATAAGTAATATATAAAAGTAACTAAACCTTATAAGCAAATTAACTAGTATTAAATATAATTTTAGTCTTAAGTTCTAGGTGTGTAAATGCATCAGATGTCTTTAACTATATTTTATAATAATCTAAGCATTTAGTTAATTTAGTATATAATATTTTTTACAAATTATTCACTTAAAGTCTTCATAGTAAAAACAGTTGTTTGTATTTTTAAAATCAGTTTTTATACCTTTAATAATCATAGTTCATGCTATTGTGTTTAATCATAAAAATTTTAACACTTTATTGCAGCTGTCTTACTGTTCTACTGCAAAACCAATTTAAATAAAACCTATTCATTTACAGCAAATGATTTCATACTTCAGAGTGAAGACTCCTTCTACAGTGCTCATTAACCATTTTACTTAATGTTTTAAACTTCAAATTAAAATTGTTTTAAAAATGTTTTGTGTTAAATCTAAACCTTAAAATTTATTTTCAGCAAAGTTCCACTCCATCTACATTAAGTACTTCTCAAAACTAAAAAAGTTTTTCTACAAAATTTTTTTTTCTCTTCTTCTCACAAACATGTTAGCTAAATATTTAAAAGCGCTTGTCAATTTTTTATAAATAAGTCTTAAATCAATCCTTTTGTCTGTTTATGTGTCTGTTGTGATGAATGAAAGTGGCCACAAGTGTAAAATGTTGTGTTTAGTGTTGTTTTGTTTTGTCTGTTTATTTGTTATCTCTACATTTTATAATAATACAATTTTTAAAGCCTTATCCATTTTTTAAATTTCAATTAATTTTTTCAACCTGGTTCAGTCTGGTCAGTTCACAAACTGGCATCTTACAATTAAAAATCATGTGTTAAAAATTATGTATTAAGCTAGCTTTGTCCTTCTAAGAACATGGCAGAAAGTGTGAGGGATGGCAAACCCCAGATTTCTCAATGGCCATCGGGGATAACTTTTCCCTGGAGAATTTCTGGACTTTGCAGTCACCTGGCTTTCCTGCTATGTGTAAGTTCAAGCCTATAGAATATGTATTTATGGCTAAAAAATAGCATCCAGCTTTAACATAATAACTAGAAGTTTAAGAAAAATCCTTTATATTCAGTTTAAAAAATTTTTTTAATTAGCAATTGTTAATTATAAATTTTCTTTTATGCCAAAGTCTAACAGAGGTCAAATAGCATTCCCGTGGTATTCAAAAATAACTAGTGTAATGTAAATTGCTAATGTTTTCTGCAAATTCTTAATTTTTATATGAAGTAACCATTTTGCCTTCTGCCAAGCTGTTTTCTTATAAACCTCCTGCTAGACGCCATTCCTGCAAACCTGTTTCTAACTGACTCCACCTTTGACAATGCTGAATTAGACACTCTGCCTAGCTGCCTTGGATGCCCACCGATGCCACCAACAACCTCCATCCTCTCTACCTCCATCCCTTGGCCGGTCTTGCAAGTCGACCTTTGTGCCCTAACCATGGGTGCAAGCCTATACTGGGGCACCTCCAATTTCCGCCTGCCTCAACCTCGTGCTGTTGACCCCGATGACTATTACTCCCCTGCTAGCGGTGGCTGCAACTCTGTTATTCGCCGTGATGTACTACGCCACCCCTTCACCACCTTCTACGTCTGCCCTAGTCACCACCGGCCCCGTTCCAGCGACTATAAGTGTGGCGCTCATAACCAACACTTTTGCGCCTCCTGGGGCTGTGAAACCACCGGAACTGCTTATTGGAAACCCTCTTCCTCCTGGGACTTCATCACCGTTTCACGCCCCCCAACTCCTCCTTTTCTGAAATGTGATGCATCCTCTGCTACCCGTGGTTGGTGTAACCCCCTCATCATCGAATTTACTGCTGCTGGACGTCAGCATCACTGGACTCAACCCGTACAATGGGGACTCAGACTTTACGTTAGGCGTACCGACCCTGGACTTCTTTTTTCCCTCCGTTTACTTAAACAGTTGCCGAATTCTCACCCCCTCGCCGTTGGTCCTAACACCTTTCTTCATCCTCATTCAGGTCCATCACACATGCCTTCTCCTCCTTATCCTCTTCCATCTGCCTCTCCTTCTCTCAGACAGCTCACTATGCCTTCAGGTCCTTCTCCGTCCTCTCAGGTTATTCTCAATCTCATAAATGCTTCTGCTCTTGCCCTTACAAATCCTGCCTATGAAAGATGTTAGCTTTGTTTTTCTCCTCAACCTCCTTTCTATGAAGGTGTTGCAGTGTTTGGCAACCTTTCCTCTACCTCCAACCCCTCTGACCTCCGTTGGAACACACAACCTCAACATGGCATTACAGTCGGTCAAGTCGTAGGCTCTGGCCTCTGCATTAAGCCTAACGACTCCCTGCTTCCTAGCCAATTACTTGACGTGTGCAACGAAACTATTAACATCTACAATTCTTCCTCCTCACAACCCTATCTGTTAGCTCCCAATGGTACTTATTTTGCCTGTGCTTCTGGTCTTACTCCTTTTGTCATTCGTTCTTCTTTCCTCCTTTCACATGATTACTGTATTCTCGTTATTCTCATTCCAAAAATCACCATTCACTCAGAACATATCTTTCCCTCTCCTGCCGCCTCACCCTATTCCTATTCTTCTCAATCCCTTTCTCGACAATGCCGTGAGCCCTTCACCTCCATTACACTTGCAGTGCTCCTTGCTGTTGGCGCTACTGGCGCTGGCACTGGTATCTACTCTCTTGTATCCTCTCAATCCAATTTCCGCACTCTTACTCAAGCAGTGGAACAAGACATTAATGAAATCAAAACTAGTCTGCAATTTCTCACAGATACTATTAGTTCCCTTGCTGATGTTGTTCTCCAAAATCGTCGTGCTCTATATTTTGCCCTTATGTAGAGGGGGGAGTCTGTGTAGCCCTTAAGGAACAATGTTGTATTTTCAAAGATAAACCTGGATTAGTTAGGAATAGCGTTCAACACATTGGTGACGGTATAAAAGATTTTGAAAAACATTTCGATGAAGAACAAGGCTGGTACCAGGGCTGGTTTTTCTCTTCTCCTTGGTTCCACACAATCTTGTCCACCGTTGTGGGCCCTCTTATTAGCCTCATGCTGCTCTTTTCTCTTGGCCCATGGATTTTCCGCAAAATCACTGCCTTTATTAAGAACCAGGTAGATGAACAGACAAAAACCTCTATTCAGGTTAACTACCAGCGTCTAACCCCGCGTGACTCCTGTGAAAACTTGGCTTTAGTCACCAAGCCGCCTTTCCAGCCACTAAGTTTCCAGGAGATAGAGCGCATAGCTAACAAGCGGAGCTCGCTCCGGCACTTGTGCTCTTGGCTGTGGAGACACCTACGACGGGATTAGCAAGGTCCCAGTTAGGGCACGGCCCAAAAAGGCTACAGCGCATAATTCGGATCCCTGTGCACACCCACGGCGTTTGTAGCCACCTTTTAATTGCGGCTTTGGCCGTGTCCGACCTGGTCAAACCTTGTATGCCTAAGACACGGTTCTTCCACCCGCTCACGACTTTCCTTCTTTTATTAGAAGAGAAAGGGGGAGATGTTGGGGACTGACTTGTTTGAGGCCATTTTGCTGTTCTTTCTGCCATATTCCAGCTTTTCACCTAAAAGCTATTTTGCAGTCTTGCTGTAAGTTTTTGAGCTATAGAGAAAGGAATGTGCAACTGTAGATATAATTAACTCTAGCCCGGAGGAGAGCAACACTGTCCGGTACCGTTATCAGAAACTAGGCCTCACTCCTTAAGACCACATTTCGGAGTGAACTAGGCTATTATCAATAAGTGTATGCTACATTGTCTGTTCAAGATCACTGAGGCAGGCACATCTCGCACCACCTCCTGATAGTTAAGCAATTAGGAATGCAGCTAGAAGGTCACAAGATGTTTCCATGGATACTGCAAGAAGTATTGCCCACTTGCCTTATTTGGAATAATGAAGTAATTTTCATGCCAAAAGTGTGATTGACATCACCCTTGTACTGCCCCCTTCTCCTTCTCTATAAAAGAAGGAGCTGTAGCCAAATAAAGTTGCCCTTGAGCAGTGAGACATTGCCTTGGGTCTTTATTATTAACCTCTCTCAGATTTTTTACAGTGTGGTTGTGCTTCTACCCAGCAAAATAGGAGTGCGGTTGTCTGAGAAGTCTTCCCAGCTAATTCCTGCTGGCCGGGCCCCCCTGGGGGGCTTCAGGACCCCGCAATCCAGGCATTGCTGGAATAAATTCTACTTGGTCATGCGGTATGACCATATTGATGAAGTATTAGATCCTATTTGCCAGAATTTTGTTGAGGATTTTTGCATTTGTGTTTATCGGGGTTATTGTTCTGTAGTTGTCTTTTCTGCAGCACCTCTGTCTGGTTTTGGTATTAAGGTGATTTTAGCTTCATAAAAACCCTTTGGGAATGTTCCTAATTTTTCAATTTTATAAAAGAGCCTGAAGAGGACTGGTAGAAGTTTATCTTAAAAGGCTTGAAAGAATTCATTAGTAAATTCATCTGGGCATGGGATTTTGTTTTTGGGAAGACTCTTGATGAGCATTTTAGTTTCCTCAGTAGTGATGGGTCTGTTTTGGTGATAGGTCTATCTTGGTTTAATCATGGAAGGTTATGAGTCCAAGAATTTATCCATTTCTTCCAGGTTTTCATGTTTTGTGGTATAGAGTTTCTCAAAGTAGTCTCTGATTACCCTTTGAATCTCTGCAGTATCTGTGGTGATCTCCCCATTTTCATTACTAATCTGGTTTATTAGATTTGTCTCTCCATTTGTTTTTGAGTTTTTCTAGTGATTTATCAATCTTGTTTATTTTTTTCAAAGAATAAACTTTTGCTTTCGTTGATCGTTTGGATTGTTTTCAGATTTTTGCTTTATTGATTTCTGTTCTTTGCTTTGTTATTTGTTCTACCTACCTATTTTTGTTTCCTTTTGTTTATTATTTTCTAATTTTAAACGCTGTGTCATTAAGATTTTTATATAGGACACTTCTTCCTGTCTGATGTGTGCTTGCAGGGCAAAAAATGTTCCCCTTAATAATGCTTTTGCTGTGTCCCATAAATTCTGACAACTTGTATTTTCATTGTCATATGTTTCCAGTAATGTTTTGATTTCCTTTTTATTGTATCTCTGACCCACAGGTTATTCATTAGTGAGCTGTTTATTTTCTAGGTGTTAACATTTTTCTTCTGTGTTTCTTTGTCGTTCACTTTTAATTTCAGTTCCTTGTGATCAGTAATGGTAGTCTGTACAATTTCTATCCTCTTGACTTTTTGGAAATATGGTTTATGGGCCAGCATGTGGTCTATCCTGAAGAATGACCCATGTGCATTGGAGAAGGATGTGTAACTATTTTTCTGTGGAATGGAGTGCCATATATATACACTAGTCCAGTTTTTTCCATTTCACTTTTTATAGCTAATATATTCATTTTAGGCTTCAACCAGGTTGACATATAAATGGTGTCAGTCCATCATTGTGTACAAATATGTTTAGGAGTCTGATTTATTTTTGTTGTACATATTCTTTGATTAGTATGAAATGACCATATTTGTCCCTTATAACTTTTCTGAGTCTAAAGATTGTTTCTTCTGATATTAATATGGCCACTCCAACTTTTTGTGGGTGTGGGTTGCTTGGATGATTTTCTGCCAGCCTTTGATTTTGAGTCTATGCTTTTTCCGATTATTCAGATATGTTTCTTCTAGGCAGAAAAACATTGAATTCAGCTTTTGTTTTCCATTTTCCACTCTGTGTCTCTTAGCAAGTGCATTTAGTCCATTGACATTGAGAGATAATTGTCATGGGATTTAGTGTCATCTTTGTGTAGAAGTTTGTTGTGTCTGTTAGTCTGTCTTGTCTTAAAGAAGGCATTTTAGCTTTCCTTTTAGAACTGGTTTTGAGTCTGTAAAGTTTCTGAGCTGTTTATCTGTGAAGCCATGTATACTTTCTTCAAACCTGAAATTGAGTCTGGCTGAGTGTAGTATTCTAGGCATAGCATTCATTTAGTTGAGTTTTGTCACTATATCCCACTACTGCCTTCTGGCCTTAAGGGTTTCTTGTAACAGGTCTGCTGTAAATCTTAAGGATGCTCCTTTTAATGTAATTTCCATTTTTGATCTTGCTGCTTTCAATGTTCTATCCCTATCTGTGGGATTCGTTGTTGTGAATAGGATGTGTCTTAGGGTGCTTTTCTTTGTGTCTCTTTTTAGCTGGTACTCTAGGTGTGCAGGATTGGTTGCATGTAGTATTTAGGTCTGGAAATTTCTCTGTAATTATGTCATTGACTGTTGATTATTCCTGGGGATTTTTTCCTGGGTTTCTGAAACTCCAATGAGTCCTATGTTGTTTCTATTGAATATAACAAACACTTCTATTTTCACCTGTTCACATTCTTTGAGTATTTTTCCATTGTTTGAGAATTTGCTTTGTTTTTTTCACAATCTCTACTGTTGTATAAAGTTGTTATGCATCTCATCTTTTAGCTCACTGATTCTGTCCTCAGCTGCTGTTACTCTATTGGAGAGGCTTTCCATTGAGTTTTCCATTTCATCTACAAAGTTATTCTGTCCCATTATTTCAATTTACAGTTTTCTGATTTTTATCTTTGTGGTCTGTTCAGATTGATCCATGCTTTTTTTTTGAGGTCTATGAACAACCTCCATATTTCTATTATAAACTCCTTATCTGAGAGGTTAATTAGGTGATTTGGGGGGGGGTCTTCAGAGTTGCCATCTTCATTCTCTATACATGCTGCTGTCCTGTGTAGTTTCCCCCTTGCCAGGCTTGTAGTGTCATTCTTACTATGTGTTGTGATGGGGTTCATGTTCTAGAAGATGTGTGTGGCCATGACGCAAAGCAAAGCAGCCCCACTTTTCTGAGCAAGCCTACCTGTGTGCTGGGCACTTAAGAGCTTTTATTGCTGGGGTTTACTTTGGCTGTCGCACACTGGGAATCAGGAAGCCAGGCACACATGCTGCTCTTTACAGAGTCTTCTTTAGCCCAAACACAGACAGGAGTCAGCCCCCACCATTGTGGGCAGAGACAAGCCTACCTGTGTGCTGGATGCTTGAGAGCATTTTTTGATGTGCTCTTTTTTTCTCAGTCTTAATTTTTGTTCACATTTTAATTCATGGTATTTTTTTGGATTTGGTTTATAACTGGAAGCAACATCAAGGCAGGACACAAAGAGTTTGGAAATTCATAAAACAGATTAAAAGTATTAATGAAAGCTTTTTTTATCCTAAGCACTATCATTCAGGGTGCAGTCAGCTATAGATTTTTCAAAGCTTTGAAAATATTCAGTGGCTTGACATTGCACCAATCTATTCACTGATATCTAAAGTGTTAAATGTACTTTGTGCAATTTTCCAAGGATAAAGGATAATTGTTGAAAGGTTTCAGCCATTAATTTCTGCAATCCCACACTTCTGGAGTGCTGAGTTTTATTGTCATCCATGTACGTTCATATAAGGCAGTGCTTCTCAAATAGTGGGGTGCCCCCTGGGTGGGGCGAGAGGCTCGGTAAAGGGGGCCATGTTTGACCTCGGCAAACACTGTCATAACAAGCTAAGCCCTGTGTTTTTGTCTCTGTATATCTCTGGAGCTGAGAGTTGCTGTGTCCTGCTTCAAACCCCGCTTCGAAAAAATATGCATTGCAAAACGTGCTTATTGTAGCTATTGATCCAGACATCACATCTGATTAAAAAATCAGCTCAAATTATTTTATATATTTTTGTTTTGCAGGTTAAGGTTTTTTTAAATAAAGATACGATTTATAGTTGCATGGAGGGGAGCGAAAAATGTTTTCTTCTTCCTAGGGGGGCATGGCAGAAAATAATTGAGAAGCACTGATATAAGGTATATTTTTGCACATAGCTATATCCATTCAACTATAAGTCTTTGGGGGGGCTACACCTGGTGTCTCTCAGGAGTTATTCCTGGTTATGTTCTCAGAAATCGCTGCTGGCTTGGGGGACCATATGGGACTCTGGGAGATGAAACTGCGGTTCGTCCTAGGTTAGTGCATGCAAGGCAGATGCCCTACCACTTGCACCACCACTCCGGCCCCATCTATGATTCTGAAACCCTAAATATGAGTTTTATTCCATTTTATCGCATGTATAAGTAACTGATAATCTATCCATCATTCAATTTAACTATAAATGAGTTAGGCAAAAATATACTAAATACTAAAATCCTTCTTGACTGGGATATAGATTCTTATGGGAATCCTAAACGTACCAAAAGGTGGTATCTAGAAAGTGTTATGTTGACCTAATGGCAAACTAGGTGCCATCTGTGTGTTTAAAATCCACTGGTCTTCCATTTCTTGCAATCTTGGGGCAGTAGATACTCAGTGTGTGGCTCAGAATCCAGCACACAGTAAATAGTCAGCCATTTTATGAGGTGTGAAACTTGGTTCTGGAATGCCAACAATCAAATTTTCTCAGAATGCTTTCTGAATTGGTAAATTCTCTTACTATGGAGGTATTATGCATCAGTCCCTAACTAGATTTCATCATTAACCTATCTACCCTGACATCTCAGATAAGACCTCTCCTATAAGATTTTGGACTCTGCCATCAGTAGAATCATCTATCACCAGGGGAACATTTTTGAAAAAAAATACAGACATTAATATAAAAGCATACAAAAAGGAATCTTGAAGAATTCCACATAAGATTTTTCCAAGAAAGTCTTTATCCCACTCAATTACATACATTTATTTTCATTTTTATAAAACCAGATGTGCCTAGAAAAACTGTACATGGCTCTGTCCCTTAATTTACTGTATTATTTTCACTACTTTTCACATAATATTTGATCACCAAAGAAGGTAGATTATATCCTTCATCAAATCTACTCCCCTAAGCCCAATGTATAACATAAATTAGTTGGAGAAAAATTTTAAATGATTCCTATTTTCATACTGCTTTCTATATGCAAATAAATACATTAATAATTAACAACTCAAAATATGGTTGTGTTCTACCAATAACTATTTTAAAGAAAACATATATAAGCAAACATTCCTAAAGAAAACATATGAGATAAAATACATGTGAATAATTATATATAAAATGGAAGAGGAAGGAAAACATGGTTAGAAAAGTTAAATGCTGGATCTCTATGGTTCTATTTGTAGATTGTATCAATGAATGAATTATTGTATTAGTTTTTGCAGGATGTCACTTTTGGAGGAGTTGATGCCTTTTGTATGATATCTTTTAACTGCAGGTGATTTCACAATTATGACTAAATAAAACTGTCTAAAATTAATCAACAATAGCAGAACAATTTTAAATTTTTCTTTTAAAGTCTTGCACACAGAGGAAAAAAAGACAAATTTTAGCTGAAAATGTATTGAATTTATCTACTGATAAGAAAAATAGAGATAAGACAGATTAATCAAATAATTTTCAGTAAGGAGAATGAAAAACAACTAAAAACACAGTTCAGTACCTGCTAAGATAGTGATAACTACATGTATAAAATGGGTTTATCACCATATCCTTTTAAAAAAATCTTGCCTAGAAATACCAAAATGAATCTTTTTGTTATAAACCAGAAGCAAAAAGCCATGATTAAAAGTGAGATGCCTGAAGAGTGGAGAAAGATTTAAACCCAAAAGTCTGCAAACTAAATTCATAGCAATAACTTGAAACTTTTTGACAATGGCAACATAAGTATAATTACATAAACATTACTGTGAGTCTCTGGCTAGAGATATTAAGTTATGCTCCTCACAAGTGCTCTCACTAGGAAGTCGTAACTTACACTACAGCTCTGAGCTATCGTTAGTGGCAAATAATAATGAGAATTGTATTCGGTTATGAACTACACAACTGACAATGCTATTAACAAACTTGATTGAAGGCTTAACATAACTAAAACAAATGTTCTAATGAAAGAAGTAAAATACTTTGTATGAGAAGCCCAGAACTACTTAGACATTTCTGATTCTGTCTCCTTTGAATTTTGATAACAGAAAGTGAGTAACATAAGAGGTGAATAGAGGTCTCCAGTTCAACCAACAGACAATCAGTTCTGTGCTTTTCCTCTTATATTAATTAGCCAAGGCTTCCAGCTTCCTGGAGAGAGACCGAAAAAGTTGGCACTGAAGGTACTCAATAAATTGGAAAAAGTTCATGTCTTTAAATCAGTGTTACTAGAGTAGAAAGTTTGCCAGCAAAAGAATCATATGGTAAATCAGAATGGTGAGGGTTTGTGGAACTGAAGTCAGCCATTAGAACCCCAGTGAATCCAGTTTGAAAATGCATACTCAGCTCACCTGTTACAGCCAAGGAAGATGTATGCCCATTGTCCTCCATTTGACCCTCAAATCTTTCACTTACTGTTTTTAGCTTGCTCTGCTTCATTATAAGTCACCTCAAACACTTTTTGGATAAAATACAGTTAAAAGGATAAAGATTCAAATATCAGCCAATGGAACGCTGGGTTTGCTTGTTTCATTTTGAAGTCAATATCAGACTTCTAAGTATCAAGGCACTTGGTCAGCTAAAAGCAGGTATATATGTAAGGTTATGAGTTATTATTAAGTACTTGAGCATGGGAATTTTTAAGGATCTAACCAAAAATAAGTCATCAGATGCCAGTCGACATTGGTTGCTGAAGAGTGATAACTAGTTTACAGCAAAACACCTTTGCCCTTGGATCCCAAGAGATTCTTAGATTATGAGCACTGACAAGTACCAACCCTATTACCAAGCCCCTAATAGCCATAGATGTAGCTCAGGGATAGAGCATATGTTCCATATGTATGAGACCATATTGTATCCCAAGCACTGATAACTACATAAGCTAAAATATAGAAATAAAATGATGTGCATTGAACAATCTTCTCCCATTCATTACATTTGCAGAATTACTGCAATCAGTGTGGATCCCAAAATGCTCGTTATGATGCTTGCATGCTCAGCCACTATCCTAACCAAGATTTTATACTTGAGGTGTTCATGCATTGGCTCTTCAGGGGGGTTCACTGTGAATGTAAGGTTCTCATATCTTCTGTTTGTAGTGCTTTCCTGAAGTTACATTCTTATTCCCAGTGCTGATGGTTTTTTAAATTGGGGTGTGCACTTTAGTTGTGACACTCACACACTGACACAGTGGAAGAGAAAGTGCACATTTGGTTGCAATGCCAGTGGTCCCAAACAGCAGATCAGCTTGGAACCTGTAGGCAGAGACATAAATTAAACTCATGGTCTTATGCTTTCGGAGATATTTTGCCACTGAATCATGCCACTGGCTTGCTATTGTGCATCTTCTTTATCATTTCAAGTAATGTGAACTGGAAGCATGGATTATTTGAAAATTATTTCAGAGAGGACTGAGTATATTCTCCACCTTGGGTCTAATTATGGGGGAAATGGGTGGAAATGTGTTATTATGGGGTTTTTCTCTTAATGTCCTATCAATAAATACAGAACGGCAGAGAGAGTTTGGCTGAAAAATGACTGATCTGATTTATGGAGAAAGCAAAACTATCCAAAGGATTTGCTACGAACTGGGGAAAGTAAGGGATAAAGTCAAGGAGGGAAAAAAAGAACTGTGAAACAGTACATGTCAGGACCAGAGCAATAGTTCAATGGGTAAGGCACTTGCCTTGCACATGACTGATCTGAATTTTATTCCTGCCCTAGTGGTCCTCTGAAACCCTGCCAGGAGTCATCACTAAGCACAGAGACAGAAGCAAGTGCTGAGCAGTGTAGGGTGTGGCTCCCAAAACTAAAGCAAATGAAAAATATCAGTGTATGTCTATTTCCATGTAGCAATGATAGGCGATGCCTTTGTTTATGTCACCCTACACACATACACAATCCTTCCATTTTCACAACCAAAAAGGATATCACTGTGGCTAATTATCTCCATCTTATTTTCATTCTCCAATCTCCCTCATAGTGACCTTTTCCGATTAGAAAAAATAAAGGCAAGCAAGAGAATGTGTTGAGAGTCAAAATGGAGGTAAAGTGTATAATTCAACTTTCAGATAGTGTCCTTGGCTACTGGTAGTATTTTGAAATGTAGGAAAATCCAATCTGGCTCCTACAGTAGAGAAGTAGAATAAAAACAGCAAAGGTGAATAGTGAAGAAGGATCTTCTCCTGATTCCAGAAACATTTAGCTTGACCCAAGGACTCAAGCATGATATCCTCCTAAGTGAGGAAGCTAGGATATGAGGAGTAAACACAAATACAGCTTAGTTCTGTCAGTGAAAGAAAATATATAGGAAGGAACTGGGTGGGCTCATCCATAGTGGAGATCTTCTCATTGCATCTCTAGGACTCCAGAAATAAGGTTATCAAATTTTAGCAATGGGTGTTATGTGGAAACACATAACTTGAAGACCCACAAAATTGTTCCCCTAAAACACATAGTTGTATAAGCTAATGTTCTCTCAAATTTAAATTAAAATAATACAAAAACGTTACCAAGTTCAGCATATATGTGTATATTTGTATACACATGTATTCCAATTAAGTTTAAGTGTCAGATAAACAATAAATAATTTAGTCAAAATATATTCTAAATGTAGAATGGACTAAAGCTTTTCTTTACATTAAATTTAAATGCAATTGAACAACCATAGAGTATTTAAGAAACTATTGCTAGAGTACAGAGATGAAAGAGGAGGTAAGTTGTTTCCCTTGCATGCAGCCTCCCATGGTTTAATCCCTGGTATTGCACATGATATCTGAGGACCACCAAAGTTCATACTTAAGTACATAATCAGGCATAGCCCCACAAGCAAGTCATTAATTTTATGTGTGCCTCCATTTCCTAAATTATAAAATGGGGAATTAATAAATAAAAAGAATACTTATCCATCTATATAAACATTCTCTACTTTAATTCTTATTTCTTTTTTGTCAGTCTATCAGATTCACATGTTATCACTACATCCTATGTTTTGTCTCATTTTAGTTAACTCTCATGATAAATATGTCGAGTAATTTGTATCATCTCCTCTATTTAGTTCACAGGGAAACATAAGCTCTTAGAAAATCAGAAACTTGGGGCCAGCGAGGTGGCGCTAGAAGTAAGGTGTCTGCCTTGAAAGCGCTAGCCAAGGAAAGGACCACGGTTCGATCCCCCGGCGTCCCATATGGTCCCACCAAGCCAGGGGCAATTTCTGAGCGCTTATCCAGGAGAAACCCCTGAGCATCAAAAGGCTGTGGCCCGAAAAACCAAAAAAAAAAAAAAAGAAATTCAGAAATGTGCTTATAGACACACATGTATGATCAAGATTCAACTCTACTTGAAAAATCTCATATTTTTCCCACTGCTATAGAGTCCCTTGAATACCAAGAGCATTCAAGTGCCTCTAATTCCAATTTTTTATTTAAACATAGTGGTTACAAGGTTTTTTCATAATACAGTCCATTTATGTTTCTAACAATAAATTTGTTCACAATTGAGTTTGTCATACAATGTACAACAACCTTCACCAGTGTACATTTCTCACAAACAATGTCCCCAGTTTCCCTCTCAATGCCTCTTTCTGACTTTGGTGCATACATTTTTCTTCTCTCTCTCTTCTCTCTCTTCTATCTCTCTCTCACCCTTTTATTCTAATTTAGACACTTTAGTTTTCACAATGGCACACATTACTCCCAATTATGTCCATACTTTCCCTCCCCTGACTACCTCTGAGGCAGGTATTTTACTAATTTCTTTCTGTCTGTCTCTTATTTTATCTCTCACACTTTTTTTTGATACTATGATTTTCACTATTGCTAATTAAGGGGTACCACGTATATTACTTTATCCCTTTCATCACCAAGTTCTTGTCCAGAGTGATAATTTCCAGCCACAACTGTCACCGTGGACCTTTCACTCCAAATAACTGCATTCACCACTTTTTGTGCCAAGCTTCCTACCTTGGACTGGTCCGGTCCTCCTGATCCTCATCTATATCATCTCTGGGTCTTATTACCATAGTATCTATTTTTTTCTTATATCGCACATATGTGTGAGATTATTCTATGTCTTTCCTTCTCCCTTTGTCTCATTTCACTCCACATAATAATCCCCATATACACATGTATAAGTATGTTACATGACTTCATTTTTCTAATAGCTGTATAGTATTCCATTATGTAGATGTACCACAGATTCTTTATCCACTCATGAATTATTGGGTACTTGGGCTATTTCTAGATCTTGTGTATTGTAAATAATGCTGTGATGGACACAGAACTGCAGAGTGCTTTTCTGCATGGTGTTTTTCGGTTCCTAGGGTACATCCCTAGGAGTGGTATTCCTGGGTCATAAGAAAGCTCAATTTCCAATTTCTTGATATATATCCATAATGTTTTCCAAAAAGGCTGAACCAGTCTACATTCCTACCATCAGTGAATGAGAGTCCCTTTCTTCTGGCATCCAAGCCAGCACCCATTTTTCTTATTCTTTGTGATGTGTGCCAGTCTTTGGTGAAAGATGATATCTCATTGATGCTTTGATTTGCATATTCCTGATGATTAGTGATGTGGAACATTTTTCATGTGCCTTCTGGCCATTTGTATTTCTTCTTTGAGGAATGTCTGCTCATTTCTTCTCCACATTTTTGGATGGAGTTAGATGTTTTCTTACTATAGCAGTATCTTGTATATCTTATATATTAATCCCTTATCTGAAGGGTGAATAGATTCTCCCATTCTGTGGAAAGTCTTTGTATCCTAGTCACTGTTTCCTTTGAAGTACAGAAGCTTCTAAGTTTAATGTAGACCCATTTCTTTGTCTTTGCTTCTACTTTATTGAACACTGGCATTTTTACCTTGAAGATGCCTTTAGCTTCACTGTCATGGAAGTTTTCCATGCCTATGCTTTCTTCTCTGTACCTTATAATTTCAGAGACAAACAAATTTTTAAGCTTAATATTATATTTGGTTCCTATATTTAGAGTAGTGCTCACACTATATGTATATATACATACATACAGATGCATCTATACTTCCCCTATACAATGTTGGTAGGAATATATATTGGTGCAGCATCTATGAAAACCAGTATGGAGACTCCTTAAAAATAAACATAGAAAGAGCCTGGAGCACATGCCTTTCATATGTAAGACCATGAATTTAATCCTGGTGAAACAGAACATCACAATGACCCATGACTACCACCAAGTATGGCACCTAATAAAATAATAAAAAAGAAATTCTATGTGACTCAGAATTCCATTCCTATGCATTTCCAAAAAATGTAACCATTAATTCAAATGAAGTTTGCACAATTCTGTTCATAGCTGCAATATCCAAAACACGGAGTCAACCTAAATACCCAGATAACTGCAATAAGAAAACCCAATATTATTCTACATTATAGAAAATGGGAAGACCTGGTGTTTGTAAAAACATGAGATTATTTTGAGGTGATTGTGGAAACCATAATGCAATATGTAGAAGTAAAAGGCAATTACAGGATGGTTTTGCTAATATTTGACTCGTAAACCAAGTCAAACACACTACAAACACTAGAAACACTGACACACACACTCTTAGACTCTAAATATTATGGTGGGAATTGGGAAGTGGTGAAGTATGAGCAAATAGAAGTGATCATTTTGATAAAGTGATGGCACTATGATTTTTATACTGCATATAGCGAGAAACATATACTTACAAAAGTGTAAGGATGTACTCCAGAAATTTTATATTATTGTCATTCAAAAGTAATAAGTAGTTTGCTTTTTCAGAGGTGAAAAACATTACATGAATCCTTGGATGTCTCTTCATTCATTGTGCCATCATTGAGTGCTCATATTACTTCCCCAAGGAAGATATCTGGGATTCTAAAATCTGAATTTGACTACATGTCACACAGCAAAATGCAAACAAAAACCAGAAAATGGCTAACCAGAGCAGGCTAGTTCTGGTTAGCTTGCTAACCACAGCTAACCACAGCTCCCTGTAATTTCAATAGCCATAGATATATGCTTTAAACACCAATGAATGGACATAATGCAGTGTCAACCTATCAGTTACTGCAGTTTCTAGCATTTGTGAGATTGCTGTCTATAGTCAGTTTTCAAGAGAACTTATGTTCCATGTCAGCAGCAATCAGATAATGATCAGACTGCAATGGGCAACGAGAGAAATATTCATTTCTTTCTGTTGTTTAAAGGCTGGAATCAATCATTCTAAGTGAAGGCCTTCTATCATGTGAAACTCAAATTCCCTTCACTTATATATTCAGCTTTTCCAAGTTTTGTTTGTCAAAACATTCATTTCCTTAGTGTCAGACCCAAAAGAGCTGGAGTGATAGTACAGGGATTAAGGCCCCCGGTTTGTGATCAACTCTGCTTTGATACCCAGAACAGCATATGTACTCAACACACAATCCCAAGACTAATTCCAAAGGATTACTTGAGTGTGTTTCCCACCTCATCCCTCAAAATGACTTTTCAGATGATTACAAGTTATGGAAATTATCCTGTATTAATTTAGTAAGCCCAATGCAATTATATGAGTCCTTGAACAAAAGATGAGGTGAATTGCAGGAGTTTCAAGATTTCAAGTCTGAGAAACACATCATCCTATTGCTACCCAGAGATGGAGAAGACAAGTGGAAATGGTAGAAGGAAACTGGAATCCTTGCCAAGGATCTGGATGAGTTTTGAAGTCAATTCTTCTGACTCAAATGGCCTCAATATAAGAACTCAGACTATCTAAATTTGGCTCTTGTGATACCCAGATAAGAATGCTCACTTGAGACTACCTCACTCTATAACTACAGGAGCATAATAATACTTTGTTATACTTGTTTTAAACTAATTTTAAAAATGCAGTTTTGATACCAGAGGCAGGTAGAGCGAATACGGCACTTGACTTGCAAACAGATGACCCAGATTTGCTTCCCAGCACCATTTATTGTACCTATTGCCCCACCAGAAGTGATCCCTGAATCTAGCCAAGAATAAATTATGAGTCAGGTGGGAGGGGAAGGTGTGCAGCTTCTGAATAGAATAGATACTGATCATTTTTCACCAGCAGGGGGAGGTTAAAACAAGGAAGTTGGAAATAGTCCACATTTTCACCATGGGGGCTGAGCCTTTTTACAGTGTGACTGATTAGCTCCCTTTAGCAGCTTGGTTTAATTTAGAAAGGTCAGAAAATAGTGTTTAACATTTGCTGAGGCAACGAGCTTTAGAAAAACAAAAGTGGCAAAAAGAAAAAAAAAGTCCTAGCAGAAGCAATCCTAGCACAGTGGCTCTGAGAATAAGAGCTTAAGGTAAAAATGATCACTGTCTGCCACTTTCCATACAGCGGAGAAATATTTTGTGCAATGACATTACACAGGACATACTTTGCCAGTGAGAAGACATCTAAGTTTCCGACTCAGAGAAGGTCACGTGTCTATTTCTCACTATACTCAAATTAATGACATCACGATATTTGTGGTGTTGGGTTATTTTTTATTAGATGACAGAGCAAATCTAGTAATGCTCTGTAAAAATGAAACCCAGCTACCAATCCCAAACAAAGACCTTCCTCCTTCCTAAAATCCTTTCATTTGATATGTAAAAACCCACTGTATAGTACTTTTGTCTCTCTGGACCTGCCCTCTCCTGGTATTGGGAATTGCTTTAGCTCATCTACCTACACACTGAGAAAGGAATGTGGACTAAGGAATCTAAACTAATATGACTCAGTTTAATATCCTGTGTTTAATGAATCAAAAGTACATGAGTGAGAAATCAAGGGTGTATCTCAGTGATGGAACTCTGGCCTTAATGTGTTCAGAGCTGTTTGACTTCAGCACCATGGAAACCAAATAACTAAAATGTACATGACTGGAACACTGGATGCCTGAAACTTACAACAGTTTTATAAGTAAAAGTGAAAAAAATGTACATTCTGTAGAGCAGCAGTACAAAGGTTAAGTGTCTTGCCTTGCATGTGGTCAACACTAATTCAATTCCCGGCATTATATAGGATCCCCTAAGTAACACAAAGATTGATACCAAGCACAGACCCAGGAGTAAGCTCTGAGCAACTTCAGGTATGTGCCTCACCATAAATGAAAACACATAAGTGGTGGAGTTCTAAGCGTGATTTTTTCTGGGAGAGCAAATGCATTGCAAGGTATATGCTATGCTATGTTCATCCTCAGCATTGCATGCTCCCTCCTGCAGCATTTCTGGGTGTGGTCCTAGGAAGTCTCCAAGTACTTCAGAGAAGAGAAGCTCTAGGAGTGACAACTGTAACAATTGAATTAAAGTACAGAAAGTGTGGGGGCCAGAGCAATAGCACAACATATGGGCATTTGTCTTCCATGCAGCCAACCCAGGTTTGATCCCCAGCATACCATATGGCCCTGGCAGGAGTGATTTCTGAGAGCAGACCCAAGAGTAATCCCTGAGTGCCACTGGGTGTGGCTCCAAAAAAAAATAAAAGAAAATAAAATAGGTCAGTGTGTAGCTATAGTGAATGGGCTGGAGTTGTTTCTTTCCAGGTAGGTATAGATTTGAAGTGTGGCACTACCTGGTCTCCAGAGCACTGTTAGCAAAAATCGCCAAATACAAAGCCTAAAACAGCTCCTATGCACCACTGGGTGCAGATTCCCCATCCCAACATGCATAAGCAGCATGATTGTTTTATAGCAACCACATTTATTAGTCTTTGGAACTGTGGCCATTGATGGAGGGAAGACAACACTGAAGAAGGGATTGCTGTTGGGATATCATAAGACTAAAACTCATCCAGAAATAACTTTGTAATGTGAATTATAATTGTAATTGTAATGTAATTGTAATGTGTAATGGTGAATCAATAAGAAAAAATTTTAATTAAAAAAGACATGCAAAAAAAAAGTCATGCAAGCCAGATAGATAGTGCAGAAGTTGAGACGCTTGAATTCCATGTGGTTGGCTCCAGTTTAATCCCTGGCATTGAGTTCCCCCAAATGTTCCCCAAGGTTCACTCCTGAGAATAGAGTCAAAAGTTAGCCCTGGCACAGCTGAAAATGGTTCAAAAACAAAGCAACCTTAAAAAGCTCATTATTGCTATTGGAACAGGTCAATTAGTCAATCGTCCTTTGGGGTGACCTGTGCTCCAGTTCAGGCTATGTAACATACTGAAGAATGGGAAAACTAACTGCTTTGAATGGGCAAAGGAACCCCTCTCTGGGAGAAAACTGTTTTTATGTTGGACAAACATGTTTCGCTGTGAAGATGAGTCCCCTGGGCAGTGACAGAATGTCTGAGCTGAGACCAGCCAAGAACTAAATTTCTCTGGATAGAAGAGACAAGCAGAGGGGTTAGAATAAAATCAGCTGGCAGGGCAGAGATGAGGTGAGGGTTAGAGTTAGAAATGGGCTGCTTGTGGACAACTGAATGGCAAATAATAAGAAGTTCTAAAAATTACCTCTCCTCACAGCTGAGCTTGTAGACCAAACTTAACTAGGAGAGCTGGAATGACAGCACAGCGGGTAGTGTATTTGTCTTGTATGTAGCCAATCCAGGCTCAATCCCAGGCATCCCATATGATCCCCAAGCCTACCAGAAGTAATTTATGAGTTCAAAGCCAGGAGTGACCCCTGAATACTGACAGTGTGACCTCAAAACTAAAAAACAAACAAATAATAACAAAAGCCAAACTTAACTAGGTACACTGTATTTTCAGTTCTGTGGGAAAGATACTTAAGAAAAACCCTGATGTTTATATAAAGTTCCCATTTTAGTGATTATTCTGCGGTTTTATTTGTGAAATGTGATCATCTTGCCATGTTACAGAAATGGCACATATTTTTAATAATTTTATTTTGAGTTTTTTAAATCTGTCTGAAGGTAAAATCACCTCACCTCAGGGACACTGCTAAAGTGTAAAGCAGGTCCTGGTTAATTAGAGAAAGTTTTCCCTTTCTCTCAGAACCTGTCTAGTACACAAGGTGTGGTGTGTGGCTTCTAACCTGAATTCTAGTCTTCAATATCCCCCTCCATCCTACCTCCCTTCTAAATCTTTAATTATTTATTGAGCTAACTTGGCTCTACATCACCTTAGGTCAAAGTACAGAAGGTAGTAGAAAGGCCACCCCAGCCAGTAGCAGAATTTGCTTGAAAAAGACTGAAAATAGAAGCAGGTTCAGGAGATAAGCTCAGTGCAAAGATCAAGGATTTCACCAACTGAAAAGAACTCAGGTGACCAGATCAAACAATCCTCAGCCCTTGACAGCCTTCCCCAGCAACACTGAAGATTGTATTGAGTGGGTTTTGAATGTACTAGAAAGGAGTCCAATGATGGGATGTTTGAGACACAATATCATGATCTACAACTAAAAGGTTAGTAGAGGATTGTGATGGTGTGGCATTCATGGAGAGAGAAAAGTTACTATTCAGATGAACAGTCAACAACTACCTGTTCCGTGAGCTTTTTTTACTGAAGGATCCAGGTGGAAATCATTCCTTTATGCTCCATTGTCACTGGAACCTACTTCCATGGAGCCACAGGGAAATAAAGACTATCTAATTAAATTACAATATGTCACCCCCAACTATGAATCTTTGGCCTAACAATTTTGCTCTTTGGCCTAACAATTTTGCTCTGATTACTTTTATGAAATGCCAAACACTGAATTATAATATGTAAGCTGTTTAGGTTCTGATACATTTATTTTAATCTCTCTTTGTGTAGGGTTCAGAGGGATAGTATAGTAGTTAAGGTAATTACTTGGACCAATCCCAGTTTAAATTCATATCACTAGGTATGGTCCCCTGAGCACTACCAAGAGTAACTCGAATACAGAGCCAGTAAGAGCACTGAAGCTCCCTCAATTGAAGGGGTGGCACATGCCTAGTTAGCTCAAGGCTTACTCCTAGTGCTGAACTCAGGGGTCATTCCTGGTTATGCTCAGGGGTCAGCCACATGTGCTTTAAAAATCTCTTTGTATGAGTGTCTCATTCTAGGTAAAGCAAGCGGAATCCTTAAATCTGCTGACGACCCTGTGCTTTTTATATAATTTGATGAAAAATTCCCAAAACACACTATCCTCTCCCTCAATATATTTTGTATAGGGGCTGCACAAGGGTCTGGGCTCAGAGCTTGTGTTCCTCTGTGGATCATGAATTGCTGAAGATTAAACTCAGAACCTCCTGCAAGTGGGCATATGTTCTACCAATTGAACTAATTCTTGCTCCCCACTCCCAAATCTTTTATTTTGCCTCTAAACTTGGATTATTTTAGATTTATTCAATATCTAGGTATCTCCACAAGTAATAGATACAAAAGGTATACATGCTATTTAAACTCTGTTTGTTTTTCTCTTGATACTCATTCACTGTGTGTGGCCAGTGTCTCAGCCAAGTCTTAGAAGCACAGAAGGAAAAAATTCTCCTCTTCCCTTTCTAGAGGTAGATTCAGCCTAAAAAATAAAATATCAAATTACCATGTTGTTACAGTTGCCAAGTTTCTTTGCCACCAAAGAAAAGAAAACGTGGAGAGACAGTACAACAGGTAAATTGCTTGCATTGCATGCATCCAATCCAGGTTCAATTCCTGGCATCCCTAAATACAACCAGGAGTAATTCCTGAGTATAAAGCCCTGAGCATCAGCAGGTCTGACCCCAGAAAAGGAAGTAATCAGCAGACCAGAAATTTTTGCCCAATGCTTTATTGGAGAAATGGACCAGAGGCAGAATGGGATTTGCATTTGCACTTGAGCACAGGAATGCCACACATGATAAAATGTTGTTGGTGCCCTCAAGAACATGGCCAGGAGTTTTAATCTTTAACATAGGAGATTGAGAAGTATCTGTCCGACCTGGAAGTTTCCATGCCCATTACTGGAAACATTACACTTGCTTCCAGTAACTGAGTGGTTTGCTGGTCTATGTACCTAACCAGGGTCTGCTGTTCCACAGTGTCTACTGGAAATCAAGAGTATATTGCCTAAGATGGGCTAGTTGCTCAATACTCATGACCTAATAGAGCAGAATTGCTTGCTACCACAGTGCATAAGATGATAGACTTTCTCCTTCCTACCTCTCCAGAAGGTCTGAAAGCACACTGGTTGTTAAGTACTATGTCATGCCAGAGCTAAGGATTATCCCCTACCTGTGGCAGAGGACATTTGTCATCAAATAGCCTGATTAGTTTGCCCGAAAGAATTTTTAGGAAATTTTATCAGTTCTTTTTGAGACAAGTTCTCTGTGAAATTGACAAATTAGCTTCTTGATGGAGGGAGGGGCCAAGGTCAGCCTTTATTCATGCTCAAACTCAAAGGAGTCTCACAACACTATCTACTCTGACTCAGCTCTGAACTTTACCTTTAAGATGAGAATGATGCTACTGACTCTTGAATGCCCTGCTAATTCAGTACTGTTGACTTGAGATAATTTGGGAAGTGTTGGAGCTGTCTAAGGAGCTGTGTCCTATGAAAGTATTGCAAATAGAAATCCAGAAAGGAGAAAAGGAAAGGTCAAGAGTCTGAATAATATTGCTAACAATAAAATACGAATCCCTGAGCCTACGGAGAATTTTGATCTTTCTCTTTTATTCACATTTGATTGTAAAGAAGCCATGGGTTCCTCCTAACAGAACCTGTTCCCATCCCTTTCCTAAGACTTTCAGCCTATTAATTATTACCTCTGTCATCCTTCTTCCCCATTCAAATTCTTCTAGCAACTTTTGCATGGCCATGTTAGCTTAAAGCATTGCTCTCTACTCCTCCACTCCCTTCTGAGAAAGGCTAAGTCATCCTCACCAATATCCAGTTCTCTGCTCTGGCCAGGAATACAAAATCTATTCCATTGTCGTTTGGGTTGTTTGTATGATGAGTTCTGGTCAACGTATTGTGAGTGGAGGTAACATGCCATTTGAGAAGAGAAATTTAGAAGAACGCGTGTGAAGTGGGCTTGTATATTTAGTTGCAGTGCTGAAATACTTGCAGTGCTCACTAAGTGCTCATACACTTATTTATGGTATTCACATACTTTGTGTGTTCTGATGCTTCAAATGTTACATGCTTTTTGTGACCAAAACATAACAATGACACTGCTGTCAGAATAGCACTCAACAATGAAAAGTGGTGCCAGGTACTGAATTAAAGGCCTCTTGCCTGCAAAATAGGCTATTGTACAAGTGAGCTCATTCACCAGACACCCAGTGAAGAACTGATTATTTTTAAATATATATTTTTGCTATTGTTGGTTTGGGCCATATCCAGAGGTACTCAGAAAAACTCTTGGCTGTACACTCTGGGATAATACCTGGAGGAGCTTCTGTAATGCTATCTAGTGCCAGGATCAAACTCATGCCAGCCATGTCCAAGGCCAGTGCCCTATCTACTGTATTCTCACTTTAGATATAAAGAAAATAGATGTTGGTGAAGGGATGAAAACTCAAACATTGTATGATTGAATGTCAATCATAAGTAACTTTGTAATTTTGCATGCCATGGTGATTCAATATTTTTAAAAGGATAAAAAGAAAAATTTCTCTCTTTTTTTGTAATAGTAAATAAACAAACTCCCTCATACAGAGCTAATAGAAACCCATGTACAAATTGTTGCAAGGGGAAGTACTGTACATTAGCATAGAGAAAGCCCTGGAATCTATAAGAATCTATTTCAGGGTCCAGGAGATAGTCAAGAGGCAGGGCAATTTACTTGCACTATGGTAGCTAGCCCAGGTTATATTCCTAATACCCCATATGGTTCCCAGAGCCCCCACTATGAGTGAGAGCAGAGCCAGGAATAAGCCCTGAACACTGCTGAGTGTAGTAGATCCACCCCCCAAAAGACCCAAAAAACAATTATGGTTAAATCTACTCTTATATATTTCTAACTTCTAAAAGCCTTTCTGATATCTCCATTTAGATCTTTCAAAATCAAGCAAATCACCCCTTTCAAATCAATGACACCAGCTGATTTTCTACCGATACTATTCATCTAGTCTTAGGTTTGTTTAATTGTTGTCTTGGTTGTTTACTACCTCATTCAGTCAACAGCTCATTACCAATTCAGCTCTCTTAGATATCTGTCAGTCCTGTCATCCCTAATCTCTTCACACTATCACCAAAGTAAATCAAACATAAATCTTCTCCATCTAGACATCTAGACTACCGCAGTGACATAATTGCTTTGCATACTTATAAGATATTCTATACAACTAGAATTCTAAGCAATAGTAGTTATGGCTAGCACCTGAGTCTTTTTCTACAACATATCTTGTCTGATTAATTAATTGCCTGATTAATTCTCTGTCATTCACACATCCACATACAAACTAGCACTGTATCTGGAACATGACCTGAAATAATTACAGAAATTATAGAATGCATACCACTTCTATATTCTCCTTATTGCAATTACAGTGCTTTGTACTCAATAAATACAGCTCAGTAAATATTTGTTGAACTGTGCAATGTTCTAAGTTTCGCAAATGATATTGTATCATTAATCTTTATGTTAACCCTTTACTACAGGTACTGTTTGACAGCATTCAACTAATTCTACTTTTAACCAAAATATATAGTTCTTCATGGTTGTCAGTCGTGAGTTAACTTAACCAGGCTATGAAATGGAAAAAGTTAACCACTACAGAACTTAAAGAGCTATGTGTCCTTCAGTAAGATACCAGGCTTGTTAAAGAAGTCTATATTTGTGAAATCACTTTTTCATTTTTTTATTTGGGGCCAATCTGGTTATGCTGGCTCTATGCCCAGGGTTAATTTATAGCGTGTTTGAGAAACCATATAAAATCACTTGGGATTGAACCCTGGTTGGTCACATGCAAGTCTTGAGCCCAACCCACTGTAAAATTGTCCTAGTGAACTCATCTCTTTTTTGTTTTGTTTTATTTGTTTTGGGGCTACACCCACTGACACTCATGGGTTACTCCTGGCTATGCTCTCAATCGTTTCTGGCATAGGGGACCATATGGGACACCAGGAGATCAAACCTAGGCTAGAACGAACAAGGCAGATGCCTCACCCCTTGTACCACCACACTGGCCCCTGAACTCACTTCTTAAAGTTATTTAGTTTTTACAGATTATATGGCTTATAATACCATTAATAATCACTTTTGACAATAGTTACAACTTCTAACTTCTAATTCTCATCTCTTTGCTCCTTTATGTTCAACTGTCTTTCATTTCATACTATCCTTCAAATGTGTGACCAATCTGTGGCTTTTCACTCTCCTTAATTTCTTCCCAGCTAGAAACTACTTTGTTCTTCCAGAGTAAGAAAATTCTAAGACTCGGCTCTAAATATCACTTGGCCTTGTCTCAGAACCTCTCAACTAAGACCATAGTTCTACCCACAGTTCAAACAAAAAAACAATCAGCTATATTTCTAACAAAATGGCTTTTTTGAAAACAGAAACAAAAAAGCAGTTTGATAAAAATGAACCTCATGGTGAGTAACATATGCACTTCTTTCTTCAAAGACTAGCATTCTGTGTATTGAGTCATTTGGAATGACAGCTGAACACAGCTGTATCCTTCTTCCTCCCCATGAGATGGGAAATGGACATCACTTTTTCTAGAAGAAGAAAGTAGATCTGCATTTGCTGATTACACATGCATATGTATTCTTTAAGCCAATAATGTTCATTTAAATAGAGTTTATATACACAGTAAGTCATCAAAATCTTGAGAAGGTCCTTGGAAATTATGACTTAAGCTAAAGAACTATAAAAGTTTATCCCACAATAATACATTTCATTCTTTGTCAGCTGGGGCTTCTTGCTCTCATCAACATTAAAGCAAAATGACATTGAAACTAAATGACCAGTTGTATTTATTTTCACAATTTTCTTCCAGAAGAAATTATATAAATTGGAGCTGTTTTAAGTTCTGTGCTCAAATATGAGCAGCATAATTGAAAGTTATTTCTGTCCTGTTTAAGCATGAATATAGCTGTTAAATGCCTGGTTATATCACCTACCATAAATTATTCCTAAATTCCTGGGTATTGTATAGAGGTATGTCAGAAACAGAGTTTATTAATGTCTTTAAAAACTGTCACCACAAAGTTTATTTAACACTGAGGAACTGTTTATTAATTACACCCATTGCTTAAGGTGTCCTTATCACCTTCAAGCATAAAGCCCTTTATGGGTACATTTTTCTAGACTGAAAATAGAAAGTATTATCCACTTCTCCCATTTCCCCTATACTGAAAATCCTATCATGCTCTTATGTATCTCAGAAAGGTCTGTCTGAAGGTGGTCAAGACACTAATATAGAGCTATGGCATATCTGATATGAACATACTCTGCTTCGCTGTTTCTACACCTTGACCAGAAACCACAAGACTATGAAGCAAATATTTATTCTTTCTACAAATACCAAAGAAGCACCAACTCCCTCCAAGAGCCCATAGTACAGTTAGAATGAATCAAACAGATTATTTACATTTTTACTTATAATCCTTCAAATCAAGCCTTTTCATAAATTTTGGTATTGTATTCTACATTTTCACATTAGCTTTTGCTTTTTCTCTTTCAAAAAATTAAAATTTTGCTCAGAGAATTTTGCATATAGATCTAATAGGCAGAAGATAAAATATTTTCCTGGCAGTGGTTTGTTTATTCTAGTCCTTTATTTGCAGAGATTATTCAGCCATAGACAATATTCATTCACAGGATAGTTTTCTCATTTCCTCTTTCTTTTTGTCTTCTGGAAATCCTGTTATCAGGTAACAGGATCTGGAATATATCTAACTTCTGCAAAGAGATCACTTTCCAAAATGTGAGGACTGAAAAAATAGAGGTGAGGCCCTGCAGCTAAAGAAAGACAAGTTGGCAGTTGGTGTCTCTACAGAGATTAATTGTGAAGCAGTGACTTGGGCCATGGCCACTATACGACTTTGATGTGGCTGCCAGGAAATGCAGAGTGGAGAGTCGATCTGGCACCAAGAGCACCCTGGAGTTTTCAGCTGCAAGATTAGTACCCATGAAATCTAGTGGCTTGACTTGCATCTCCTTCGAGAGTGAGTGAGTCTATGGAGTTGGACAATGTGTAAACATGGCTGCTGCTGCTGGGAGACATAGGCATGGCTTCTGGGGCTTCAAGAAGTATGGAGGGATCTAGGAGGAGGTTTCACACCCTAATAGAATTCCTAATAGAATCCATGGTTTTCATCCCCCAAATCAATGTACCTGGAGTGTTTGTCAGTTTGTGGTCTCTTCAAAGATTAATCATGAGCAATGAAGTTTGGTTCCAGGTCTGCCAGTTTGGGGGCTCAAAACTCCGTGTTCTTGCTGTAGATATTATCTAACTTCCACACCCACATCTTACAGCTGCAGAATGTCAAATCATAAGCTCAGCTCTACAAATCCTGAAATTTCTGAAAAGTATAGGGGCCACATGGTATTACTAAATTTCTCAATACTACCCCTGCAGTAGGAGCACACTGAATAAGATGTGAATGTAGCATAGAAGCCACCTAAGCTCAACAAACAAAACCAGTAACACTGAATGCTCAACTGGCAACAAACAGCTTATATACCTTCAGACAATGAAACCATTGTGAGATTTAAACTTTTTCACAAATTTTCTTTTGACTTTTTTAAAAAATAATTTCATTGGGAGCCTGATCCCTGGTGTGTGCATTTGTACACAGGGGCCATTATGAACTGACAAGAGGATACCATGAGCCACCCTGCCCAGAAAAGCTCCTAACAGTGCATCAACAGAAGTGAGCTGACCCACCCAAGAAGGACAGAGTCTTATCCCTGTTGTGTGCATTTGCATCCATCTTGAACTGACAAGCTACTGCCATGAACCACCCTGCCGCCCCAAAGAGCTGATTGCACATCAACAGAAGGGAGCTTATCCAGCTCATGAAGAATGGAGCTTGATCTCCACCATGTGTGCTTGCTTCTCTTCATGACAGTGCATGTCTCCTAGTTAGCAAAACATGTAAAATAAACACCTCACTACAAGTATGACAATGGGAAACAATGCAGGCCTCCACCATGCAAGAGAACAAAGATGGCAGTTATGATAACCCAAAAAGTGCTGACCACCTATTTAGCCTCTGATATAAGTTTTGAGAAGCAATATGGAGGATCCTTATAGAAGTCTAAGAAAGCATGGGCCAAGCTGAACGAACCACAAATAAGAATTAAGAGGATATGAAATAGAAATAAAAACTCCAAGCTGAAATAACAGAACTAAAAACTAGAAAACTTGGTAGCCAAAATGAAAACCTCACGAAATTCTCTCCAACAGAGTAACAGAGGCTGAGGATAGAATCAGTGAGCCGGAATCTGAAGTAAATAACAACTCCACATAACAGAAGAGATTGGAAAAGAACCTTAAAAAATGTTCAGACAATGGAAAAAATCCTCAAAGAAAGTAAACATATGAAAATGGAAGTCTTTGATAAACTCAACAGAAACAACACAAGAATCAGTGGAGTCCCAGAAATAGCTCCTGGCAGGCACGGGGGACCATATGGGACATCAGGATTCGAACCAACCACCTTTGGTCCTGGATCGGCTGCTTGCAAGGCAAACACCGCTGTGCTATCTCTCCGGGCCCCAAGCACTTTCAGGTTTTAAGGAAGCTTACATAGCTTCATGGATAAACAAAATCTCAGAAACTTTATAGACTCAAACTAGCCTTAAAAGAAAAACTGAAAGGTCTCCTTTGAAATAAGACATACCAACATACACATCAAGTTTCTACAAAGATGATACTAAATCCCATGACAATTATCTCTCTCAACATCAATGGAATAGTGCAGAAGTTAAGAGACACAGAGTGGCAAAATATATCAAATAGCTGAATCAAACAATCTGCTGCCTACAAGAAACAAATCTGAATATTCAGAACAAACACAGACTCAAAATCAAGGTTGGAGGACAATCATTCAAGCAAACGATTCTCTTAAAAAGGTGTAGTGGCAGGGCCAGAGCAGTGGCACAGTAGTAGAGCATTTGCCTTGCACGCAGCTGACTGAGGATGGACCACGGTTCTATCCTCCTGCATTGCATATGGTCCCCCAAGCCAGGAGCAATTTCTGAGAGCATAACCAGGAATAAGTTCTGAGCATCAATGGGTTGGCCTCCTCAAAAAAGGTATAGTGGCCATATTAATTAGAAGATTCAAACTATAGACTTAGTAAGTTAACTTTGTTCTTAAAAAGACAAAGATGGACATTTCATAATAATCAATGGATATGTATGCTAGGAAGAAATTACATGCTTAAATATATGTGCACTAATAAGGGACCAGGAAAATATACAATACAATTGTTGACAAATTTGATAGAAGATATCAATAGTAACATAATAATAGTGGAGACTTCAACCCCAACCTGTAAACATTTGATAGTGCCACCAGTCTGAAATAAAAAATATATATATATATATATACAAGCTCTGAAATGAGAAATGGAAAAAAGTGGCCTAGTGTATATGTATGTATGTATGTATACATATAGTATATATATATAGCACTCCACCCCCCAAAAACTGGTTACACATTCTTCTTAAATGCACATGGGTCATTCTCCATGGTAGACAACATGTTGGACCATAAAACATAACTTTATAACATCAAGAGGAGAGAAATCTTACAGGCTAACTTGTCAGATCACAAAGCACTGTAATTAGAAGTGAAATACAAAGGGACACAGAAGAAAAACTTTAATATCCAGAAATTAAACATCTCGCTGAACAACCAGTGGGTCCAGGATGATATCAAACAAAATTCAAAAGATTCCTGGAAACAAGTGAGAATGAAGACACAAATTATCAGAATTCGTAGGAAATATCAAAATCAGTACTAAGAGAAAATTGTATAGCTTTGCAAGAACATGTCAGGAAGGAAGAACGGACCTACATAAATAAGGTAATGACACAGGTTATAAAATTAGAAATTTATCAACAAAATACATCAAAAATATATAGACAGAAGGAAATAACAAAGCTTAGGAGAGAAATTTATGAAGTGGAAATTCAAAGAACAATGCAAATGATAAATGAAACAAAAATGATTCTTTGAACAAGATCAATAAATTAGTAGCAAAACTCACAAAGAAATAGAGTTAATATGCCAGATTCAGATGAAAAGAGGAAGATCGCTACAGATTCAAAGGTTCAAAGGGTCAACGGAGACTACTTTGAGAAACTCTTTGCAACAAAACATGAGAACCTGAAAAAAATGGATAAATTCTCAGACTTATAATCTTTCATAATAGAACCATAATTATATAACATATCTAAATAAACAAATCTCTACTAAGGAAATTGAAATTAAACATCTTCCCAAATACAAAAATCCCAGGCCTAAATTGATTCATTATAAAATTCTTTCAGACCTCTCAAGAGGTTTAAAACTACTAACACTTTCCAGGCTTTTTCATGATACTGAAAAATCAGGAACACTCACAAATAGTTTTTATGAAGCCAACGTCACCTTGATACCAAAACTAGAGAGAGATGCTGCCAAGAAAGAAAACTACAAATTAATATCCCTGATGAATATAGATCCTCAACAAAATTCTAGCAAATAGGATGCAATACCTCATCAAAAAGGTCATACATTATGACCGAGTAGATTTCATTCCGAGAATGCAAGATTGGTTATATATACATAAATCAATCAACATAATACACCATATTAACAAAAATAAATCAAAGCCATACAATCATATCAATATATGCAGTGAAAGCATTTGGTAAGGTCCAACATCCATTCTTGATAAAAAAAAAATCTCTCATCAAGATGAGAATGGAAGGAACTTTTCTCAATATAGTCAAGGCCATCTATTAAAAGCCAATAGCAAATACTCTTCTCCATGGAGATAAACTAAAAGCCTTTCCTCTAAAATCTGATATAAGCAAGGCTGCTCTCTCTCATCACTCTTATTCAACATAGTGCTGGAAGTACTTGCCATAGTGATTCAGCAAGAAAGAGATATCAAGGGCAACCAGATAGGAAAGGGAGAAATCAAGCTCTCACTGTTTGCTGATGACATTATACTATATTTAGAAAATCCTAAACACTAGACCAAAAAAGTTCCAGAAATGATAAATTCACATAGCAAAGTGTCAGGCTACAAAATTAACAAGCAAAAATCAATGGCCTTCTTGTACACCAATAATGATAGAGAAGAAATGGGCATTAAAATAGCAATCCTATTCACATTAGTGTCACACAAACTCAAATATCTTATAGTCAACTTATCTAAAGACGTGAAGGACCTACAAAACCCTTCTTCTAGAAATAAAAGAAGGCATACGGGAAATGAAGACACATACCCTGCTTGTGTATTGGTAGGATTAACATCATTAAAATGGCAATACTCCCCAAAGCATTGTACAGATTTTTTGTTTTGATTTCCAGACCACACCGAGTGATGCTCAGGAGTTATTTCTGGCTCAGAAATTGCTCCTGGACCATATGGGATTCTGGGGATTGAACCCAGGTCTATCCTGGGCAGCCATGTGCAATGCAAATGATCTACCATATGTTATTGCCCCGAATATTTTTGTCATTGTACAAATTTAATGCAATTCCTCTAAGAATACTCATGACATTCTTAAAAAAAATTGGTTCATACATTCCTGAAATTCATTTGGAACAATAAACACCCACAAATAATTAAAAGCATCCCTTAGGAAAAAGAAGATAGAAAGCATCACTTTACCCTACTTTGAACTGTGTTACAAAGAAATTTTTATTAAAAGGGCATAGTATTTGAATAAAGACAGACTCTCAGATAATGAATTAGACTTGAATATTCAGAGAATGTTCCCCAGATATACAATTAATGAATCTTTGATTAAGGGCAAAAAACGAAAAATGGAGCAAGGAAAGCACCTTCAAGTAGTAGTGTTGCAACAACTGGTTAGTCACATGCAAAACAGTGAATTTGGACTTCCATCTGACACCATGTACAATGGACAAATCCAAGTGGTTTAAAGACCTTGATATCAGATCTGAAACTATAAGGTATATAGAAGAATATATAGGTAAAACACTCCATAACATCGAGATTAAAGTCATCTTTAAGAATGAATCACCACTGTCCAAATAAGTGGAAGCATAAATAACCAAATGGGACTGAAGTAAACTGGGAAGTTTTTGAAACTCGAAGAAAACAGTGACTTATTATGAGGAAACTCATAATCGGAGAAACTATTCACCCAGTACTCATCAGATAAGGGGCTAATATCTAAGATATAAAAGGCACTGACAGAACAAAACAGGATAAAAGATCTAACCCCATCAAAAATGAGGAGAAGAAATGAACAGACACATTTCTCAAAGAAGTACAGATGACAAAATGGCACTTGAAAAAATGCTCCACATCACTAATCATCAGAGAAATGCAAATCAAAACAACAATGAGGTACCTTCTTACACCAGAGAGACTGGCACACATCACAAAGAACAAGAACAATTAGTGCTGTTGGGATGTAGGAGGAAGAAACTACCCTTTACTCCTTTACTGCTAGTGGGAATGCCATTTAGTACAGACTTTATGGAAAACAATATGGAGATTCCTCAAAAAACTGGAAATTGAGCTCCCATATAATCCAGCTATACCACTTTTAGGGATATGCCCTAGGAACACAAAAACACAACAGAAAAATTCTCTCTGCAAGCCTATGTTTTTTGAAGCCCTATTTGCAATAACCAGAATTTGGAAAAACCCAGGGGCCTGAAAACAGATGAGTAGCTAAAGAAACTATGGTACAAATACACAATGGAATACTGTACAGCTGTCAGGAAAAATGAAGTAATAATATTTTCCTATAATGTATGGAAATGGAAACTAATATGCTAGTGAAGATGGACAGAGATAGACACAGAATAGTCCCTTTCATTGATGAGATATAAGAAAAATGAAAAATAGTATGGTAATAATACCCAGAAATGATAGAGATGAGCTCCTAAAAGGAACAGCCAATGACATAAAACTTAGCACAAAGATTGGTGAGTGAAGTTAGAGAAGTAACTACACCAAAAATTATCTTTTTTAAAATGGTAATTTTTTTTTACCAAAGTGGATTGCAAATCTTTCACAGTAATGTTTTAGGTACATAATGACATTGAATTAGGGTCATCCCCATCACCAATGTTGTCCTCTCTCCACCCATGTTCCCAGCATGCATCTTATATCCCCCTCCTTTGACCTCTTGGCTGCTAGTATAAGTGGTCCCCTCTGTGTCTAGCTTGTTGTAGATTGGTTATTGATTCTCTTCTCATTGGCTTTGGATTTGGTGTTTAAGTCTGATCATTTTTTATTTCTACTCAATGTTCATATGACTGTTTGGTCATGGTACCCTCCAATATTTCCCCCCTCAATTTGTGAGGCAGAATAAGATGGTTAAAGTTATGTGGTTTTGTTTGAAGAAAAAAAGGGGTGCAAAAATCAAACAAGCAAAATATAGAGGAGTCATTTGAGAGACTATAAATATCATTTTAAGAGAACAAAGGGAAAAAGGAAGAAAAGCCTAAAAACAATACAAAAAAGTCAAAAAAAAGAGAAGAAAAGCACCACAGCAATAAAGACAACAACCAAACAATAACCACATCATGAAAGTAGGGCGTTTGCCTTGCATGCAGAAGGAAGTGGTTATAATCCCAGCATCCTATATGGCCTGCCTGGAGCGATTTCTGAGCATAGAGCTAGGAGTAACCCCTGAGCACTGCTGGGTGTGACCCCAAAACAAAAACAAACAAACAACAAAAAAACAATAACCACGATCCCAAAATAAAAACAAAACAAAGCAAAAAACCAACAACAAAAAACACAAACAAAAACAAAAACAACAATAATAACAAAAGAATTAATTTGTGCTTCTTTTTTTGCATAGGCACAGTAAATATTGGGAAGATTAGAAAAGGAATTCCCTTGAGATACAGGGTTTCTCCACCCTTGAAGTATACTCTCATGGCAATAACTATAGGCTCCGTACATGCTGTTTTATTCTACCCTAGGTCCTTTTGCGATGTCAGGAAACTTTCAGCTCAGTCATGGATGATAGAATCAGGCCTCTGTAACTAGAGATCTTGGATGGAGCCTATGATGGAGTCCTGTTTTATGCTTCTAGAAGTTCTGTTCCATAACTGTTGTTATCAGTCTTCTGTAGTTGGTCATATTGTTTTTTGTACCAATCCTAGGAGAAAGCCTAGGATAGAGTCTTTTATTATGTGTCCAGAAGTTCTGCTCAGTTGCAGTTGTCTTAGTCAGACCTCAGGATTTAGAGATCTTGGTAGTTGTACAGATCATATGCTAAAGCCTAGACAAGAGTCTTTTTTTATTGTTCCCAGGATAAGTTCTGCCTAGTCATGGTTTTCAGAGTCAGACATTTGTAGTTAGTGCTCTTGGTTTTTGCACAGATCAAAAGATGATGTTTATTCTGATTTTATCTTATCATTTGGTGATGAGATAAGACAACCTGCTCTTACATAAAGTTGATGCCATTTCCTCATTGTCGGGATGTCGTAACAAAACTGGCACATGTTGGTGTCAGAGCCATATTAAGAAAGTCCCGGACCCGGAGAGATAGCACAGTGGCATTTGCCTTGCAAGCAGCCGATCCAGGACCAAAGGTGGTTGGTTCAAATCTCGGTGTCCCATATGGTCCCCCGTGCCTGCCAGGAGCTATTTCTGAGCAGACAGCCAGGAGTAACCCCTGAGAACCGCTGGGTGTGCCCCGCCCACCAAAAAAGAAAGTCCCAGCAAAGATGAACACTTCGTGCTAATAAAGGGATATGCACAACAGGAAGAAATCACACTTCTAAACATATATGTACCCAATGAGAGATCAGCTAAATAATAATACAATTATTGACAAATTTGAAATAGGACATCAATAATAACACAATAATTGTGAGAGACTTCAACACGGCCCTGTCAGCAGTTGATAGGTCAACCAGACTGAAACCCAACAAAAATATACTAGCCCTCAAAAGAGAAATGGAAGAGGCCTAGTAGATATATATATAGGACACTCCATTCCCAGAAACCTGGATACACATTCTTCTCCAATGTACATAGGACATTCTCCAGGATAGACCACATGCTGGCACATAAAACATACCTCCATAAAATCAAGAGGATAGAAATTTTGCAGGCTAACTTTGCTGACCACAATGCTCTGAAATTATATGTGAACTACAAAGGAACACAGAATAAGAACTTTAAACAGCCTGCTACTGAACAACCAGTGAGTCCAAGATGAAATTAAAGAGGAAATCAAAACTTTCCTGGAAACAAATGACAATGAAGACATAAACTATCAGAATCTACTGGACACTGCAAAAGCAGTGCTGAGAGGAAAATTTATAGCTTTGCAAGCACACATCAGGAAGGAAGAAGGGGCATACCTCAATAGCCTAATGATGTAGCTTATAAAATTAAAAAATGATCTACAAAAGGAACCAGAAATAGGGAGATAGAAGGAAATAATAAAGCTTAGAAGAGAAACCAATGAAGGGGAAACCCAAAAAAACAATGTGAAAGATCTACAAAGGCAGATGTTGGTTCTTTGAAAAAATAAACAAGATTGATAGACCATTGGTAAAACTTACAATGAAAGAGAGAGAGAGAAACTTGATAACCCGTATTAGAAATGAAAAGGGGGAGATCACTACAGATAATGCAGAGATTCAAAAGGTAATTCGAGACTACTTTGAGAAACTATGCCACCAAATATGAGAACCTTGAAGAAATGGACAATTTTTTGGACTCATACCCTTCCACGATTGAATAAGGAGGATGTAGCATATATTAAAACCCCATCTCCATTGAGGAAATTAAAACAGTAATCAAATGTCTGCCCGAACAAATGTCCAGGCCCAAGTGGATTCACTAATGAATTCTTTCAAACCTTTCAAGAGAAACTACTACCAAACCTGCCAGGCTCTTTCATGAAATTGAACAAACGGGAACACTTCCAAATAGTTGAAGCCAACATCACCTTAATACCAAAACCAGACAAAGATGCTGCCAAAAAGGAAAATTACAACCAATATTCTTGATGAACACAGATGCAAAGATCCTCAACAAAATCTTGACAAATAGGATCCAATAACTCATCAAGGAGATCATTCACTTCAATCAAGTAGCTTTTATTCCAAAAATGCAAGGGTGGTTTAACATCCTTAAGTCTATCAACATAATACACATCAACAAAAATAAAAATAAAAATCGTATGATCATATCAATAGATGCAGAGAAAGCATTTAATGCCCATTTTTGATAAAAAAAAATTCTCAGCAAGATGGGAATGAAAGAAATCTTTCTCAATATAGTTAAGGTCATCTACCACAAGTCAATGGCAAATATTACCCTCAATGGAGAAAAGCTAAAAGCCTTTTCTCTAAATTCTTTTTTTTTTGCTTCCCCCCAGCCCTTCCACCTGTTCTCTAAATTCTTATACAAGACAAATCTGTCTTCTCTCACCACTGCTATTCACCATAGTACTAGATGTCCTTGCTATTGTGATTCGGCAAGAAAAAGATATCAAGGTAATCCAGATAGGAAAGGAAGAAGTCAAGCTCTCACGGTTTGCAGATGACATTGTACTCTACTTAGAAAACCCTAACGACTCTACCAAAAAGCTTCTAGAAACAGTAGATTCATATAGCAATGTGGCAGGCTGTTGCAAAGCAGCCCTTGATGGGGCTGACTGATGGAGGGATGGAGGATGAGGTCTTTCTCCTCCAGCTCGAAGCACGTGTCTGTCACCTCGTTCAGCTGGTGATTCTGAGGTGAATGCGGCAGGTATAAAGCTAACAGGCAGTCAGGCATCAGAAGATATCAGCTTTATTCTGTGGACATGGCTGAAGCCAAAAGCCCCAGAGCCAGCCCTCGAAAAAAGCCCCTCGAAAAAATCAGAGCCTTGATTTTATACATCAGAATCAGGTACCACCCTAGTGTGGAAGCAGAATGTCAGGTCACACCCTAGGGTAGGGAACAATCACTGATTTGCTGTAGGCAGCTTCTGTCCTACAGCCATCAGTGAGATTTCGGTGAATCCACTTTAGGGAGAGTGGGTTGCGTGGATGGCAAAATATGAAATATAAAATAAATGAAACCACACCTCTGTGGGATCAACACATTTCTGGCAGGAGTATGACAAGTTTAATTTTTTGAGCAGGGGAATTTATAGGGGTAAAATTAGCCAGAGGTAAAGAATAATTATAATTACAAAGTATAGTAAAACAGTAACAATACCTAAACTATGGGTGTGACTGTAAAAATTCTAGGTTACAAACAAGAAGGTCACAACTCAAGATAACTCTTTACAAGCTTACTTTAAATGCAAAATTAGGATTAGGAGAGAGTAGAAAATATCTAGGAACTTGATCTTAATTAGACTAGACTCTATTGTTTTAGAGGTTAAGTGAAGGGAGGAGCCAAATCCCCAAAAAAGGGTTTCCCTTTTTCTAAAGGACGGTCAATAGTCAAGATCTGCATTCTGGTTACACCCTTGATTACCAGAAACTGCAGCTACAAAGGACATATTTGAAAAAGAGAGAAATATTGTCTTTGCTTTTAGGGCTGGCTATATCCAGAAAAAGGGGTTCTCAAATAAACTTTGGTGCTAAAATTTCTGAGCCAAATTATTTTATAGTGGCCATTATTTTGCCTGATACATACAAAGGAGAGATAGTCAAATACTGGCTGAAAATATAATGCCAGGCATCTCTTTAAAAATTCCTCAACCCTCCAAGCAGGGGAAAAAGGCATCTACAGTGGGCCTTTTGAGGAACCCCATGGGGGTTAAATTAGTTCTACCCACCAGGAAAATCTGAGGATACATCTGGTGGGCTGACCCCCACAAAAGCTTAGGTATGCCCTGGCACCAATCAGAGTAGGATCAGTAACATAATCCCATGGAAATGTTTACATACAAAATTCCCCCGTTTTTAGTAAACAAACAATAATATACAAAAGTAAGTAATATTGTCTATAATTATTAAAGGAAAAACTAAGGAATAATAAAAGAGCGACTGTTTGCATAAGTCCATCACAGGAAAATGTAAAGAAAAACTTCTAACCTAAACACAGAGTGTCTAAAACCATAAACATGTGTTTAGGAATCAAATACAAGTTCCAGAGATGATAGATCTACGACATACAAGATTAAGAATTCCAAGTAATTTCTTCCTTGGAAAAGCAGATGGAGAATCTGAAATTCAATAACCAAGGATCTAGTAGGCGACAGGGAGCCCCAAGGCAATCAGAAAGCCCAACTGTAATCCGTAGACAGAGATCCTTCGAAGAGATGCCAGAAAGGCTGTGCAGCAGGCGAGAAGAAGCACATACAAGTCCAGGTAGACCAGAAAGCCCATCTTTGAGGGCAGTGAATTAGGCCCTTGTTTTGGAAAAAGAGGCACACACCCCTGCACAGTGGGTGGCCACTGCAATGATGATCAATAAGTATCTGAACTTAATCCAAGTTCTTAGTCCAGGCAGAAGTCCATATGAGGTCCAAAATTGACGTACCAAGTACAGCCGATTATTTATATATGGGAGCTTAAGTCACAAACCAAAACAAAATGTTTTAAGGCAGAGAACCTCCCTGTGTAAAAAAACAACTTTAGGGTCCATACAAAATGGATAAAACCTCCTTTTAAACCTAGTATTTTTGCCTATGATGCACCCACGCAAAAAACCCTGAGAACAGACTAAAATATCATTTAGAAATTATAGACAACAATATCTAACCCACTAATCTAAAGCCAAGAAAGCAAAACCCTAATGTAATACATCAACTTCTAAGATTAAAAACTAAAATGGAAAAACATCTTTATATAATGATTTATATCTAAATATATATTATTTATAAACATACACATGTTCATATATAAATTATCTATATATTATATTTATATTGGCTATATATCTTTTTATATAAAAGTATATATAAATATCTTTATCTTTATATATAACATATTTCATGGTTTTTTCAACTATAAAAGCTAAAATGACTAAGTGCTAAATAAATATTAGAACTCATCATATATCATTAATAAGATAAAGCATATACCAATAGTTGTATTAGTAGTTACAGTGTCCTCTGTCATATTTTCTCCAGAACTTTGGGCTTTGGTGCAAATGGACAAGAATAGGAGATAAATAAAATGATTCATGTCCATGACTATGTCCAATGTGTATTTTGCTAAGGAAATAGCCCTGTGTGACATACTCAGCCTGTCCTGAGGCTTTATGACATTATCATCATTTTTCTGACAGCATAATCTCACTGTGAGAATGCATATATTTCTGAATGCACATGCTATTCAAAGACTTGGTTTCTTTTTTACTTTCAGAGGCCTATCAAATGCAAGTCAGGAAAATTGGAACATTAGTAAGCCCAGAGGGGAATGAATGGAAATGGGAGAAAACTCTAAATTTCAGAGGATTTTAGTTACACGATCAGGAAGGCTAGGAAGTAGTCCTCAGTGTTATGATTGAAAAATCATCTCAGAATCTAAGTCTGTATAAATTTTTTAAATAAAGTTAAGCTTGTGCTCTTTCAGGGACTGATTCTTACTAATGTAAGAGGGATTTTGCATAATCTCTCTGGATTTGAACCCTGATACTCGTATATGTAAAGTATTGCTCTACCAATGAGTAATCCCTAGCTCATCCCTAGCTCATTCCTCAACATTTACTCAGCTTCAGGTTTTTTCTTCACCCTCCAGTCTAGTGATTTATTTATTCATCTCACATATGTAGTACAGGCCTTTCTGCTAGACCCCAATTAATTAATGTTAAATTAATATTAATTAATTATTGGTACTAAGTTTAAAAATTGTGGTGGGGTATGTATAAAGTTTAGTTAAGGAATACAAGCATCATATGTATGAGGCCCTACATATGATCTCTGGTTCCTTGCATGCATCACACACAATTACACACATGCTCTCTATGTACACATACACAAACATATGTTTATATATATTTTCCTCCCATTTGTTTTTTTTTGTTTTTTGTTTTTTTTTTATTTTATTATTTTTTTCTCCCATTTGTAAGATAGTTTACTTTCATTTTGAAGCTTTAGTTATTCCTGATCCTCTATATACCTTTTGGTTTTGGGGCCACACCCTGTGACACTCAGGGGTTATTCCTGGCTATACGCTCAGAAATTGCTCCTGGCTTGGAAGACCATATGGGGCACCTAGAGGTCGAACCGAGGTCTGTCCTAGGTTAGCACCTGCAAAGCAATCGCCCTACCACTTGCACCACTTCTCCAGCCCCCTAGATATTTTTATATAAAAGATATATAAACATCTTTTAGATATATATTTTATATTAAGATATATAAACATCTTTATATACAATTCATTTAGATATATATCTAAATATCTTTATATGTTTATATATCTATATATGTAAAAATTTTATCTACACATAAATATCTCTATATATCTTTAGATATATAAACATATATAGAATTCTTTATATATAAACATATTTATATATAATGTATCTAAATATCTTTATATCATATGCATTATATGTTTATATAACAATGTGAATAAATGAAGGAAGTAGAAAACCTGTTTAGAGTACAGGAGGGGTGGGGTGTGGAAAAGGGATATTTGTGACATTGGTGATGGGAATGTTGCACTGGTGAAGGGGGTGTTCTTTACATGACTGAAACCCAACTACAATATTTTGTAATCAAGGTGTTTAAATAAAGATATAATAAACAATTTCATTGAAAAAAGAGTGTCCCAGAGGAAGTTTGGTTCCTGGAGCTGTTGCAGAGAACTATGTAGGTTATATTTCTGACTTAGAGGTTTTGGGGGCTTGGATGGCTGCTGTCTAATCATATAAAGTTTAAGTTGGGGCCACATAACATATGTTCAATGTGGAAGGCGCCCTTTTATTGCAAAATGTATGAGTTCTTATCCCTAGTTGATAAGAGCTTGTTTCTATAAGTAAAATCCCCCCCCTTTCAGTATGCCTTTGCAAAAAGAAATGGTGCTATATTATATTGCTGGTTCATTTGTGGGTGAGTGTCAGGCTCCATCATCTCTTTTTTGTCTTGAAGTTTTATCCCAGGCAAGACTATTTTTTTGTAGGTTTTTGTACCAAGCAGAACCAAAATAGGTGAAGTTAAGGACAAGAAGAAGACAAAAACAAGACAAAATATATAGACACACACATATAAAGGAAAAAATAAAGAAAACTGAGTTTGAAAAAGTAATTATGGGAACAAAGTGATTCAGGAGACTACATTATATTTGGGGGTAAACAGGTTAAGGCAATAGGGAAGCCTATATTTCCTTTAAAAATTTAAGACCTCTTTAATACTACCAACAACTATCTTGACAATGGTAGTGAGTGAGAAAAATAGAATGCCTGTCTCAAAGACAGGTTGGGAGTGGGGGAGGAGGAAATGGAGGGTATTTGTGGTGGGAAGGTTTTGCTAGTGAGGGGGGTGAACATTGTTTTTAAATTTTTAATATCTTTATTTAAACACTGTGCTTACAAACTGATTGTAGTTGGGTTTTAGTCATAAAAAGAACACCCCACTTCACCAGTGCAACATTCCAATACCAATGGCCCCATCTCCATTGCCCCTGCCTGTATTCGAGACAGGATTCTTACTTCCATAACATATTGATATTGTTGTGATAGTCCTCAGTGCAGGTATTTCTCTAACTGTACTCACCATCCTTCGTGGTGATCTTCATATGGTGAGCCGGTCCTTATGACCCTCACTCTTGGAATTATTTTTCTGAAAACTTATAGATGAGTGAGACTATTCTGTGTGTGTCACTCTCCCTCTGACTTATTTCACTCAGCATAATAGATTCCATGTACATCCACGTATAGGAAAATTTCATGACTTCATCTTTTCTGACAGCTACATAATATTTCATTGTGTATATGTACAACAGTTTCTTTAGCTATTGATATGTTTAGAGGCATCTTGGTTGCTTACAGAATCTAGCTATTGTAAATAGTATGGCAATGAATATAGGTTTGATGAAGGGGTTTTTGTATTGCCTTTTTGAGTTACTAGGGTATATCCCTTTGGAGTGGTATAGCTGGATCAAATGGGAGCTCAATTTCCAGTTTTGTGAGGAATCTCCATATTGTTTTCCATAAAGGCTGGACTAGATGGCATTTCCACCAGCAGAGAATGAGAGTCCCTTTTCTCCACATGTACACCAGCACAGATTGTCCTTGTTCTTTGTGATGTATGCCAGTATCTGTGGTGTCAGATGGTACCTCATTGTTGTTTTGGTTTGAATCTTCCTCATGATTAGTTATGTGAGACATTTTTTTAAATTTTTATTGTGACCAAAGTGCATTACAAATCTTTCACTGCATCATTTATGGTACATAGTGACAATGAATGAGGGGCATTCCCACCACCGGTGCTGTCCTCCCTCCGCCCCTATTTCCAGCATGCATCCCACATCTCCCTCCTCTACGCCCCAGTATGCCAGTGCAACTGGTCTCCACTTTACAGTTTGTTGTAGATTGAGCATCCATTCCACCGTCATTGGAGATAAAAAGGATAAGAAAAAGGGGAGAAAAAAATTTGGTGACAACTACCAAAAAAAGAAAGGAGAAAAGAAAAAAATGGACCCAGCAAATAAAAATAAAAATAAATCTCTAAATAATAACCACAAGTGTGAAAAAGAAAGAGAAAAGTAGAAGAGCAAAAAGAAGGAAAGTAAAGTAAAAAACTAACAAATCAAAACAAAACAAGAAAAAGTATGGGTACTGGAATGGTAGGGTTTGGCGTTCCCCCCCCCACTTTTTTTTTTTGCATAGGCACAGTAAGCATTGGGGAAGAAAGGTAATTCCTGTGGCCTAAGAAATTCAGGGTTTCTCCATCCTTGAAGCATATCATCATGGAATCAACTCCTGGCTCCATATATACTCATTACCCCATCCCAAAGGCTTTTTTTGTGATGCCAGGAAAGTTTCCTCTCGGTTGTGTGTGAGAAAATCAAGCCACTGTAGCTAGCAATCTTGGTATTTGCGCAGGTTATAGGACAGGGTCTAGGATAGAGTCTCTAGGTTCTAGAGGTTCCTATCCATCGTTGTTGTGGTGTTCAGTCTTCTGTAACACTTGCTTCCTGTTTCCGTTCAGTCCCTAAGCAGAAGCCTAGGATATTATGGATCCAAAGGTTCTGCTCAGTCTCTGTTGTCCAAGTTGGACCTCTGCAATAAGACATCTTGTTTTGTTGTTGTTGTTTATGTGTCCTGGACTACAGCGTAGGGTGGGGCTTTCCTTATTAGTCCAAGGTAGGCTCTGTTCAGTCACAGTTGTCAAAATCAGTTTTCTGTTGTTGGTGCTCTTATTTTTTACAGTTCAAAGGACGATATCTCTTCTGATTTACATTTAGTGTTAGGTGATGTGATAGGACGGCCTGGTCTTAGCTCAAGTTTTCCTTTCCTCGTTGTCATATCAAAACTGGCAAAAGTTGGTGCCAGAGTAGTGTTATAAATCTCCCAATGGAGCTTAGTTCCTTGTGGTGTTGCCCAGAGCTGTATCATTTCTACGTCAGGGATCTGGGGTTTCGGATTGGACTAACACTGTCCAATCTCCTGGGGACTGGTTACATCCACATGACACATGTTCAGGATGGGAGGCACCCTTCTGCTATAAAAAGTGAGTTCTTATCCCTAGAAGATAAGATCTTGTTTCTGTGTCTATGGTTCCCCACCACCTTTTTTTGTTTTTGTTTTTGGGCCACACCTGGCATTCTCAGGGGTTACTCCTGGCTGTCTGCTCAAAAATAGCTCCTGGCAGGCACAGGGGACCATATGGGACACCAGGATTCGAACCAACCACATTTGGTCCTGGATCGGCTGCTTGCAAGCCAAACGCCGTTGTGCTATCTCTCCGGGCCCTGGTTTCCCCCTTTTTTACTGTGCCCATACAAAAACTTATGGTGTCATACTGTGTTGCTGGTGCTATTCTGGGTAAGGATGACAGGTTGCATACACAGTCTCTGTTGTCTGGTTTTGTACTGTGCTTTTATCCCAGTCAAGGCATTTTGCATGAAGCAGCACCGAAAATGGTAAGGATAGAGAAAAATGTATATATTAAAATAGAACAAATAAATAAAACTGAGTTTAAAAGAAAAGGTATTCGAATAAAACAAGTGGTGGAGGAGGCTACCTGTATATTTAGGAATACACATATTAACATGTATTGTTATACAGGTATTGAACTTCCATAGGCAATATAAGACTCCCAATAAAGTCTTTTGATATATTCTTGTGGAGAGTAAAAGCCAAGGTACTTTTTGATTCACAGGCCTTGGAATTGAGTTTGAGATATGCTTTGCTGCATTACGAGACCATATAGTGTCTTTGAGCTGGGAGTTTTGCTGAGGCTGATTCCTGTATCATGCAATAGTCCACAATTTGGTGGGGGTGAGAGGGGCCATCAAGCATGAGTCAGCAGGCATGCTGGTTGTAGTTCTTTGCCAATGCATGAGAACGGGGACCCAGAGGGTGTCTTTCACTGAGGAGCTGGAAGGTGGTCTGTTTGGGCAGGAGGTTGATCTTGGTGCCTACTGAGTTAGGAACTGAGGGTAAAGAGGGTTAAATTAGGGGAAGATAAAGGATCAGGATTGAAAAATGAGGGGATAGAGGAGACACATGGGAAGGGGAGAGGCAATACATGACAGGGGCTATATACAATACATATATATGAATTGTTTGTGATTTCTGCTTGGAGTCAGTACGGAAAGTCACGTCCATAAAGACTGACTTTAAAGATCTATTTGAGTATTATCATTCAAATCTTTGGTATTCCGTTTCCTTTCCTAGGAACCGTCTAGAATGAAGAACATTTTTAGATAATGCTCAAAAAGTATATTTGTTGTGCGGGCGCATTTGCGCCCATGTGGTTATAAAAATGAGTATTAGTAAGAAAAGACAACGCTGCAGGGGGTCCGTATGAATACGGGAGGAATATGACTAACTGGTCAGTCCTGGGGGCCTTTGGCCAGCTGACTGTCCAGATTCCCAGCCATGCCAGCAGAAGAGGAGCAGTAATCCTGGCATGTGGGATTTTCTGGGTCCAGCTGCAGCCTTCCTCTCCAGTTTGAAAAAGCATGGGGTTGGAGTTTCCCTCTTCCCCCCTCCCCCCAGAGCCCAGTTGCCAAACCTGGCCCTGAAGACCAGTTTGGCATGGGGGGATCTCGGTCTCCTGGACTAGTTGGTCAGCCCAGGAGGCCATTGGCCATCTGTCTGCCCAGTTTCCCAGCCATACCTGTAGGAGAGGAACAGTAATCCTGGCATGTGGGATTTTCTGGGTCCAGCTGCAGCCTCCCTTTTTTGATGGGGTTAGTTTTTTTCCTTCAGAGAATTTTTCTTTTTTTTTCTCAATGTTTATTGTGGTTGAAGTGAATTTCAATTTTTCACAGTAACATTTCAGGCACATAGTGACAATGAGTGAGGGGCACTCCAACCACCAGTGTTGTCCTCCCTCCACCCCTGTTCCCAGTGTGCACCCCACATCTTCCTCCTTTACTCCCGTAATGCTAGTGCAACTATTCCCCCCTTGTACAGCTTGTTGTAGATTGGGTATTGATTCTGTTGTCGTTGACTTTGGATTTGGTATTCATGTCTGATCTGTTTTTATTTCCATCAAATGAAAATTCGACTGTCTCTTCTTGGTACCATTGGCGGGGGAGGCAAACAAAAAAGAGTAAATCTAGGAGGAGTCCGTCTAAGTTTTATAAATATCTATTTAGAAGAAGGAAGGGAAAAAAGAAAAAAGGGTAGTAAAACAAAACAAAGCAGAAACAAAAAACAATAAGGGAGTATCAACATAATTACAAAAAGAATAAACCATAAGCCAAAATCATCAGCTATGAAAAAAAGAACAAAACAAACAAATAAAATAAATCAATAACCCAGACCAGGAACTTCTTAAAAGAGGTTGTGTTTCTTCTTCTTCTTCTTCTTCTTCTTCTTCTTCTTCTTCTTCTTCTTCTTCTTCTTCTTCTTCTTCTTCTTCTTCTTCTTCTTCTTCTTCTTCTCTATCTCTTCTTCTTTTCCTCTTCTTCTTTCTTTCCTTCTTCTTTTCTTCTTTTCTTCTCTTCTTCTTCATCTCTTCTTTTCCTTTTCTTCTTTCCTTCTTTTCTTCTTCTTATTTTCTTCTTCATCTCTTCTTTTCCTCTTCTTCTTTCCTTCTTCTTTTCTTCTTCTTTTCTTCTTCATCTCTTCTTTTCCTCTTCTTTCCTTCTTTTCTTCTTCTTTTCTTCTTCTTCTTCTTCTTCTTCTTCTTCTTCTTCTTCTTCTTCTTCTTCTTCTTCTTCTTCTTCTTTGCTTGGTTTGGGTTTTTTTGCATAGGCATGGTAAATATTGGTGAAATTACAGCAGGAATTCCCTTGGCCTAAAGAGATTCAGTGTTTCACCGCTCTTGAAGCATAACACCATGCAAGGGTTAGACGGTTTTTACTTGTTCAGGTCTTTCAGTACCTTGTGTGTCTTAGATATTTGCCCCTTCTCTGATGGATATTGGGTAAATAACTTCTCCCATTCTGTGGGTGGTTTTTTTTGTATCCTAGGCATTATTTATTTTGAGGTGCACAGCTTCTCAGGTTAATGTAGTCCCATTTGTCTATCTCCGTTTAAACTTTTTTGGAGAATGCTGTTTCCTCCTGGGAGATTCCTTTAGACTCAATGTTTTGGAGTGTTTTACCTATGTGTTCTTCTATATACCTTATTGTTTCAGGACTGACATCACAGTCTTTAGTTCATATGCATTTGACCTTTGAGCATGGTGTAAGATGGAAATCTGAGTTCATTTTTTGCAAGTGGCTGACCAGTTTTCCCTACACCACTTGTTGAAGAGGCTTTTCTTGCTCTATTTTGCATTCATTACCCCTTTATTAAATATTAGATGATTGTATGTCTGGAGAACTTTTTCTTAATAATCAAGTCTATACTCAGATATTAGGATCTGTCTTTATTCCAATAACATGCTGTTTTAATGACTCTAGCTTTATAATACAGTTTAAAGTTGGAGAAAGTGATGCCTCCCATATTTCTTTTCCGAAAAGTAGCACTTGGGTGTTTATTGTTCCAGATAAATTTCAGGATTGTTTGATCCACTTCTTTAAAGCATGCCATGTGTATACTTAATGGGATTGCATTAAATCTGTACAATGCTTTGGGGATAATTGACATTTTAATGATTTTAATCCTCACAATTTATGAACATGGTATGTGTCTTCATTTCCATGTATTCTCTTTTATTTCTTGAAGCAGGGCTTTGTAGTTTTTTTGTTTAGGTTCTTCACATCTTTAGATAAGTTTACTCAAGATATTTGAGTGTATGGGCATTAATATGACTGGGAGCTTGTTTGGAGGTTCTAGCAGGGAAACACAGCTACTTGTATACCCTAGAAAAAAGCACGGTCCATCTATATTCGGGGAAGGCCGTCCTCTTTGACTGAGTGTGCAGCTTCGGGAGGGGCACACATGAAGTGCTGAGGGAGGAAGGGGACACCCACCTAGCCAGCCAGATCAGCCTAATCAACCCTGGAGATAAATATGATGCTAGATGTTGCAGACAGATAGCCCTCACATACCATTAATGTGATTGGGATTGTTTTTTCATGTCCATTTTTCCTCTATCATTATTGATGTATAAGGGGCCATTGCTTTTTGAGTGTTAATTTTTTTTGTTTTTTGTTTTTGTTTTTGTTTTTTGGCCACACCCATTTGATGCTCAGGGGTTGCTCCTGGCTAAGCGCACAGAAATTGCCCCTGGCTTGGGGGACCATATGGGACGTCCGGGGATTGAACCACGGTCCTTCCTTGGCTAGCTTGCAAGGTAGACACCTTACCTCTAGCGCCACCTCACTGGCCCCTGTGTGTTAATTTTGTAGCCTGCCACTTTGCTATGTGAATCTATTTTTTTCTAGAAGCTTTTCAGTAGAGTCTTTAGTGTTTTCTAAATATATTAACATGTCATCTGCAAACAGCGAGAGTTTAACTTCTTCCTTTCCTATTTGGTTACCCTTTATACTTTTTTGCCTAATCGCTATGGCAGGAACATCCAGAACTATGTTGAATAGGAGTGGTGAGAGAGAGCAGCCTTGTCTTGTACCAGATTTCAGAGGAAAGACTTTCAGTTTATCTCCATTGAGAATAATATTCACCATTTGCTTGTAGTATATGGTCTTCACTATATTAGAGAAACTTTCCTTTCATTCCCATCTTAATGAGAGTTTTTGTTTTGTTTTGTTTTTTGCTACACCTGGTGACGTTCAACGGTTATTCTTAGCTATGTGCTCAGAAATCACTCCTGGCTTAGGGGACCATATGTGATGCTGAGGATTAAATCCACGTTCATCCTGGGTCAGCCATGTACAATGCAAATGCTCTACCCTTGAGCTATCACACCGGCCCCTTGATGAGTTTTTTTTTAATCAAGAACGGGTACTGGACCTTATCGAACATTTTCTCTGCATCTATTAATATGATCATGTGGTTTTTAGTTTTCTTTTTGTTGATATGGTATATTATGTTGATTGGTTTATATATGTTAAGCTATCCTTGCATTCCTGAAATGAATCCTACTTGGTCATGGTGATAACCTTCTTGATGAAGCATTGGATCCTATTTGTCAGAAATTTGTTGAGGATCTTTGCATCTGTGTTCATCAGGGATATTGGTCTATAATTTACTTTTTTGATATCATCGCTGTCTGGTTTCAGTATCAAGGTGATGTTAGCTTTGTAAAAACTATTTTTGAGTGTTCCTGATTCTTCAATTTTATGAACGTTCTTGGAGAGAATTGGTAGAATTTCCTCTTGAAAGATTTGAAAAAAATTGTTAGTGAATGCATCTGGGCCTGGACTTTTGTTTTTGGGAAGGCTTTTGATAACCATTTTAATTTACTAAGTAGAGATGGGTCTGTTTATATATGCTAGATCATCTTGGTTTAACCATGGAAGAGTTCGAAAACATGATTTCTTCAGGGTTCTCAGGTTTTGTGGCCTAGAGTTTCTCAAAGTAGTTTTTGATTACCCTTTGAATCTCTGGAGTAACTGAAGTGATCGTCCCCTTTTCATTTCTAATCTGGTTTATTGGGTTTCTCTTCTCCGTTTCTTTGTGAGTTTTGCTAGTGGTTTATCAATCTTGTTTGCTTTTTCAAAGTATCAAGTTTTTTGCTTTTTTTGATCTTTTGATATTTTTTTTGGATTTCCACTTAATTGACTTCTGCTCTAAGCTTTATTTCCTTTTCTGCCTACCTATTTTTGGTTCCTTTGTTGGTGAAATTCTAATTTAAAAGCTGTGTCATTAAATTTTTATATAGGCCCCTTCTTTCTTTTTCATGTGTGCTTGCATAGCTATAAATTTCCCCCTTCGTACTTCTTTTGCTGTGTCCCATAAATTCTGATCATTTGTATCTTTATTGTTATTCGTTTCCAGGAATGTTTTGATTTCCTATTTCATTTCATTTCCTACTCACTGGCTGTTCAGCAGTGTGCTGTTTAATTTCCAAGTGGTAAATTTTTCTTCTGTGACCTGTTGTAGTTAACTTCTAATTTCAGTGTCTTGTGATGATTGAAGATAGTCTGTAAAATTTTTATTCTCTTGATTTTATGGAGATATATTTTATGGAGCCACATGTGGTCTATCCCGGAGAATGATGCATGTGCATTGAAGAGTATGTATTCAGTTCTCTGAGGGTGGAGTGCCATATATATATATATATATATATATATATATATATATATATGTATATATATACTAGTCCACTTTATTCCATTTCTCTTTTCAGCACTAGTATATTCTTGTTGAGTTTCAGCCTGGTTGACCTATCAAGAGGTTGACCTATCAAGTTCTCCCACTATTATTGTGTTGCTATTGATATTCTCTTTCATATTTGTCAACAGTTGTATTGAATATTTTGCTGGTCTCTCATTGGGTGTGTATATTTAGTAGAGAGATTTCTTCCTATTGTACATATTCTTTTATTAGTATGAAGTAACCATCTTTTCCCTTATAACTTTCCAGAGTCTAAAGTTTGGGGATTTTGGGGGGGTCACATCTGGCAGCGCTCAGGGACTACTCTTGACTCTGTGCTCATAAATCGCCCCCGGCAGGCTCGGGGGACCATATGGGACTCTGGAATTCGAACCACCGTACTTCTGCATACAAGGCAAATGCCTTACCTCCATGCTATCTCTCCAGCCCCTAAAGTTTTTTTTAAGGGAGTTGTTTGCTTGGATGATTTTCCTCCAGACTTTGATTTTGAATATTTATTTGTTCTGAATATTCACATGTGTTTCTTATAGGTAACTGAATGTTGGATTCAGATTTTTGATCCATTTTTTCCACTTGGTGTCTCTTAACGGTGCATTTAGTCATTGACTTTGAGATAGATAATTGTCATGGGATTTAGTGTCATATTTGTGTAGAAGTTTGGTGTGTCTGTTGGTCTGTTTTTTCTTAAAGAAGGCCTTTCAGTTTTGCTTTTATGGATGGTTTTGAGTTTGTAAAGTTTCTGAGCAAGTTGTTTATCTGTGAAGCCATGTATACTTCCTTCAAACCTTAAAGTGAGTCAGGCTGGGTGCAGTATTCTAGGTGAAGCATTCATTTCATTGAGTTTTGTCACTATATCCTGCCACTGCCTTCTGGCCTTGAAGGTTTCTTATGACAGGTCTGCTGTAAATCTCAAGAATGTTCTTTTCAATGTAATTTCCCTTTCTGTTCTTGCTGTTTTCAGTATTCTATCCATATTTATGGAATTCTACATTGTAACTAGGATGTGTCTTGGGGTGCTTTTCCTTGGGTCTCTTTTAGCTGGTACTCTTTGGGTGTGCAGGAATTGGTTGCATGTCGTATATAGCTCTGGGCATTTCTCTGTAATGATGTCCCTGACTGTTGAATCTTCCTGGGGATTTTCTTCCTGGGTCTCAGGGACTCCAATGATTCTTATGTTGTTTCTGTTGAATTTTTCAAACAATTCTATTTTCACCTGTTCATATTCTTTGAGTATTTTTTCCATTGTTTGATCATTTGCTTTAAGTTTTTTCCTAATCTCTTATGCCACATGAAGTTGGTATGCATCTCATGTTCTTGCTCATTGATACTGTCCTCAGTTGCAGTTACTCTGTTGGAGAAGCTTTTCATTGAGTTTTATTCCATCTACCAAGTTTTTCAGTCCTGTTGTTTTAGAATAGAGTTTTCTGATTTCTATCATTGTGGTCTGTTCAGCTCCATCTATGCTTTCTTTGATTTCAATAAAAATCCTCACATTTATATTATAAACTCTTTTTCTGAGAGGCTAAGTAAGTTGTTCTTATTTTTTGGGTCATCAGATCTACCAACTTCCTTCTCTATGCATGCTATTTTCCTACACTGTTTCTCCATTGACATGCTTTTAGTGTCATTTTTACTATGTGTTGTGATAGGGTTCATGCACTAGGAGATATGCATGGTCACAGAGTGAAGCGGAGTGTCTGTGCTCGTCTGGCTCCACGTTTCCTGTGTGGAATCAGTCTACAGTTGTGTAGGGCCCTGGAGACCTTCGCTTTGCTGTGGTCTTCTTTGGCAGTGACACTCAGGGAACCAGGAATCAGGCAGGAAGTGCAGGTGCAGCTCTGTATTGTCTCTCCTTTGTGCCCAAACACAAGCAGGAGTTCGACCCCAGGGGTTTACTTTTTTTTTTTTGGTTTTTGGGCCACACCTGGCAGTGCTCAGGGGTTCTCCCAGCTGTCTTCTCAGAAATAGCTCTTGGCAGGCACGGGGGACCCTATGGGACACCGGGATTTGAACCAACCACCTTTGGTCCTGGATCGGCTGCTTGCAAGGCAAACACCACTGTGCTATCTCTCCGGGCCCAGGGGTTTAATTTTTATGACCTAAACCCAACTATATATATATATGTTTGTAATCGTGGTGCTTAAATATATTAATAAATGGAAAAAATAAAATAATAAACAATAAATCACACCCCAAGTTTATATTAAAAATAATTCCATTACCAGTTAATTATAACAAGCAGTTTAAAGTAAATTCTTTTGTGCCTGTCAAGGTGAGAAACCTGAGTGTCTGGGAAACTGGAGACAATGGTGGAGGGAATGCTACCCTTGTGGTAGGTGGTAAAATATTGAATGCCAGAAGTAACTGTATAATGCGCAAATTTGGAAACCATGGTTTTTAAATAAATAAAAATAAATTTAATTAAAATAATTGAGACATAAGGCAAGTGGCCAAGATGGTCCTCTGACACAGGATGTAAAATAAAGGAACAGAAAACATTCCTTAGGACTGTTCCTTGATGAAAATTTGAGGAAATTCTAGAATTTAAGAGTCGTGAATCAAGCTAAGAGGAACCTGGTGGAGGAGAGCCTCATTCTAGGGCAGCACAGAAAGTGGAAGTAATGACATAAGTGTGAGAAAATGAATACCCCAAAATGAAGCTGGTGATCTGTCTCAGTAGTATAGGAATTGTTTTTTATTTATGAATTCCTGATTCCACTTTAATTGTTGCAATAAAATAAATACAAACATAAAAAGTCTTCTGAAGTCCAGAAGAATAGCAGTACAGCAAGTAAAGCATTTGTCTTGCACCTGGCTGACCTAGGTTCAAACCCTGACACCCCATAAAGTTCCCATAGGCCACCAGAGTGATCCCTGAGGGCACAAGCAGAAGTAATTCCTGAATGCCAATGGGAATGATCCAATAACCGAGAAAAGTAACATACTAAGAAAAAATGACTTTACTATCATAAAAGATGGAAGAACAAGCTAAACTCTCTTCATTTTCATGGCAAATAGGAACTACAAAATATCAGTAAATCATCTAACTGAGACATTTGGGGAACCTTTTCAGTGACTAAAAATGCTTTTATGCATGTTGCTATAAGAATTTTCTCCTCTAAATAATAACATACCTCAAGTATCCTTGGTATTAGGTCACTAGAATGCTTCCTTTAAGTCACTGAAGGTATCTTTCAGGCAAAGAGAGTAGCTTATTATTCTTTTAAAGTGCTAAGGACTGGGGCCAAAATGTAGCACAAAGGGTAGGGTGGTTGCCTTGCATGCAGCTGACCCAAGTTTGATCTGTGACATTCAGGTGGTCCCCTTCTGCAAGGAGCGAGTCCTGAGCATAGATCCAGAAATAAGTCCTGAGAAATACCGAGTGCTGCCCACCCCCAAAATAAACAAAAGAAAAAGTCTGTGTACCCTGGTGGCCATTAAGGTCTTTCTGTGTATAGGTGGCAAAAATATTCAATTGCCAAATAAATCTTGAGGACTAGACCTTAGTCTGGACCAAGTGACAAGTACAGTCTGCAGTAATTGAGAGGGGAAGTTTCACAAACAAGAGCAAGCAGAGAAGTGATAAAAAAGACAGAAATTTGGTGAAAGAGTTAGTCATGGTTCTTTTTTCAAGTTATTTTGTTTTCTATTTTTTAATTGATTGAGGTTCTGTGATTCACAGAACTATTTATAATGAGTTTTCATGCACATAAATCCAAAACCATACTCATCACCAGTGTACCAGTCTCCCATTTCCAATGATCATAATAACATTCCTTATCATACTCCCACAACCCTTAATTAAATTGTGTGGATCAGTTCTCTCATCCTGTTATCTCTGTCCTTTGTTGCTACCTTGATACATATACATACATACACACATACACACATACATAGATACATACATACATACATATATTTAAGTCCCTAGGAGAAAGATCATTTTATATTTATCTCTTTCCTTCCAACTGGCTTTATGCAGTATAATATACTTTAGTTCCACTATGTCTTACCATTGTTCTTTGAAGATGGTGAGCACAACTATTTGGGATTGAGGAGAGCCAGACAGAAGGTCTTAGTCACACAGCCATTAGAATGTCTGCTCTTTTTCTTTGTTTTCTTTTATTTTATTATATAGTTTCTTTCTTTCTTTCTTTCTTCTTTCTTTCTTCTTTCTTTCTTTCTTTCTTTCTCTTTCTCTCTTTCTTCCTTCCTTCCTTTCTTCCTCCTTCCTTCCTTCTTTCTTTCTTTCTCTCTCTCTCTTTCTTTCTTCTTCTTCTTCCTTCCTTCCTTCCTTCCTTCTTCCTTCCTTCCTTCCTTCCTTCCTTCCTTCTTTCTTCTTTCTTTCTTTCTTTCTTTCTTTCTTTCTTTCTTTCTTTCTTTCTTTCTTTCTTTCTTTCTTTCTTTTTTCTTTCTTTTCTTTCTTTCTTACTTTTCTCTTTCTTTCTGCCTTGCTTTTTTCTTTCTTCCTTTCTTCTTTCTTTCTTTCTTTCTTTCTTTCTTTCTTTCTTTCTTTCTTTCTTTCTTTCTTTCTTTCTTTCTTTCTTTCTTTCTTTCTTTCTTTCTTTCTTTCTTTCTTTCTTTCTTTCTTTCTTTCTTTCTTTCTTTCTTTCTTTCTGCTCTTACCAGGATCACATGACCCTTATAGTTAATATTAGTATCATAGACTTCTGTAACAACTTACCACCAATATAAACATTAGTAGTTGAATATTTCACCATTATAGAGATGAAAAGTTCAAAATCAAGGTTCCAAACAGGATATACTTTTTCAGAATGCTCTTCGGGTGAATTTTTCCTCACTTGTTCCAACTTCTGGTGTCTGTTTTTCTTGGTTATTAACATATCATTATCCCTGTCTTCCATTAGCTTTCTGCTCTGAATCTCTACCTTTTCCTCTTTTTTATATTTTATAAAGTACTTGTTACTTGACTTTGGACACAAGATAATTCACAGTGACCTCACATGTAGATCCTCAACTTAATTACATTTGCAAGGACTATTTTTCTAAGTAAAGACAGTCTCAGGTTCTAGGACATGGACCTGTATTGGAGATCTATCATTAAACCCACTAAAATAATGTGCACAGTGGAAAAAGCATCATCTCTTTTCCTGAGTGTGCAACTTGTATTGTATTTGTGTGTAGAGAGATAGAAAGAATGCTTTACAAGCACAAAGAAACAAAATTCACCTTTAAATCCATAACACAGAGGCAGTTTCTATCAATTTAAGAAATATATCCATTACAGACATATGTATATTTTATTAGGCTTCCCTGGTTTTAATATTATATAATTTGTTTTCCCAATAACTGATCCTTTTAAAACACATGCGATTAAATCTCTACCAAAATTTTTTAATCAACTGAGTAACAAGTTGACAGTAATACAGTAATAACATGACTGTATCATGATTAAATTAACCAGTTCTTCTTTGTTTAACTTTTAGGCTATTCCTATATTTTAATGTTACAGCTAACACAGATAAGAACATAAATTCTGGTGTTCAATAAGAAGACCTAGTTTATCTAAGTCAAAATAAGTTGATTGTGTTCATTCTCTATTCTCTGAGTTTGATAGTCAAGTGCGAACTAGACTGCACTAAATTCAGGCAAAGGTGGGCCAAGTGTTTTACCTGAAATGATAATAGCTTTGCTATTCATTCTATTTCTCAGAAGCAGTCATCCATCTGTATTCATCTTCCTCTCTGACAACTCCAATTGTATTTCTCAATACAAGAGATTGAGAAGCACTGATATCTTAGAGTAAGTGTAGGGTAAGAGAGTGGCCAATGGAAATCTGAGTCAATTTGCTGTTATTTTTTATATTCACCCAGAACTCAATAGTAGACTCTAGGCTTCAGAGGTCTAAAGCTATGGTTTCAATCCTCAACACAAAACAAATAACCACAATGAAAATAAAATCTATTGGCACTCCAAAATACCAAGTTAAGATAGTTCTCAGTGATGTAAAAGAAGGGAGCTTAGGATTTAATTTCAACAAATTCAATGCAAACAAATATTGAAATTGCATATAATATAGAATACAAAGAGCCTGAAGCACACACAGTTTACTTGTTAAAATGACATAGAAATCACCAAGTTCTGGTCTAGTCTACTTATATTGGTCATTTCTATGACTCCATCACAGAATTTGGGCCCAGAAATATGTGCCCTTTATTGGTTAAATTTCTATATTCTCAAAGTGAGAAGCTTTTTGAAGATATAAGTACCTCTGAATCAGAAGTAATAGCAGTACACTGCTCTAGTATATAGTGTTCAAAAATGTTGAAAGAGACCTTTCATTACTCATTCAAGTTAACCCTAGTATTAATTTTAAAAAAATGTTTGCATCTAGTGCTAGCTGAGGAGATTTGTTGAAAACTCAGGGAAAAATGCACTTTAAGTAAATAACCCACTTGTTTACAGCAGCAACTGCCATCTCACAGACTCATATAGGTTTGTTGCTTTCCACACAGCCTGGATATAAAAGTGTAAACAGTTAGGCCTTGTACTGGCCAAAACTGTCTTTTGAATTTGTTCCAATCAGTAATATATCAATAACTTTTAAACATTTTGTATTTTAATTGGTTTATTATTATTAATTTAAAACATTATATGGAATTTAAAAGATAGAGTTTAGGGGCCATTAGATAGAAGTGAGAGCACATAACATCAGTTGGTCACTAGGTACATCACTGGGCACATCCCTGGAAGACTCTTGTACTATGAGGATGGTCACTCCAAGACCTGAGCAGCACCAATTCCTCAGGCCCTTGTATCAACTTACTAGTCCAATTGACTGAGGATCATCATTGGGTCACTGGAACTCTAGGACTCTATATGAGGACCTTTCTCAAGAAAAGAAGAGGTAGAGTTTAATGTCTCTATGTGTTTATAACACTATACCCACCACCCAAGTTTCAGTGTTATCACACAGACACTTCTGTGCAATCTTCCAACACTCACCTCCTATTCTCTCTGGTAACCATCATAGTTGTCACCAAGTCAAGTGTCCATGCCAAGTTATTCTATTTGCTTGCTTTAGTGTTATTCAATGCCAATTCATTCCATTTGCTTGCTTTAGTGATTCATTTTTCACATATGAGTGAAAACATCTGGTCTTTCCATTTCTACTTATTTCATTAAACACCATTCCACAAGATCTATCCACGTTCTTTCAAAAATAGTGGCTTCATATTTTTTGATAGAAAATAGTATTTTATCAAATAAATAGACCATGTCATTTTATCTAGTTATCTGATGATGAGATTTTAGGTGGATTTCATATCTTGGATAATGTGTCATTCATGGACTATTTACCATGTTTACTTCAATGCTATAAAAAGTGGATAGCAGGAGAAGGTGGCTCAAAGGACTATGGTGTAGACTTTGTATGCTGGAGCACTGAATTTGATTCCTGATATCATATGGCCTACATGTACTACAAGGAGTCAGCTGAAACACCACTATATGCAGCCCCAATGCAAGCAAAGAAAATGAATAAGAGAGAAAATACACAAATTAAAGCACAATTAGAAATAGAAAATCATGGAAGAGGGTATCTCTCTTGGCTAAACACATTTATCTTGCCTAAAACACCAGCAGAGTCTTTCTTCCTGCTCCTACCATTTGACATAATATCTCAGTTGACTTCCATTTCTAGGTTGTCCCTTGCCTGACAAAAGAACATTCTGTTTTTATTGTAATTACCATATGACATATATTGAATACACATTATCTAATGTAATCCTTGCAAATGCCATATGAGGTAGGAGTCAGTACATGTGCATGACAATAGAAAAGGTGAAGAAATCTATCCAGGTATTTGAGAAATTGAGCTAAGCCAGCTGAACTCCAGAACTCTATTTTATTCAAACCCATCATGCTGACTCAAATTTTGAAAACAAAGATTTTCCAGATTCAAAAGTGCATAGAAGTTAATCAGAGTGACTGGATTTGATCACCAGGAATTCTATCTCTATCCCCTTTGTGCTAGTGTGCTGTTTCCCCCAGCACAAGCTGTACCACAGGTTGGAAGGTGTCAACCCAGTTCTGGAGGCTGGACGTCAGAGATAAAATTGTCAACAGTTACTTCCTTCTGAGAGCTGGGAAGGATAAGCTGTTCCAGTCCTCTTGCTCAACTTCTGCTATTTTCTCAACTACAGATGTTATCTGCTTGTAAACAGCATCTACCTGTGTTGCCACATGGCCTTTCCCTCTATAGGTTCCTCTATGTGTTCAACTTTTAATAAGGACACCACATAGTATTGGGAAAGTGTCCATCGTAATGATGATATATCAATTTGAATATAAACAGAGCTGATCCTGATAGCTAACTCAAGTTAACACGCATTGAATGAGAACTGGAAGCTCAGTTGTGACCACAAGAGGTAGACAGAAGGGGAATCAGGGTCACAATCAAAGGTCATGAATACTGACTGGGGACTAGATGCAGCTCAAGAATGTTTTTCACATACAATATTCCGAGAAGAGAAAGAGAATTTCAAGAACTACAGGCACAGAATAGCAGATGTGACAGAGTCCTGAAGTATACAGCAGGACTGTGAGATGCCAGGAAAGGACCGCCAGAGCTTAGGAAACAAATATAAGTGGCAAGAAGATTGAAACAATGGATATTTATGTGCATTTCCTCAGTCAAATCTTCTTTCAAATTCTCCAGAAGCCATCCTCATCTTTCTTCAATAACTTAGATTTATATCTTTATAACTTAATAATGGTTTTATTTGCAGCTTTCAAATTCTAAGATACTGCTTACCACTTGGTACAAAGTAGCATAAAATCTTTCCCATGCTTATTTCTGGGGGAAGTGTTTGAATAACTGAGAGAATGAGTAAACACATAAATTGAAAAAGGAGACAACTTCATGCAAGGAAGTAGAGTTTGCCTCTGCTAAAGCCTGAAAATTTCCCTCAGTTCTGTGAGTCTGAAGCATTAGTAAACAGGCCAAGGTTTTCAGGTGCAGGAAGGGGCCACTGAGTAGAGATGCCAAGTAATCACAGACCTATGCCAGACTCACAACAAAGAGAAGCTGATGATACTCCAACAACTGCAACCTCTCACCCTTATTTTCTGCTTGAGTAGCCAGATAGACATGAAAACATCCTCTGAAAGATTTTATAAGAAGCCTACCCTATTGCCCAGAACTTCAGTATGTCAAGCCAGCTGTCAAAATTCAAATCTGCTAGATGGAAGCACAAGTTCTACTGATTGATACAAACTGGATCTTTTCCTACACCCTTTCCCTTTGTGGCTGTTGATGTTGTGATAACTAGGGGTAAGACACATGCCTAGCTGGGGTGCTAACAAGCTTCATTGGGGTGTGTCTCCAGAGTTGCATTAATTCCCTTGTGCACATAACCATTCTCTTTATATTGTTCCCTGAGAAGCATGTTCCTGCCCACAGTTCTTTCATAGCTTACTTGTGCTTTCTGGTCTTTACTTGCAGTGTTAGCAAACACCTGCGCACTAGATATCACATGTGCGTTTGCTATGCTAGAGTGATCTGCACACAGCGTGTGAGGGGGCAGAATTAAGGATCAAATTTATGGACTTGGACTTATGAGGGAGGTGAAAGCATAGGTCACAAAGGACAGTTTTGTAAATGGGAAGTTCGAGTATGATGACTGCTCAGCCTCCTGGAGCTCCAGGGGTTCCAACAGAGCTTTGGAGAGAGGGTCTTCTGGTTACAAGCTGGAAACCTGGTTAGCAAAGGATCCTGCTCTCTCATCTCATTTATTTCAGCAAATTAAGAAAGCCTATGAAAGCCAAAATGAAAGCTCTCTTCCGGATCATTGAGGCAGTTACCGCAAGTGTCCTCTGTGTAAAAATTCTACTGGGAACCTGGCCTCTGTCCTCCTCATGAACAGTGATTTCAATAATACAGCCCAAGACAGAAGACAAGGACTACCAAAACCTCTTTCCCTTCACAATTCTTCTTGGACTCACAAGGAAAATTTATATTCATGGAGAGGGTGTATATATAGCTCACCTGCTTGAGACTGATTCATTCCACATAAAATGTGACACCAGATAAGCGAGCACACACTCTACACTCTTTCATGAATTTGACAGCTCTCTTGTGGAAGAAAATGCCTTCAGAAACCACTACCATGTGTGGAAAATGTGGGCTGTGTTTTTCTGTGTATGTGTTTGTGTGTGTTTGTGAGATAAGGGAAAATAACTGTAAGTAATGGGGTTATATATTTGGAAAATCTGTCCTCAACAGAAAGAGAAAGTTTCCCACAATCTGACAAATTCAAACCTGTAGCCTTCTCCCATCCAAACTGGCTCTAGAGAAAGTGAATTTGGAGATTTTTATGTCAAATAATAAAAAATTACTAGGTCAGCAAGTACTCCACTGTCTGAGCTTAATTCAAAGATTTGATTTTTGAAATAGGGTTTGCATGAAGAAACGCACCCCAGAAACAATGCCCATGGACTAATTGAATCAAAGTTTTCCCTGACTTGCTTTCTTTCTCTCGCTGTTTTCCTTTTGAGAGCTAAGAGACAATTAATGCTGTCTCTTTGTGCTTTGGGTAACCATAGATGGACTCAATTCACGAAGTCCTATGTCGCTTGCTCAGGCCAATTAAAGGGCTCTGTGCTTAAACGTGCTCCAGGCCAACTTTTAGAGATGAGTCGCTCTGTGCATGATTTTCATATGGGGAAAAACACTGGAAATTAATTAGTCCTATTTCAAGATGCATGCAAAAATTCTGCAGTGCCCCTGCGCTTGAGGAAGGCTCCCTGGAGACAGAAAGATATGCTCAGATTTTGGATCCACTCACAATTGATTCTTACAAATGAGAGAGACTGGCAGGCAATTTCAGGGCGGGTAACACTCACAACGCCAAGAAACAAAATCTGGGTTGAATATCCAATTCGTAATACACATGACCTTTGCCTTCTAATTGGAAAAGATTTGTCTATCAAGAATGACTCAAACAAGTGACTATGGAAACAGTCTCTGAGTTGACATTGCAATACAATATTTGAGAAGGGATCAGTGAAAACGAATAGTTCTTATATCTTTTGTTGTGGGGTCTATTGTTGAACTTCAGAAGAAATAATGTTCTGTGTTCAAATGGGGCTGTAGAGATAGTTCAGGGGTAGAGTGTCTGCCTTGCAGACTTGAAGCCTTGAGTTTAATAACACACAACATTCCAAGTATAATTTCAGAAATCCTACTACTTGGAATCCCCAGAACCACAAAAAAAGTGTGTTATCCCTGGTACATGCAATTAGTTTATGAATGCCATAACTAAGTGCAAACATCACAATTAAGTGTGGATGCCAAAACAAAGAGTACAAACCCTGGTTCCTGAGACAATGGTTCCCTACGCACCACCAGAAGTAATTCCTACGTGCAGATTTAGGAGTATCTCCTGAGCATTACCAGGCATGATCTACTTTCAATGACTGAAACCCAACTACGAACATTTTTGTAACCATGATACTTAAAGTATTATTAAAAAGTAATCAAATAAGTAATAATTAAACAAAAGAGAACAAAACAAAATAAAAGTATGGCTAGTGAGTAGGTAATTCAAGTGTTAAAGCATCACTAGTACTTGCAAGACTCTTGGATCCCAGCATTCCATGCCCACTCTCCACTGAACAAATGGGTACGGTCTTGGTGGCCCTTGTGTACAGTTTGGTATGGCCCATATTTTTAAAAAATGTCAAAGTCACAAATTGAGCTGAATGATGTGGAATACAAGTGTTTTAACTTTAGTTGCACTGCTGGAACAAAAAGTGTTTCCATTACCACATTTGCTTTGACATAACATTCACTCTCCACTATCTTTGTTATAATGTAATGAAAATTGTAAAAATATAATTGATGGGGGTCAGAGAAAACTCTACAGCATTTAAAACAGGTTGATCCCTGACACTGTATATGGTCCCTTCACCACTGCTAGGAGTGATCCCTGGCACAGAGCTGGGAGTGAATATTGAGCATAGCTGCTAGCTGGTAGCTCCCAACATCCCCTACTACAAAATAACTGCAGAATTTCTCTCCATATAGTCAACTCTGAAGTGTCTCCAACCCAGAGATGATATTAGACTTAAAAGAAAGAAAAGGAACTCCTGGGAAGAAATTTTGTTTTGCTTTCATTTTCATTGTAGTCTCATCTCTTTACTGGCATCTCAATTTTCGTCACCATCACTAACTTCCACAAAAGAACTCAGGGCCCAGGGCTAGGATAGCTTTTTTATTCCACACTAAATTGCTCCTGTGTTTTCCATCTTTAGTTCTATTTATATGCAGACAACTCCAAAGTTTACATACAATGTATACACACATGCATGTGTTTGTAAGTTGTATATATATGTTCTTGTTTATGTTTATGCATAATAAACTGTCATGATGATGGAGTGCCCTTATGTCTTAATTATAACGCTACATTGGCAGGAAGAAAAAGTCATTCTGTTATAATATTAGCTTTGACATAGTGGTCACAACCCAATATCTCTGCCATCATGTAACAAAATTATGATTGATTATATAAAATTGTAAATGTATATAACAAAGTCCAGATGTGTATTTGCAACTGCTTCCTCAAACTTGACTATTCAATTGGCATCACAAATCTCACATGTCAAAACAAAACTCGGGTCTTCCTTCCTAAAAGCTGTTCTGCCTCAATTTTTCCCATGTAAATGAATATCCCTCCCATCTTTTCTGCTGTCTAGGTAAAATTCTCAAGCCAAACTGATATCACTTGTTTTATCACACTCACAACTCATGTATAAGAAAATCTTATTTATCATACTTTCTGAGTATGTCTAGAACCATCTCATTTATCATACCTGCACTTTTAACACCTGGTCCAGTCATCCTCGTCTCTACCCTAGACTTCCGGAATGGTCTCTTCACAGGCATGTTTCTGCCATTGGTTTCTCTAAGTCAACACAGCAAGGCAGCATGATCCCTTTAACACATGTCTGATCACATAGCTTCTCCGTGAAAACCCTTCTACTGCCTTCAAAAACCTCCCATCCCTAAGAATGACCAGACTCTCCTTGGCCTGGACCTTCTGGTCATCTATAATTTTGCTTTTATTCATACTCTCTCTCCCTCTGCTCCAATCAGCAGCTCTATCAGATTTATGTACACTGATATTTATCTCAGCATATTCCCACTAGCTGGTATCCCTCTGGCTAGAACGTTTTTTTCCCAGGTGTCTGCAGGCCTCATTTGCTCAATCCTTTCCAGTTCTTCAAATATTACCTTTTCCATGATGCCTTCCTTTGCCAATGAATATTAAATGGCACTATATCCAACTCTACACAATTACATGCCTTGTCTCCTGAACTCTATCATATGTTATTCCATAGCCATTAACAGCAACATACTGTATGTTTTGCTTGTTGTTTAACTCTATCTCCCCCAACACTTTAATCTATAATCCATGATATTAGAGATTTAGTCTTGTAATTTTTTCCTACTTTATCCCAAGGACCTAAAGTGGTAACAAGTCCTTAGTGGGTATTTAATGAATGTTATTTGAAAATATAAATAAAAATTAAATGAGGAATAAAATTAGTAAATTAGAAATCAAATTAGTTGAATTTATTAAAATAGTTATATAACACATAAACTTTTTATTCCAGACAGTTATTTAATTAGACTACCCATATATATATCTATATATACACATAGACATGTAGCTATAGTATGCATGCCAACACATATAGAAACAAACATGCTGAGACAGAGATAGAGAATTTCTACTACAGTTAACAATGAAACAACATAGATATGAATGGAGAAGAGGGACCAAGGGGACTCAGGTGCATTGGTAGTGTTAAGAAAGGACAGAATTAATATCCAAGCCATGAAATTAATAACAATGAAATCATGAGACTCAAATTTTAACAACAAAAAATTAAAAATTTGCCTGTTAAGATGGCAGGTTGGTTCAGGGATAGAAGGAATAGGATGGATTCTGGGATCTTTGATGGAGGGAAACTGATATTGGTGGTGGGACATTGTATGTCTAAACTCAAAGATGAGTAACTTTTTAAATTGTAATGCTTAAATTAAAAAATTAAAATAAGTAAATAAAATTAAGGTAGGGAGTTGGGTGAGAGATAAGATAGGTAAGAGAGAGGAAAGTGATGGGTACACTGGTGATGGATGAGGTGCCATAATTATGTCTAAATAAATCACTGTGAATTCAAAATAAATAATTTTTAAAATACATTTTAAAAGAATGAGATTTGGAGAGTTAATTGTGTTTAGTCACTGGGGCATCAAGGCCAATACTGATTCTGTAATCCTAAGGATTTATAAAATAACTTGCAAAGTTTATGATGAAGTATTATTGGCAGTTAGAATACAAAAATGCAGTTTGATCTAACCCCTGGATAAAAACTTCATTTTATGCATAAAATGGATATAATCAGTTATAGAGACAAACCCAATTATGAAGTCTGATTACATTTTATCTGATAGTTCATCTTCAGTAGAAAAACAGACAAAATTTAATAGAAGGAAAATAATAGATACTCTAAGGAAAACTTAGTTTCTAACAAATTTATAATCATGTATTTATTTCCATTTTCAATCCTTGCTTTTTATTGCAAGAAGTATTGTTTATTATTCCTTATTTCTTGGCCCAGTTTTCTTGTACAAGTTACAATAGGTTTTCTTGTTTTAATAGCTATTTTTTATCATTTTTATTGAGAAAAATATGAATTACAGGTCTTTCACAATTATATTTAAGGTACATAGTTGCCTAATTTAAGAATAATTTCTAGGGCCTGGAGAGATAGCACAGCAGCGTTTGCCTTGCAAGCAGCCGATCCAGGACCAAAGGTGGTTGGTTTGAATCCCGGTGTCCCATATGGTCCCCCGAGCCTGCCAGGAGCTATTTCTGAGCAGACAGCCAGGAGTAACCCCTGAGCACTGCCAGGTATGGCCCCAAAACCAATAATAATAATAATAATAATAATAATAATAATAATAATAATAATAATTTCTACCACCAGTGTTGAACTCCCTCCACCACTGTTTCCAGTATGCAGCCCATACCTCCACCCTTAGCCCCCTGGACTGCTTATACAGCAGGCCCCTTTTGTGTATAGCTTATTTACTTTGGGTCTCTTGATTCTATTCTCGTTGACTTTGAGTTGGATATTTAGATCTTATCATTTCTAATTTCCACTCAGTACTCATGAAACTGCTTTGACACGGTACCATCCACCCTTTTTTTTTTCAATTTGTAGGAAGACAGAAATTTGCGACAGAACAAGATGATTCATGTTTTATGGTTCTGTAGAAAAAGAAGGAGGAGGAGGAGAAGAAAGAGGAGGAGGAAAAGGAGAAGGAGGAGGAGGAGGAGGAGGAGAAGAAGAAGAAGAAGAAGAAGAAGAAGAAGAAGAAGAAGAAGAAGAAGAAGAAGAAGAAGAAGAAGAAGAAGAAGAAGAGAAAAAGAAGAAAAGAAGATGGAAGAAGAAGAAAAGAAAAGAAAAGAAAAGAAAAGAAAAGAAAAGAAAAGAAAAGAAAAGAAGAAGAAGAAGGAGGAGGAGGAGGAGAAGGAGGAGAAGGAGGAAAAAGGAGAAGACGGACAAAGAGGAGAAGGAGGAAAAGAAGGAGGAGGAGACAGAGGAAGAGGAGGAGAAGGAGGAAAAGAAGATGGAGGAAGAGCAGAAGGAGGAGGAAAAGGAGAAGGAGGAGGAGGAGACGAAGAAGAAAGAAAAGAAAAGAAAAAGGGGGCTGTGTGACAAGGGTGTTTGCTGTTGTTGATTGCATCGGCACAGGAAGTATTTGGAAAATTAGAAAGGAAATTCCCTTGGCCTAAGAGATACAGGGTGTCTGCACTGTTAAAACTTACTGTCATGAGACCATACATACATACCATTACATACAGGCTCTTGACAGGTTCATTGTAAAATCTCAAAGTCTTTCTTTATGGTGCAAGGAAATTTTCTGCTCAGTTGTGGTTGTCAAATTTAGTCCTCTGTAATTATAGATTATGGTTTTTACAGATCCTAAGATGAAGTCTAGGATAGGAATCTTTTTTTGTTTCCAGATGTTCTGCTCAGTAATGGTTGTTGTAGTCAGTCTTCTGTATTTAGTGATACTGATTTTTGCATAGATCAAAGAATGGAGTATCTTCTGATTTTATCTCACTGTTAGGTGATGATGTATTGCAGCCTGTCTTTAGATCAAGTTGTTGCTGTTTTCTCATCCCCGGGAAGTCGAATGAACCTACCCTGGACAAGAGAGGTATTAGGGACTCCACAGGGAGAGTTCACTTCCTGGTGCTGCTGCAGGAAACTGTTTCAGATCAAAGGTTGGGATCTGGGGTTCTGGGTTGGATGGTTTATGGTTGATCACATGAGGTGTAAGTTGAGCCCCCATGACATATGTACAGGGTAAAAGGTGCTACTGTATTAAAATTATGGATTATTATCCTTAGTAGATAAGAATTTATTTCTATACGTAAGATTTCACCCCATTTTAGTGTATCTATGCAGAAAGGAATGATACCATATATATTTTAATATAATATATTTAAGCACCATTACTACAAACATGTCTGTAGTTGGGTTTCAGTTATAAGAAGAACACCACCTTTCACCAGAGCAACATTCCCACCACCAACGCCCCCCTTACCCCTCCTCCCCCAAACCACTGCTGTATTCGAGACAGGCATACTACTTTTCTCAGTCATAACCATCGTCATGATAGTTATTAGTGTAAATATTTCTCTAACTTCACTCAGCACTCTTTGTGGTAAGCTATATCTCTTGGGCCAATCCTTTCAGCCCTCGTCACTATTGTCTCTGGGTATTATATCAATAATATCTTTTTTTTAAACCCATAAATGAGTGAGACTATTCTGTGTCTCTCTCCATCTGACTTATTTCACTCAGCATAATAGTTTACATGTCTATACATGTATAGGAAAATTTCATGACTTCATCTCTCCTGACTGCTGCATAGTATTCCACTATGAATATGTACCACAGTTTCTCTAGCCATTAATCTTTTGACGTGATACCATATGATATTATTGGTGTATTTGGAGGTAAAAATGACAAGCTATATAAACTTTGTGCCCTGGTTTTGACCTAAACTTTTATTCCAAACAAGACTTTTTTACTAGAAGTTTTTACTAAGCATAACCAAAGCAAGCAAAACATAAAATTAAAATTAAAGGATGGAGGAGCTGGAGTGGTGGTGCAAGCAGTAAAACATATGTCTTGCCCACGCCAGCCTAGGACAGACTGTGGTTCGATCCCCTGGTGTTCTATATGATCCTCCGAGCCAGGAGTGATTTCTGAGAGCATAGCCAGGAGTAACCCCTGAGCATCAATGGGTATGGCCCAAAAACCAAAAAATAAATAAAATTAAAATATGGAGGTGGCTACCTTTACATTTGAAAATAAACACATTAAGATATATAACTACTAAAGAATTAAATATACAAAGAAAATATAGATATCCCTATTAAGTCTTTTGAGATAGCCTTGGTGGGGGGATAAGATCCAAGTAACATTTTTGTCCCACACCGTGGTCTTATTGAGTCTGAGAAATGGTTTGCACCAGTAAGGGTTTAGGTAGTATCCTGTGCTCTCTCTGCAGGTCCCGTTGGAGCTGAGTCCAGTAGCATGCAACAATCTTCATTGAGGGAGTGTGAGAGAAAAAGGGCCACATAGTATGAGTCAGCAGAAGTGGTGATTGCAACTTCTTGCACAAGTGAGAGTTGTGGGCCTGAGAGGGTGTCCTTTAGCTTTGGGAGTTTTTTGGCAGCTTACTGAGGTAGGAAAATGGTCTTGGTTCCAAAGGAGTTAAGAACTGAAGTTAAAGAGGGTTAAATAGGGAGAGATAACACATCAGGATTGAGGGGGTGAGAAGATAAAAGAAGTTCTGAAGGGGGATAGGGTGGAGGAGGAATTTTATATAACAGGGGCTATATACAATATGGGCATGGATTGTTTACAATATAGATTAGGCAAACATCAGGCTCACTTATAGACAGACATTAGAGTTCTACTCATAGGCTGTAGTTGTAGGTCTGACCCATATGGGGTGGTTTAGAATGCTTGAAAGAAATCAGATTAAGAAATATAAATAAATAGATTAAAAAGGAAGAGAAAGAAAGGAGAAAGAAAGAAAGGAAAAGAAAGAGAAAGAAAGAAAGAAAGAAAGAAAGAAAGAAAGAAAGAAAGAAAGAAAGAAAGAAAGAAAGAAAGAAAGAAAGAAAGAAAGAAAGAAAGAAAGAAAGAAAGAAAGAAAGAAAGAAAGAAAGAAAGAAAGAAAGAAAGAAAGAAAGAAAGAAAGAAGGAAAGAAGAGAAAGAAAGAAAGAAAGAAAGAAAGAAAGAAAGAAAGAAAGAAAGAAAGAAAGAAAGAAAGAAAGAAGAAAGAAAGAAAGAAAGAAAGAAAGAAAGAAAGAAAGAAAGAAAGAAGAAAGAAAGAAAGAGAAAGAAAGAAAGAAAGAAAGAAAATGAAAGAGAGAACGAGAGAACGAAAGAAAGAAAGGAAGAAAGAAGAAAGAAAGGAAAGAAATAAAGAAAGAAAGAAAAAGAAAGAAAGAAAGAAAGAAGAAAGAAAGAAAGAAAATGAAAGAGAGAACGAGAGAAAGAAAGAAAGAAAGAAAGAATGAATGAAAGAAAGAAAGAAAGAAAGAAAAAGAAAGAAAGAAAGAAAGAAAGAAAGAAAGAAAGAAAGAAAGAAAGAGGAGGGAAGGAAGGAGAGAAGGTAGGAAGGAGGGAAGGAAGGAAGGAGGGAAGGATGGAAGGAGGGAAAGAAGGAAGGAGGGAAGGAAGGAAGGAGGGAAGGATGGAAGGAGGGAAAGAAGGAAGGAGGGAAGGAAGGAAGGAGAGAAGGTAGGAAGGAGGGAAGGAAGGAAGGTAGGAAGGAGGGAAGGATGGAAGGAAGGAAGGAGGGAAGGATGGAAGGAAGGAGGGAAGGAAGGAAGGAGGGAAAGAAGGAAGGAAGGAGAAGGAGGGAAAGAAGTAAGGAAGGAAGAAGGGAAGGAAGGAAGGAAGGAAGGAAGGAAGGAAGGAAGGAAGGAAGGAAGGAAGGAAGGAAGGAAGGAAGGAAGGAAGGAAGGAAATAAATTGGGCCAGGGCATAGGAGAGGAAAGGTTTTCCAATTTCTAGTAACTTCATCAATGACAAGTGTGAAGTTTTCTAAATTAAGCTTTTGGGGTTAGATAGTGCATGGAGCATTTTAGGACATGCAAAAATTTCAAGTCTAGAGTATTAAGAAATACAGTAGTGAGCACTATAAGAGGAGTCTACCCTATGTAGTATTATACACTGCGTCTAATGCAAGAAGTAATTTTTTAACTATCTTTATTTAAAACACAATGATTACAAATATGATTGTAGTTGTATGATTACAGTCATGTAAAGAACACTCCCCTTCACCAGTGCAAGGTTCTCACCAATTGCCCGGATCTCACTCCTTCCCACCCCACCCACATCTGTACTCGAGACAGGCTTTCTATTTCCCTCATTCATTCACATTGTTATGACAATTTTCAGTGTAGTTGTTTCTCTAACTGCACTCATCACTCTTTGTGGTGAGCTTCATGTCATGAGCTGCACCTACATGGGTAAATGGGGGGAAATAATGGTTGGAACTGAGGCAGTAAAAGATTAGAAATGAGCTTTTTAGGGCAGGCATTCACTGGGTGCCAGTTCAGATGGCCAGAAGTGGGTTCAGGTGGACTTTTAAGGGTCCTCAGGCTTCCCCCCTTCCTCCATACTCCAGGGGGAGGTGCATGGGAAGGAGGGCGGGCAGATATCTGGCTTCTGGTTTCCTCTTTGATTCTGGAGGCCAGCTCTTGCCAGGTATGGGGTTTGGGGAGGCCCCATGTCGGAGGCCTTCTCTCTAGCCTGGGGAGTGCTTGGAGGCTTGGCAGGCCCCCAGCCATCCCCCTCTTTCTCCCCTGATTCCAGTCCTTCCCTGGGCGCTGGTCCAGGTGGACTCTATAGGGGTCATCAGGCTTTCCCCCTACCTCTCCCTACACGAATGGGAATGTGCTTTGGGAGGAGGGCGGGCCATTGCAGCACTGGTTTATGTGGACAGTCAGTGGAAATTTTTTCTCCTTGGTCTCCATTGCAAGAAGTAATTTTAAAGTCAAGCACTTTATTTCAAATTTCTTTGAGGCCAGAGAGATAGTACAGGAGGTAAAGCACTGTTCACCCCTCAGCATCCTATATGATTCTCCAATCTCTGCAGGTATAGTATTGAATACATTTAGAAATAAGCCTGAGCACTTCTGGGTGTGGTGACAACCCTAAATTTTCTTTAACAAGTTGGTATTTACTTCTCAGAAGCATTTTACTGTAATAGAATTACTCAGATGAAAGCAGAGTTTGAGGTTGTTTACTATAAACAAGTGTAAATAGTGAAGTAAAAGATTTTTATCTACGAAAATTCCAATATTTATTTATCCATTTCATTTCCAATGTGTTAACATGTGAAATGTGTGAGATTATAGTCACTGAACTGACAATAACTCATCTAGTCTAAACATAAACTCAGCTTCTGAGAAGGCAGAATGATAAAGGCAAGAACACGGGCTGGGTCTCATCCCTTGCATACTTGAGGTCCTGGGTTCAATATTTAGCACCAAATATGAAAAGAAAGAGGAAAAGCAAAAGAAAAATTACTTGCAAGGACTCCATGTCTTGGTTTTCATAACTTTAAGTCAGAGCGTAACTAACATTCTTTCCTACTTCTCTTTTCTATCTCAAAAAATTGTCATGATAACCAAATAGGAAAATGAGTGGGAAGTGCCTGTGTCAATTTTTAAGTGCTATTCACGAATAAGCCAAAGTACTCTAAAAACTAGGAAAACTTGCATCTCCTTGGTTTCTAAGATGGAAAAGTAAATGGAATTGTTAAAGTGTAGAAACATTTGGCTCCCAAAGAAAATGAAATGTTTTAAAGAGCAAAAGAACATTGCTGTGTTGAATTGCTCAAAATTTCCCTTTATGCTTCTTCAGCTATGATGTATTATATCTTTGAGACAATATGATGCTTCTCTTCTAAAAATGTTATAGTGCTGAGGACAATAATTTAAGAATTTCAGACAAGCCAGTGAATTTCTCTTACAACATCCATTTTGAAAGATAGCCAACTATGAATCCTTTACCCTCAATTTGTGTCATAACAATCAATAACAAGAGTGGCTGGTGGACGTATAATTGGCTCTATCCTACCAATATGGCTCTTAAGTCAAGTTGCAGAAAGACAGAAACTACTTTTACAAGAAACTAAGGTACATTCTGAAAGCCAGCTATTTAAATAGCACTATTTTCTGTGTCAGAGCTGCACTATCTACCTTAGGTGGAATGTAATCCATTGTATACTTTACAATGACACTTTAATTTTCCTGGGCTTCTCTGCTTGTTCAGATTCTTATAAAGAGATGATAGTAAGTGAATATTATTGCATGCTGACATTTAACATTAACTGATAAAAATATGAACTCCAATTTAACTCATCCCTGCAAATAAAATATGAGAAAGGTAACTTCACAAATAATCCATTCGTGCCATTTAAATCTCAAAACCATATAATGAAAACAGTCAGATAATCATGCTGTCCGTTACAAAACATAAAATTGGTAAAACTTTGTAAGTACTCAGTCAGATGTTCTTCCATATCCAGGGTCTGTAGCCTTCCTTGATACATTCTCTTTATTTCTATACTTGAGAGGAGACCCCGGGTAGATCAGCAGTACTAACTGTTGTCCTTCAAGTTCTTCTAGGATTAATCTCAGAGCATAGAATCCTGAGGAGTGGGGCCCCAGGTTAGATATGAAGCACCACATATCATCCCCTGAGCTATGCCTTGAGTGCTATCTAGTCGTAAAGACCTGCATACTGCTGGGTATGGCCCACAAATCAAACAGAAACTAAAAATTAATCAGAAGAAAGGTGCAATATTTTATGTAAATTAGCCAAGAAGTAAATGAATAATAACATGATAAAAATAAACTCAACCATTATAGATTAAAAATATGAAATATAAAGACCACGTGTTGGGTGGGACCACCCCAGTCACCATGTTTTTAACCCTTCCAGCCTGTAGGTCTGAAGATGCAGGGTAATGGCAAAGAAATTATTCACAAGCAGTCAGTTAAAGTTTCATTGGAATCAATTTTCTTTATTCTTCAGGCTTTTATCTACCCTGAGTCTATCTACTGTCTGCTTTCTTGTAGAGCATTCCCTGACCTGTGCTACTAAGCCATGTCTTCCTTTCTGTCCTTTTGCTGCTTCTCGTTTTTTCTGGTTCTCCTCGCCTCCCTCCAGCCAGACATTTTTATTCTTTATTTAAAACAGCCCGCCCCATCCCAGGTGTGGGCGGGTCTGATCATCCAGGTGGGATTAACATCTCAAAAGAAAGCTTGGGTAAAATGGCATTGGGGAAAAGGTTAAAAACTACATTAAGTAATTACAATAAATTCCAAAAATACCAAGATTGTAAAAGCATACAAAAATAAAATGAGGCTGAAAAGATAATAATGGGAATTAGAGATTGCATGCAGACAATCCAGTTTGACCTCTATCACTGCATATGATCCCCTGAGTCCCAATAGATATTACTCATGAGCAGAGTCAGAAACCATTTCTCAGCACTGCCACGTAAAACCCCAAAACACAATTATGGCTCTGTCTGCAAGAAAAAAAGTGATTACAGAGGCCAGAGAGATAGCACGGTGGTAAGACGCTTGCCTTGCAAGCAATCGATCCAGGACAGTTGGTGGTTTGAATCCCTGCATTTCATATGGTCTCCAGTGCCTGCCAGGAGATTTCTGAGCACAGAGCCAGGAGTAACCTCTGAGCGCCATTGGGTGTGACCCAAAAACCAAAAAATATGATTACATACACTTTCTTAAAGAGATAATAGCATCACAAGAAAATTAATTTACATTCCAATATATCTTATAAATAAAGGTCCCTGAATTTTCAATAAAATACTAGTAACTTCAGGAACTAACACTATGAATATAAAGGGTCTATCTGATAATTCAAGGTGGTGTAATTTATAAAAATCAATTAATGTTAATATACCAATGATTAATATTAACACAATGATTTTAAAAGATGAAAATGGTCAATATTTTCCCCGAAGAATCTACATCTAACACTTTACTCACTACTGAAAAAAATAATTGAATCTTTTCTCCATAACATGAGAAGCAAGACAAGAACACCCACTCATTGGTTTTATTTTCAACATTTTACTGGCAATTGTAGGCATAGTCAATAAAACCAAACACACCAAGTTGGCTGGCAGAAGTAGCAAAATTATATTCACAATTAACACAATCCTAAGGAATCCTCATTAAGAAGACTATAAGAATAAGGAAGATATCCAACCACCAAGACTGAGGCAGAAGGGGGTGTATGTTTGGCAGTGACCTGAACTTAAAATTAGAAAAAACTTAAAATGGGAAATTTTCCAGCTTGAGCTCAGTGGAGTGAGACCAACAAGAGCACAGACCCCTTTTCACTCCATGGCTGTGTATTTCTTCCAGTCAAGGAACTGTACCACAACACTTAATAAGAATACCACACATTAAAGTTCACAATGTAAAAACTACACAAAATCCCACAACACTTGTGACTGAAGAAGCTAGTTTTGAAAACCCAATCAATAGCAGCCACCTACATAACATGTTTGATCAGGACTTTAAAGATGAAATGTTTAGAATGTTCAATGATCACCAAGGCATATAATTTAGGGTGATCATTGAACATTCTAAATGACCTATTTTATAACATGCATTATAGCCTGGTTTCTAGAAGGCAGTTGTTCAAAAGGTGGGGATGATATCACTGAGTTTGTCAAAAGCATAATCTTGGTAGCAGACATTGGTCTCCTGTCAGATGCTGTTGTTAGGCACATTTGTGGGAAATCGTTCTGTTGGTAATAGTTGAGTTCAGATGTCTAGCACAGGTTCTGCCACAAAAGAAATTATAGATGAGGTGAGGTAGATTCTCTATTCAGAAGCCACACCCTCCTGGCTTTCAATAGTTCTTGGTTTTCTGACTCCAATATTATTACCCCAGTTACGAGCCTCCAGCGGTCAAAAAGCCTGCGGAGAAACACGTGAAGAGTTAAGAAGTGGTTCATTGTGTTGTTACAGCTCCTGAATCACGGAGTCTTGGATTTGTCTGTTTGGAAAGTGTTATTAATTCTCATAATATCAGTACTTTACCTTTTACTGAAAATCAAGAAAGAATTTTGAAACCATAAAGGGTTATGACTTGCCCAAGATGACAACATTGTCTGGAGAGCTGTGAGTCCACATATCTCAAACATTCTTGGTCCTATGTCCTGTACACATCACTGAGTGAACAGTAAATAATAGTTTAGGTGGAACAAAGCTAGTTTCAGCCATAAAGATAGTTTTTAGTATTTTTTCACTAGCATGCTAACCTTTGTAAAAAATAAAAATAAAAATCTAACTCCTCAAAAAATGTTCAATGAACTTAGAGAAACAATGGAATGAACAGTCCAGAAATCTCTAGGATATGAGAAGAGAAATGAGAAAACTGCAAACAGAAAGATCAGGGCTTAAAAATATTGTAGGTGAAATGAAAACCTCACTAGATAGCCTCACCAGCTGAGGACAGAATAAGCAATATAGAAGATAAGCTGCAAAAAACATCCATACAATAGAAAAGGCTAGGAAAAAATCATCAAACAAAGCAAAAACATGATAATAGAACTCTGGGATAAACTCAATAAAAACAACATGAGACTAATTGGGGTCCCAGAGACTCAGGAAGAATACCCCAATGAAGAAACAACAGTCAAGGTTATCATTACTGAGAAATTGGCAGAACTAAAAAGTGTATGAAACCATGTTCTGGATGCTTGAAGAGAACCAGCTAAAAGAGATCCGAAGAAAAGCACCCCTAGGAACATAAGATGATGGCAGAGTGGTGAAAACCACAGACAAGGATAGAATACTGAAACAGCATTATCAAAAAAGGAAACTTATATACAACGTGGCATCCTTAAGATTTACAACCAACTTTCATTGCCTGAAGGCAGTGGTGAGATATAGTGAAAAAACTCAATAAAATGAATTTTTACTGAGGATGTTTCACCAAAATAGACTTTTATTTAGATTTGAAGGATGGATACACAGCTTCATGATAAACAAAAGCTCAGAAATTTTACAGACTCAAAGCCAACCTTAAAGAAGAGCTAAAGGGTATATTCTTAGCCAAGTCAGACCCAATAAGTGCAACACATTCTTAGAATAAGATGACAATTAATCCCATTACAGTCATCTCTCTCAACATCAGTGGATTAAATGCACCAATTAAGAGACATGGAATGGCAAAATGGGTCAAAATTTTCAATCAAACACTCTGCTGCCTGCAAGAAACACATCTGAATAGAACAAACATAAAGTCAAAGTCAAATATTGGAGGGCAATCATTCAAGCAAACAACTCCCTTTAAAGAACTGGGGTGGCCATATTAAATCAGACAACACAGACATTAAACTTAAAAAGGTTATAATAGAGATAAACATTTCTTAATAATCAAAGGATGTATACAACAGGAAAAAAATCACACTGCTAAACATATATTAACACAATGTACATGGGACATTCTACAAGATAGACCATATGCTGGGCCACAAAATATACCTTCATAACAGGATAAAAATTATATTAACTATCTTCTCAGATCATCATGCACTAAAATTAGAATTGAATTACAAACAGACACAGATAAATTTAACACCTGGAAATTAAACTGCTTACTATTGAACAGTGAATGGGTTAGAGACAAAATTAAAGAGGAAATCAAATAATTCCTGGAAACAAATGATAATGAAGACATTAATTATCAGACTTGTGGGACACAGCAAAAGTGATATTAACATGAAAATATATAGCCTTACAAGCATTTATCAGGAAGATTCTACTTAAATAACTTAATGGAACATCTTAAACATTAAAAAAGGATCAACAAAATGATCCACAAATAAATGGAAGGAAATAACATGGCTGAGAGTATAATTATGAACTGGAAACCCCAGAAAAATAATCTGAAAGATCAATGAAAGCATTGTTTTTTAAAGATATAGGCAAAATCAATAAACAACTAGCAAGACTCACAAAGATAAAAGAGAGATTCTTAAAAACTGAATTAGAAATGAAAAGGGGGAAATTACTATAGAAACTAGATACATTCAAAGGGTAGTCAGGTTTAACTTTGAGAAACCTATTGCCACAAAACAAGAGAACTTGGAAGAAAAGGATAAATTACTGGATTCCTATAAACTCCCAGGATTGAACCAGGATGATCTGACATTTCTGAACAGACCTATTACTAATGAGAATATTCAAATAGTAATAAAATATCTTCCCCTAAACAAAATCCCAGACACAGACAGATTCACCAGCAAATTCTTTCAAGCCTTTCAAGAGGACCTAATACCAATCCCTTTTAGGCTCTTCCAGGAAATTGAAGAAACAGAAACACTCTCAAATAGTATTACAAAGCTAACATCACTCTGATAACAAAAGTAGACAGAGATGGCACAAAAAAGAGAACTACAGAACAATATCCTTGATAAACACAGATGCAAAGATCCTCAACAAAATCCTAGCAAATAGGAATCAACAACTCTTCAAGAACGTTATACACCATGACCAAGTAGTGTTCATCCCAGACATGCAAGGGTGGCCTAAGATATGCAAGTCAATATAATATCAAAAAGAAAATAAAAAATTAAAAACCACATAATCGTATCAATAGATGCAGACAAAATATTTGATAAAATCCAACATGCATCCATGATAAAATCTCTCAGCAGAACATAATGGAAGGAACTTTTCTCAATAAAGTCAAGGCCATTTATAACATACCCATGGCAAATATTGTACTCAATGATGAAGGAATAACAGCATTTCCTATAAGATCTGGCACAAGACAAGGTTGCCTCCCTCACCACTTTTATTAAACAAGTACTAGAAGTACTTGTCATAGCAATTAGGCAAGAAAACGCTATCAAGGAAATTCAGAAAAAAATGAAAGAAGTCAACCCTCACTGTTTGTAGATGACATGATATTATATTTAGAAAATACTGAAGAGTCTATTAAAAACTTATAGAAGCAATAGATTTGTATAGTAATGTGACAGTCTACAAAATTAACACTCAAAATCCATGGACTTTTTACATGAAAGAGAAGAAAAAGACATTACTAAAAAACCACCATTCACAACATTGCCTCAGAAAATCAAGTACCTTGGAGTCAACATAACTAAAAAGGTGAAAGGCCTATACAAAGGAAACTATTAAAAATAGCTTCAAGATATAAAAGACGACAGAAGTAATTGGATATATATCCTGCTAATAGTTTTGAAAAATTAACATAATTAAAATGGCAATATTTCCCAAAGCATTGCACAGATGTAATGTAAGCCCTCTAAGGATACTCATGACATTTTACAAAGAAGTGGATCAAAAGTCGCTCTCCTACAGTTGCTCGGGCCAAAAAGTCAAGGAATAATGAGTCCAAGAGTGAAAACTGGCTATCAGTGTTTACTTGCAGAAGGCCTATGTCTCTGAAGTCAGTCTAGAGGAATCAGCCCCTGCTGTGTGATTACCAGTTCGGAAAGACTGTGCGTGTCACCTGTGCGTGTTTCTCTAGTGTCCTGTGTCCTGAACCTCTCCTGAGTGGGCCGAGATGGGCCCAGCAAAATCACTGTCTTAGAGGCTCCAGAAGAGCAACTTGCTCCACTTTGCTTTGCGGCCGTGTGCTCTTTCTAATGAACGAAGCCCACCATAACACGAAGGAAAAATCACACTACAACTGTGACAATGGGGAAACCTCACAGGCAAACATCATGCACAGGGAATGAAGATGTTAACTCTGATAAGCCAAAAAATACCAACCATCTGATTAACCTCTCAGATAAGGAGATTAGAATAGAAATATTGGGGATGCTATGGAAATCAAAGAAAATACAGCTCTATCTGAACAGAACAGAAAGAGAGAAATCAGAAAACTCCAAACTGAAATAACATGTGAAAAGCACGGTAGGTCAACTGAAAAGCTCAATGGAAAGCCTCTCCAGCGGGGTAACAGCAGCCGAGGACAGAAACAGTGAATTGGAAGATGAAATGCAGAACAACTCCATACAGCAGAAGAGATTGGAAAATAACCCAAGGCAACGATCATACAATGAAAAAAGTACTCAAAGAATGTGAACAGATGAAAAGAGAAGTCTTTGATAAATTCAGCAGAAACACCATAAGAATCATTGGAGTCCCAGAGGCCCAGGAGGGTGATGGCCAGGAAGAATCAACAGTCAAAGACATAATTACAAAAAAACTCTCAGAGGGCCCGGAGAGATAGCACAGCGGCGTTTGCCTTGCAAGCAGCCGATCCAGGACCAAAGGTGGTTGGTTCGAATCCCGGTGTCCCATATGGTCCCCCGTGCCTGCCAGGAGCTATTTCTGAGCAGACAGCCAGGAGTAACCCCTGAGCAGCGCCGGGTGTGGCCCAAAAACCAAAAAAAAAAAAAAAAAAAAAAAAAAAAAAAAAAAAAAAAAAAAAACTCTCAGAGCTAAAGACCGGAAGTAGTCAAATCCTGCATGCCTGAAGAGTACCAGCTAAAAGAGACCTGAAGAAAAACACACCAAGACATATCCTAGTCACAATAATGGTTCCTACAGATATAGGTAGAATATTGAAAGCAGCAAGATCCAAAAGGGAAATTACATTCAAAGGAGCACCAAAAACTGGAAATCGAGCTCCCATACGATCCAACTATACCACTCCTAGGAATATACCCTAGGAACACAAAAATACAATACAAAAATCCCTTCCTTACACCTATATTTATTGCAGCACTATTCACAATAGCCAGGCTAATAGCCAGGCTCTGGAAACAACCAAGATGCCCTTCAATATATGAATGGCTAAAGAAACTGTGGTACATATTCACAATGGAAAGACATTCTTGCAATAATAATTTTCAGACACAAAAGTGAAAAGAGCTGGAAGTTACAGCTCACCTCATGAAGTGCACCAAAAAGAGTGATGAGTTTAGTTAGAGAAATAACTACATTTTGAACTGTCCTAATAATGAGAATGTATGAGGGAAATGGAAAGCCTGTCTAGAGTACAGGCGGGGATTGGGTGGGGAGGAGGGAGATTTGGAACATTGGTGATGGGAATGTTGCACTGGTGATGGTGGTGTTCTTTACATGACTGAAACCCAAACACAATCATATATATGATCAAGGTGTTTAAATAAAATAAATATATTAAAAAAGGAAATGTAATGCAGATTGGAGTCTTTCAAAAACATATAAATATAAAAAAAGAAAAAATGGGAACACTTCCAAATAGCTTTTATGAAGCCAACATCACCTTGATACCCAAACCAAACAGAGATTCTGCTAAAAAATAAAATTACAGATCAATATCCCTGATGAACACTGATCCTCAACAAAATTCTGGCAAATAGGATCCAATGCTTCCTCAATAAGATCATTTACTAAGACCAAGTAGGTTTCATCACAGAAATGCAAAGAAGGTTTATCATCCATAAATCTATCAACATAATGCACCATAAACATCAAGAAAAATAAAAATCACATGATCATATTAATAGACACCGATAAAGCATTTGATAAGGTCAAACACCCATTTCTTGATAAAAAAAAACTCTCAGCAATATAAGTATTAAAGGAACCTTTCTCAATATAGTTAATGCTATCTACCACAATCCAATGGCAAATATCATCCTCAATGGAGAAAAATTAAAAGCCTTTCCACTAAATTCTGGTACAAGACAGGACTATCCTCTCATACCACTGCTATTCAACATAGTACTGGAAGTACTTGCTTTAGCTATTAGGCAAGAAAAAGATATCAAGGTAATCAAGATAGGAAAGGAAGAAGTCAAGCTCTCACTGTTTACAGATGACATGATACTCTACTTAGAAAACCCTAAAGTCTCTACTAAAAAGCTTCTAGAAACAATAGATTCATATAGCAAGTTGGCAGGCTACAAAGTTAACACACAAAATTAACACACATTGGCCTTTTTATACACCAATAATGATAGGGAATAATTGGACATTATGAAAACAACCCCATTCACATTAGTGCCACATAAACGCAAATATTTTGGAGTCAACTTGACTAAAGATGTGAAAGACCTACACAAAGAAAACTATAAAACCCTGCTCTAAGAAATAAGAGAGCACACTAGAAAATGGAAATACATACCCTGCTAATGGATTGGTAGGGTTAACATCATTAAAATGGCAATACCTCCAAAGATTGTACAAATTTAATGCAATCCCTCTAGATATACCCATAACAGTATTCAAAGAAGTCGATCAAACACTTCTGAAATTCATTTGGAACAGTAAACACCCTCGAATAACTAAAACAATCATTGGGAAAAAGAATATGGGAGGCATTACTTTCCCCAACTTTAAACTGTATGACAAAGCAATAGTTATCAAAACAGCATGATATTAGAATAAAGACAGACCCTCAGATCAGTGGAATAGGCTCGAGTACTCAGAGAATGTTCCCCAGACATACAATCACCTAATTTTTGATAAAAGAGAAGAAATCCTAAATGGAGCAGGGAAAGCCTCTTCAATAAGTGGTGTTGGCACAACTGGCTAGCCACTTGCAAAAAAATGAACTTAGACCCCTGGCTAAGACCAGGTATGAAGGTAAGATCATTGTGGATTAAAGTCCTTGATATTAGACCTGAAACCATAAGGTATATAGAACAACATGTAGGTAAAACACTCCATGATATTGAGACTAAAGTCATATTCAAGGAGGAAACTGTACTCTCCAAACAAGTGGAAGCAGAGATAAACAAATGGGAATATATTAAGTTGAGAAACTTCTGCACCTCAAAGGAGACAGTGCCCAGGATCCAAGATCCACCCACTGAGTGGGAGAAACTACTCACCCAATACCCATCAGAAAGGGGGTTTATATCCAAAATATACAAGGCACTGACAGAACTTTACAAGAAAAAAATCTAATCCCACCATAAATGAGAGACGAAATGAATAGACACTATGATAAAAAAGAAATACAAATGGCCAAAAGGCACATGGAAAAATGCTCCACATCACTAATCATCAGGAAGATACAAATCAAAACAACAATGAGGTACCATTGGTGCACATCACAAAAAATGAGAAGAAGCAGTGCTGGCAGGAATGTGGAGAGAAAGGAACTTTTATTCACTGCTGGTGAGAATGCAGTCTAGTCCAACCTTTGTGGAAAGCGATATGGAGATTCCTCCAAACATTGGAAATTGAGCTCCCATACGATCCAACTATACCACTCCTAGGGATGTACCTAGGAATACAAATACACAAAAATACAATACAAAAATCCCTTCTCACACCTATATTTATTGCAGAGCTATTTACAATATCCAGACTCTAAAAACAAGCAAGATGCCCTTCAACAGACGAATGGCTAAAGAAACCATGGTACCAAAAATACAATACAAAACCCCCTTCCTTACACCTATATTCATTGCAGCACTATTTACCATAGCAAGACTCTGGAAACAACCAAGATGCCCTTCAACAGACAAATGGCTAAAGAAACTATGGTACATATACACAATGGAATATTATGCAGCGGTCAGGAGAGATGAAGTCATGAAATTTTCCTATACATGGATGTACACGGAATCTATTATGCTGAGTGAAATAAGTCAGAGAGAGAGAAAAAATGCAGAATGGTCTCACTCATCTATGGGTTTTAAGAAAAATGAAAGACACTCTTGCAATAATAATTTTCAGACACAAAAGAGAAAAGAGCTGGAAGTTCCAGCTCACCTCAGGAAGCTCACCACAAAGAGTGAGGAGTTTAGTTAGAGAAATAACTACATTTTGAACTGTCCTAATAATGAGAATGTATGAGGGAAATGGAAAGCCTGTCTGGAGAACAGGAGGGGGTTGGGTGGGAAGGAGGGAGATTTTGGACATTGGTGATGAGAATGTTGCACTGGTGATGGGTGGTGTTCTTTACATGACTGAAACCCAAGCACAATCTTGTATGTAATCAAAGTGTTTTAATAAAATATAAAAAAGAAATCTCTGGTACATATATACAATGGAATATTATGCAGCCATCAGGAGAGATGAAGTCATGAAATTTTCCTATACATAATGTACATGGAATCTATTATGCTGAGTGAAATAGGTCAGAGGGAGAGATATAGACACAGAATAGTGTCACTCATCTATGGGTTTTAAGAAAAATAAAAGACATTTTTGCAATAATCCTCAGAGAAAAAGAAAGGAGGGCAGGAAGGTCTAGCTCAAGCATGAACCTCACCACAAAGAGTGGTGAGTGCAGTTAGAGAAATAACTACACTGAGAAGTATCATAACAATGTTAATGAATGAGGGGAGTGGAATGCCTGTCTAGAGAACATGTGGGGGTGGAGTGGGGAGGAGGGTGGAGGGACATTGGTGTTGGGAATGTTGCACCCGTGAAAAGTGGCTGTTCTTTATGTGACTGAAACCCAACTACAATCATGTTTCTAATCAAGGTGTTTAAATCAAGATATTAATAAAAAGAAAAAAATCTATTATGAACAACCTTGTAACTTTGGTTTTTAAATTAAAAATACCATAAAAAGAATAAGGAAGATGAAAAAGTTGTAGGTTAAAGATCATTAAACGTGGGCCGGAGAGATAGCATGGAGGTAGGGAGTTTGCCTTTCATGCAGAAGGATGGTGGTTCGAATCCTGGCATCCCATATGTTCCTCCGAGCCTGCCAGGAGCAACTTCTGAGCATAGAGCCAGGAGTGACCCTTAGCGCTGCCGGGTGTGGCCCAAAACCCCCCAAAATTTAATTTATAATAATTAAAAAATAATTAATTATGAATAAATTTTTAAAAAGAAATGCAGGTCCTATATACTGTCAATAATAATAAACTGTTGAAAGAAATAAAGACCTCATGAGAGTGTTGGAGAGTCTTGAACGCTTTCTTTATGGTGAGAGAGTGGAAATCTTGTACAATAAAATCATGAATTGATAAATACTTAAATTATATTGCCTAAATTATAATAAAATATTTAAGGAAGATCTATATAAATGGTAACAGCCCCCACAAATTTATGGATTAACGGAATTTATTTTTTCTAAGATAGCAATGTTCCTCCTCATATTTATCTACAGATTAAATGCAATTTTTATCAAATTAACAGCTTTTTTTGTGCAGAAATTGACAAGTTGACCTAAAATTGGAAGAAGAAGAAGAAGAAGAAAAAATAATTGCTGTGGGATAACTACCAAAAAGTGACACATAAAATAAAGATGTTCCAATGTTCTTGATTTCAAATTTTATTATGAAGGGGCTAAAGAGATAGTTTATCAAGTAGGTATGATGCTGCCTTGCACATAGCTGATTAAGTAGTATCTGAAGTAATATCCTTAACCTCAACAGGAGTGATTTCTAAGCATAGATCCCTGAATAACCCTGGGTGTGGTCCAGAAACAACAAAATTACTGTGAAGCTATAGCAGTAAAGACATGGTGATAACAACACAAGATTAAACATACATATGACTCAATGGAAATGAATTGACATCCTAACAGTAAGGCAGTTACACAAAATATTACACAGTTACCATACAGCTTTGCAATCTCATACCTCCATATATTTTTCCAAAATTTCTAAACATAAGGCTCCACAAAACATGCAAATTAATATAGGAGAAGGATCATTCATGACATTGCAAAAGAGGAAACAATCCAATTATTAGTTGATCAGTTAAAACAATAGGGTATATATGAAGAGATATTTGGTGCCATAAAAATGAAAAATGATCATTTCTATAATATTAATGAATCTAATAAATATTATTTTCGTTGAAAACTCTGAAGAGATCCAAGTATGAAATGTAATGCTCAAATTAATACAATCCATTGAGACAGAAAGAGAATTAATATTTTCTAAGTTCTTAAGGGTAAAAGAAAAATTAAGAGACTAACAGATGGAAAGTTTATTCTGAGGTTATAAAACTTTCTAAAGTTAATGGAGTTTGAGCTGGAGTAGTATCATAGTGAAAGAGCATTTGCCTTGCACATGATCTACATGACCTACCAGGATTCAATTCCCAGCATTCCATATGATCCCTTGAGTCTGCCAGGAGTGAATCCTGAGAACAGAGCCAGGAGTAAACTCTGAGCACCACGGGTCTGTCCCCAAAACCAAAAAATTAAGAAATTTATTAAAAAATAAAATTAGTGGTGCTAGTTTCAACACTTTGAATATATTAAAAAATACTAGTACATTGTAAGCTTACATGCATGAATATATTACAAAAATTGCATCTCAGTAAAGCCATTATTTTAATTAAATATATTGTGCTTAAAAACACTTAAGGCCAGAGAGATATCATGGAGGTTGGCATTTTGCCTTGCATGCAGAAGGACTGTGGTTCGAATCCCGGCATCCCTTATGGTCCCCCATGCCTCCCAGGAGCAATTTCTGAGCACAGAGCCAAGAGTAATGCCTGAGCACTGCTGGTGTGAACCAAAAGCCAAAAAAATACACTTAAGATAGACAAAATCATAGAAAGGACTAATGTGAAAAATACAGGAATACAGTAATGTGGTACTTAAGAGCATTCAATCCACAAAAGACCACCTGTGTTATATGAAAAATATATAGTGGGGCTGAGAGGATAGGGCACTGAACTTGCATGCATCCCATCAGAGTTTGATCCCTGACACCACATATAGTGTCCAGAGTCCCTCCATGTGCTATCTCTGAGCACAGATCCAGTAGTAGGATGGTTCAATATAGGCAAATCAATTAACACAATATGTCACATCAGTAAAAGCAAAGATAAAAATCACAAGATCATGTAAATTGATGTAGAGAAAACTTTTGACAAGATCCAACACTCAATCATGATGAGCGTGGAAGGAACCTCCCTCATGACACTAACCACTATTTATAAAAAGCTCATTGCCTGCTGTAGCTGAAGCCTCATGTCCCAATCACAGGGCACTTGGAAGACCCAAGTCTAGAAGCAAACACCAATGCAGGAAATAATCTACACACGGTTAAAGAAATAAAACAGTTTGAAGATCATTCACACGTATGTCTTCCATTCCTATGAAGCAGATAGCTCAGTCTTGGAAAACAGACATCATAATCTGTCTCTCTTTGAGACCGGGGGTCTTTATTAGGAATCACAAGACCATACCCTAGGGTGGAGAACAGGAGGTCTCAGACACCAATCCAAAGGGTGCTTCTATCTAAAGGTGCTTCTGACCAATGAATAACAAGAATAGCCTGAATTAGATGGAAACCTGTTAACCCAACAGCTGATATTATTCTTAATGTTTAAAAACTAAAAATATTCTTTGAGATAAGGCACAAGGCAAGGATGATCATTGTCTCCATTCTTATTCAACATCATATAAAAAGTCTGGCAATAGCAATCAAGCAAAAAAAAAAAGAAATCAAAAGGATCCAAATTGGAAAAAGAAGTAAAATTGTCTCTATTTGCATATGATATGATTATACATTGAAGAGCCTAAAGAGTCCACAAAACAGCTCCTGAAACAATGAACTAATATGCTAAAGTGGCATGTTAAAGTCAATACACAAAAATCAGTTGAATTCTTTTATACAAATAATGAACCAGAGGAGGAAGAGATCAAAGAGTCTATCCCATTTGAAATAATGGTTGGATTTTTTTTAAAACTGAATCACTGGGCCGGGCGGTGGCGCAAGAGGTAAGGTGCCTGCCTTGCCTGCGCTAGCCTTGGATGGACCGCGGTTCGATCCCCCGGTGTCCCATATGGTCCCCCAAGCCAGGAGCAACTTCTGAGCGCATAGCCAGGAGTAACCCCTGAGTGTCAACGGGTGTGGCCCAAAAACCAAAAAAAAAAAAACAAAAAAAAAAAAACTGAATCACTGTGAATGACAAAGTTACAAAGATATTTGTGATATTGAAAAATACAACCCTATTCACAATTTTATGATGTTGAAAATCAATAAAGTCAAGTATCTAGGAATGTTTATCTAAAGAATTGAAAAACTATCAAAGATTTGATTAGAGAAAATAAAAGAGGACATGAGGAAATGAAACATTCCCTGCTCATGGGTTGGATTAACATTATTAAAATGACAGTACTCCCCAGAGAATTATACATAGTCAATGCAGTCTCTATAATAATGCACATGGCTTTTTTTCAAATAAAGAGATCAAATATTCCTGAAATTTATATGAAACAAACTCTCTCCCAAAAAAAGCTATAGTAATCCTCCTCAGGCAAAGAAGATGGGAGGCATCCCTTTCCCCAACTTCAAATTGTATTATAAAGTGGTAATAATTAAGACAGCATAGTGTTTGGATATGATTCGGTTTTTGAGCAAACAAAAAGCAGGCAGTGCTCAGAGATCATTCTTGGCACTGTGCTCAGAAATCTCTCTTAGTGGGGCGCAAGGGACCATATATGGTATCAGATACCAAATCTGAGTCAGTGACATGTAAGACTATCTTTCTGGTCCTGGGAAAGTATTATTTAAAGTGAAGAGTATTGTCAATAGTATAATATCACTAGTCTAAAATTATTTGCAGATAGTGGTATCTTCAAAGTCCAGTATTTAAATCCACAAATTGAAGAAAACTAGACAACCTCACAATTATAAAAGAATAATCATCCATTTATCTTAAGCACTGATAGATCAAGCAGAACATAAAAGGCTGTGTACATTAAAAAAATTCTGACAACCAAAATTAACTATTAAATTATTAATAATTAATTAAAATTAACAAAACTGATGTGATATAATATTTATTTATAGATCTCAGAATCCCAAAAGTCAGTTATCACGTTTTTTACAAGGGCATATGAAAATGCCATTGAAATCTACAATATGCTTCTTATGAAAAAAACACCTTAATATATTTTAAAATATTGAAGACACCCAGTTTAGAGCCAACATGAAATTTAAATAGACATTAATAACAAAATATATCTAGATAATAAAAAGCTCAAATGGATGAAAATTACAAAGTATACATAATACAATCCTGATGCTTGGGTGATGTTGCTTGAAGTATCAGTTCAAGTCTTTAAGCTTATGCTGAGAGTTCCCTTGACTGTTTCATAGCCAGAACAACAGTCAGCCTGAAACTTTTTATGGTGTTCATACACAGGATTACTAAATTGCTTTCTCCAGGCCATTGCTCTCTGGGAATTGCCCCTTATTCTCTAGTCATGGTTGCTTAAGTTTCTTTCCCTGGTTCTCCTAGCCAGAAAAATAGAGCCATTTCTGTGAGTTGTAGTTACCTTTGCTTCCTTCTCTAGTTTAACAACTGACACTGTTCTCTGTCAGTTAAATCCACAAAAACAAGCAACACACACTTCTTTCTCATGTCAGTTGCTTTCACAAGTTTCAACTTTTCTCCAAAGTCCATCTACTATATATTTAAATCAGGGCCTGGAGGTAGTTATTGTTATATTTTGTAGCATGAACAGTTAGCAATGATAGAGTTGATCTATTGGATAAATGGTAGATTTCCCATATTATACATTTCATTTGGATTTAAAGAAATAATTTAACTGACTAGTAAGATTAACATATATTTCTTATCAGAAAGTGTGTAAACCAATGTTATTTATTAATGGTATTATAAACCTCAGTGCCTAAATAAAAACTGATATGAAATAAAAAGAAAATGTGAAGACTATAAACAGTGCCTTATCATACTAAAATTGATCAAAATTTATTCAGAAATATTTTTTATTTTGGGATATACCCTGTTGTGCTTACTCCTGACTCTGTGTTCAGGGAATAAATCACTTATGAAAGGTAGAGTTCAAGAGACCCTATGCAGTGTCATGAATTGATCCTGGGTCAGCCACGGATTTACTGTATTTCCAGAGCCATACCTAGAATTCTAAAGACAGTGGAACTAACTCTTCACAAATAAAGAAAAATAAATAAATTTTCAGCAAAAAAAAAGTAAGAATACACATTGTATATACTTTAGACTAGAAACAAATAGTATAAGAGGGAAACTCAGATCCTCAAGAACACATAAGAAACAATAAATATAATTTAATTCCTTAAAATACTAGTAACTCGGGGCCAGGCGGTGGCGCTAAAGGTAAGGTGTGCCTGCCTTGCCTGCGCTAGCCTTGGACGGACCGCGGTTCGTTCCCCCGGTGTCCCATATGGTCCCCCAAGCCAGGAGTAACCCCTGAGCGTTACCGGGTGTGGCCCAAAAACCAAAAAAAAAAAATACTAGTAACTCATTTTAGTATTAAATTATAATTTGAGGCACCATTAAAAATAGGATCATATGAAATGTTATGCATGGAATGTTTCGACACCAAACTGTCTACCAAGATGCCTGCTTCCTTTTACTATTTTGAGTGTCTTCTCCCATTCTATGCATGTCCACCCCCTGCCTGTCTCTGTACTTATGAATTTTGAAAAGTAGGGCCTGAGAGAGAGAGCTTAAAGGTCTGGAGTCTAAGCTTTGCATCTACATCACTGCTGTTGTCCCTCAACAGCTGCCAGGATTGACCTCTAAGCATTGCTAGATATGCCTCATAAGCAATTTTTAAAAGCATACCAATTTCTTGCATGATTTTTTGTTTGCCACCTCATATTGCGCTAATTCTGATAGTAACACCCAGTATTGCTATGAGGCCATCTGGTACCAGGGATCAAACTTAAGTCCTTAATGTGACCTACCTCCCCTATCCTTCTTGCATGATTTTAATGTAGGTAAGTATGCAGCACATAAGATAATATAATAAAAGTAATCATCTTTCCTGCTTACAGTGGTTGGATATTCAAAATTTGGAAATGGAGCTACTGAAATTTCAAGAAAGCTCTTTCTGGAAAAGTAAATTCAATGACCTGCGTGCAGCTCTTGAATGTATTGAGTGTGAAAGGTGACAAATAAAATCACTGCTAGCAGTTCTGAAAATGAAATTCTAAAAGCATGGAATTCTCTGCCAGACAATTTTAAGTCCATGAAAGCACTTGGTATTGCTTTTCTTACTTTGTTTGGGTCATCTTATGCTTGTGAGCAGCTGTTTTTTTGCTTTGAATCATATAAAATCTGATACTAGAAACAGATTAATTGATGACATGAGAGCTGCATGTGTTGCTGCTCAGAAATTAGTGCACTATGAGCCAAGGATTGACAAGTTAGCATGCATGCAACAACAAAAATCACATTAATTTTTTTCAGAGCATGCCCAATGCATATGTTTATACGAAGCAGTGTTTTTAGTTTTCAGATAAGACACTTTCTAAGTTATTTAAATATTATTTAAAGATGTTATTTTAAAAAAGGACTTTATATGGCCCTAGTGTATTCCAATCTGGAATTTCCAATAAAAACGTTTGGTTTAATTGAAAGCTCTTTTGTTTTCTTTACATCATATTATTAGAAATGTAATGATTTAACTACTTTCAAACTTGATTGTAAATTTTACAAAAAAAATGTATAGACTCTTTGGGAATACACACCGAGTCTTGACACAGTTAACAGTTTTAAGAAGTTTATTTTTTTTACTCAGGATACATTTGACATGTTATGTGAATAATACATTTAAAATATATTGTGTAACTGAATCAAATTCTTCCTAAATTCATTTAATTGAATGAAATCATTAAAACATTATAAATTGCCAATAAATTGAAATGAAAACAAAAAGACTGCAAATGAATTTGATTCTCTGACAATACAAAAATTCCGATCTTTAAAATGATGTTACACAGTTTAGGCAACTTTATCAAGAGTTTTTAGATACTAAAATCTTGTTAAGGTTTAATTGACGTGCTGGCACGTTGAGGAAATTCTTTGGTTTTGTGCAGCAGTTTGGGCACTCGGGCTCAAAAAGTTTAGCCATCACTGGACTAGGATAAAAAAGCCACCCTTGGGCCCGGAGAGATAGCACAGCGGCGTTTGCCTTGCAAGCAGCCGATCCAGGACCAAAGGTGGTTGGTTCGAATCCCGGTGTCCCATATGGTCCCCCGTGCCTGCCAGGAACTATTTCTGAGCAGACAGCCAGGAGTAACCCCTGAGCACCGCCGGGTGTGGCCCAAAACCAAAAACAAACAAACAAACAAACAAAAAGCCACCCACAGAATGGGAGAAACTATTCACCTAATACCCATCAAATAAGGGTAATACATGGATAAAAGGGAGAACAGCAAAGCTGTGCCTTTGGGAAAAAGTGTATAGAATTTGAAGTGATTACTCTACGTTATATAAGGAAGCTTTAGCTCATTCAGGCTATAAGCGGTCAAATCAAATTAATGGGCAAATCACAACAGTAAGAAAAAATTCTATGTTCTGAAATTTCTTCTTTTAACCAGAAAGAGAGGGGAATGGACTGGGAAGAATGAACAGAAAGAGTTACTGGAAAATTAAGATGAGAACAGTGATGGGGAAGGTCACTTCATGCGTAGTGGACCTAAGCCTAGAAGTCAAAGTATAGTCAGGCCTCACGTAATGGTAAACATGAAATACCACAATATCCTTTGAGATATTGTTGGGGCTAATTTCACATGCATAGACTGGAGAAGGCAAAGACAGACCATCAAATCCTTCTCTCAAGAGAGTCTCGGTAGGAAGAAAAACACACTGCTTCCCTGAAAAATAGGCAAGTGGAAATGGGACACACTATGACCTATTGATTTCCACTTGTAACATGAACTCATCTCTAAAGCTCAGAGCATTTATTTCTAAGTTATTTTCTTCTCTAAATCTTGTAGCTACTTCATTGGAGAAATTCAATGGGAACAAATACCCACTGATATAAACATGTAGAGCCTTTTCTCCACAAACTAAGCAAATTCAGAGAAAAGTTAGAATTGTAAAATTAAATTCCAATAATAATGCAATCATTTTTTGGAATGGGGGCATCAAACTAATGGCCACATGTATATAAGTCAAATTTTATTCTTCTGAGTTATATCCCTAGAGTCCTTGTATTCCAAAAGACCATTCTTGGAATGAGATTCTCTTGCCTAGACCTCCATAAACTGACCTTCTATGTTACCATATTCTAAGTATGCTGTTGTTTGTTTGTTTGTTTTGTTAATCAGGACACAATTTTGTAGGAATAATTATTTCCCAGGCACATTGAAACATGAAAGTTTTTGTTTGTTGGTTGGTTTGGGGGTTTTTGGGTCACACCCGGTAGCGCTCAGGGTTCACTCCTGGCTCCATGCTCAGAAATCGCTCCTGGCAGGCAACAGGGACCATATGGAATGCTGGGATTCGTACCAATGACCTTCTGAATGAAAAGCAAACACCTCCATGCTATCTCTCCAGCCCCGAAACATTAAAGTTTATTTGATGAGTATCAAAGGGAGATATCTAACATCATTCCTTCCCTAGAACTTGGGTTTTTCAATATTATTGATTGCTACTTTTTCAACTTTCAAAATACAGGATGATTTGTTCATTTATTTTAGTATTCTTTGTACATCTAATCACTATTCTTGTTCCATTGGCTTTAGCAGAAAAAGGTTCTACAGTTACCAATTATTTTATTCAAAGTCACTTCTTGATTAATAAATCATAACTGCTTTCGCTTCATAGGCCTCACTATACAGGACTTTGTTAACTTGATTGTAGACGTTTATTGTGGAACTTTCTCAGGCCCATTATTCAAAATACCTCTTTGAGCCCTGAGAATACTCTAAGATCTGTAACAACATATTCTGAAGCATCCTTTGATCCCATTTTGCAATCACCAAGATCCAAGCTGGTGGCTGACAAAGATTTAATCAGAGCATTTAATGCTCCGATTTCCCCTAATTGATTCTGTCAATTTATAGAAAAACAGAACAAATCAGTCTGAATAAAAGTTATTAGAGTCCTTGAAAATGTGCAGTAACAACCAAGTCTGTCTAATGGGAACTTTGGAAGGATTCACATAAATTATGGGTTAGCACATTGAGGGCATTGTTTCCACAGAACATGAGATGAGGAACAGAAATAACTTCAGTGACTTGGCCTAACAATTACAGAAAGGAAGTTGGATGAAGAGAACAAAATGGAGGTTTGAGAAACCTAGAGCCATAGTCTGGTTCCATCATTTCTTAAATAGAACTTTCTAAGGAAAGTGGCTGTATCTCTTCAAGGATCAGTCTCCTCATCTGTAAAGGAGGGAGACTCAGCATGCCAATTTTATAATGTTGTTAGAATGAAAAGGAAATAAATAAGAATTTGACCAGGGCTGGTGAAACATTATAGGTGATAAGATCCTTGTCTTGCATCGACAAACCTTAGTTCAATACCCTAAGAACCTACCAGGAGTGACACCTGAGCATAGAGCCTGAGAATTGCAGAGTGTGGCCCTATAACAAAAAATTAAACTTTAAAAAAGAACTTGAGCAAAGGTTCTGCCATATGCTTTACATTAAATCCTGTGTATGGCTTGGTATGGACAAAAATAGCCTAATTATCTCTCTAGTAAAAACATATAGGAATGGTATAGGGGTTAAGGCAATTGCCTTGCATACAGCCAATCCCAGTTTGATACTCATCACTCTACCTGGTTCTCTGAACACCACCAAGATTTATCTTTGGGCACAGAGACAGGAAAATTCCTAAGCAACAAAACATTATATATATTTATATATTTTTTAATTTTGAAGATTGTAGCTGGAAGTTCATACACCTTTTTTCCCGTTTACTTCAGCTACTTGGAAGGCAGAATGCTAGAAGCCATGGTTGTGTTAGATGGTTGTGGCAATTTTCCTCTATTATGCTCTCAATGCATATGACTCCATTAAATGCCTTACATGGATGCTCATATGTAATTATGACATTTATAAGCAGTATTAATATAGTAACTACTAGGGTTTTTTAAATCAGTTTTAAATTTGAATTAAAAATATCTGTGTGATGTTGGACTACAACAGTTCCCCTTATTGTTCCTGTCCACTTTGGAGTGGTATCTAGCAAGCACTGAGAAACATTTAGCCTTGCCTTTCTCCTAAACCAATATGGAGCAGATTGATAATATCCAGTTTAGTATCTAAATACCCCTTTGGGTGGGCCATAGAAAAATTCTGCCACTGCTGCAGCTTCCCAAACAAACTTGATCTACTAGAGCCCCACATACAGTCTTGATTTGTGGATCAGCATGCTCAAGATAATATTCCTGCCATATCTGGAAGTGAAGGCAAAGATGTTTCATTGATTTTAGTAATGTATAGTGGAGGCAGAATAATGTATTCGTTTCAGTTGTGTGTCATAGTGATTTTATATTTATAATTATTACAAAATGACCACTACTGTGTCTGAAAATTATTATTGCAAGAATGTCTTTCATTTTTCTTAAAACCCATAGATGAGTGAGACCATTCTGCGTTTCTCTCTCTCTCTCTCTCTCTCTCTCTCTCTCTCTCTGACTTATTTCACTCAGCATAATAGATTCCGTGTACATCCATGTATAGGAAAATTTCATGACTTCATCTCTCCTGACAGCTACATAATATTCCATTGTGTATATGTACCACAGTTTCTTTAGCCATTCGTCTGTTGAAGGGCATCTTGGTTGTTTCCAGAGTCTTGCTATGGTAAACAGTGCTGCAATGAATATAGGTGTAAGGAAGGGGTTTTTGTATTGTATTTTTGTGTTCCTAGGGTATATTCCTAGGAGTGGTATAGCTGGATCGTATGGGAGCTCGATAACAATTTTCAGACACAAAAGAGAAAAGAGCTGGAAGTTCCAGCTCACCTCAGGAAGCTCACCACAAAGAGTGATGAGTTTAGTTAGAGAAATAACTACATTTTGAACTGTCCTAATAATGAGAATGTATGAGGGAAGTGGAGAGCCTGTTTAGAGTACAGGCGGGGGTTGGGTGGGGTGGAGGGAGACTTGGGACATTGGTGATGGGAATGTTACTGGTGATGGGTGGTGTTCTTCACATGACTGAAACCCAAACACAATCATGTATGTAATCAAGGTGTTTAAATAAAAAAAATAAATTAAATAATTTAAAAAAAAATGACCACTACAGTGAGTCTACTAACATCTCTCCTCATAGATAACTCCAATTCTCTTTTTGGCCAGTCAGAATTTAGATTTACTCATCAACTTACAAACTCCAAAAATGCATTATTATCTAGAGTCATCAAGTTATACATTATACATTTATATTGGAACTAACAACATGTTAGTTCTTAGTATCTTTTGACCTCTTTATCCATTTGGACATCAATTACTTTTCCAATCTCCTGCCACTAGCTCTACCAAGCTCTTCTCTTGATCTTTCAGTTTGGTTTCAGTTGTTTGGGTTTTAGGTGACACATATATGTAAAATTAAATATATTTTACATGTCTTTTTGACGTATTTTATTTTTTTAGTCTTCTATGGTCATCCATGTTGGCACAAATAACAAAATTTTCTTTTTTACATGCTGAATGATACTACATTACGTATATGTAGATATAATGAACTGTATATTCTTTATCAGATATTTAGCTGTTTTCATATCTGAGCTGTTATAAATATTGCTGCAGTAAGTCTGATGTGTATATGTACCACAGTTTATTTCTCCAGTCATCTGTTCTTGACTACATCCGTTGCTTCTAGATCATCTGTTTTCTTGGCTATTGTGAATAGTGCTGCAATGAACAGTAACACAAATTTTTTTTTAAATAGTAATTTGGGGCCTAAGAAGTAGAATTGCTGGGTTGTTTGGAAATTAAGTTCAGCTTATCAAAACCTCTCCATACTGTTTTCCAATGAGCTAAATCTATGGACAATTTTACTACCAGTGGATGAGGTTCTTTTTTCTTCACATCCCTGCTATAACTGGCTGTTTTTGTTCTATTTTTGCTTTTGGATTCGGTTTTTGGATAACACCTGGCATTGCTTGGGGCTTAATTCTGGTTCTGCGCTAATTTTTCCTAGCAGTGCTTGGAGGACCATATGCAATGTGAGTTGACATCGGATCAGCCACATGCAAGGCAAAGTACTACCTGCTATCCTACCACTCCTGCCGCTGGTTTTGCTCATTTTTATGTGTGCCATTCTTGCTGGTTCAAGATGATAGCTCACTCGAATTCTGACTTACATTTCCCTGAAGATAAGGTATGTAGAGCATTTGTATTATCTTTTAGCTATCTGTATGTCTTCTTTATGGAAGATGACATCTTATCACCTCTCCCCATTTTTAATGAAGTTGCTTGGGTTTTTTGTTGTTATTACTTATAAGTGTTTTATATATCTTGGATAAACCTTTGTCAGATGGGTAGTGAAAAATATTTTCTCCCAGTCTGTGAGGTGCCTTTTTTAGTATAACCATAATTTTTTTCTTAGTTCTGACTTTTAATAATTAGACTTAATTCCATATATCTTTGCTTGGCCAGTGGCATTCACTGTCATGAAAGATGAGCTTACCCAAATAACTATGCAGATACACTTCAGTGAAAAATATAATTAAACATACTAGGGTATTAACTAACATCCAAATGCAATGGAGGTAAAGAGCAGGAAAACTGGTCCTTAGTAGGATATTGGCCACTGGGGATAGAGGGGAAGAATGAAAATTCCAGAGAAGAGACCACTATGACAACGATAGAGATAAGTAGTCTCTCTAGACTAGGACTAGGTGCTGAAAAGGAAGTAAACTGGCATGACCCTATCAGTAACAGTAATGTAAACCACTATACCTAAAAGTGGAGAGAAGGAAAAAAGAAAATAGTTCCTACCATAGAGACAGGCCAGAGGTCATGAGGGAAACTAGGGATACTGATGGCGAGAAGTGAATACCAGTAATGGGATTGGTGTTGGAATATTGTAAGCCTGAAACTAAATCATAAATAATTTTGGAACTCTGTGGTTTATGGACTTTAGATTAAAGAATCATAGGAGAGATAATACAGTAGCAAGTGTGTTTGCCTTGTAAACAGAGATCCGGTTTCAATCTGTGGCACCTCATGTGGTCCCTTGAGCTTCACCAAGAGTGGACCTAGAGCACAGTAAGTAAGGAGTAAGCTCTGACAACTGTTGGATGTGGCTTTCCAAAATAAATCACCTAAAAAAAACCCTATAATATTTTTAGAGACATGGACCGAATGCTGCTGGAATTTATATAAAGTAGTAACACCCCAAAATAACCAAAACAATGCTAAGATAAAATATGGACACTTCTTCTTCCCCACCTTAATACTATACAGCTAGGGTAAACAAGACAGTGTGTTTATTGAAATAAGAACAGACTTTCTGACTAGTGTAATAGAATTAAGAGTACAGAGATAGACCCTCAAGTTAATGGTCATGTAATATTTGACAAAGAAACTATTAAGTTGAGAAAGGATGTCTTCTTCACCAAATGGTTCTAAGAACATTTCTCAGTCACATATAAAATAATAAACTTAGATCTCTGTCTCGCAACATACAAAAATGTTCAATTCAAAATGCATTAAAGACATTAATATCAGAGCTGATTCTATAAGTTAATAATCTATAACACTCAAAGTGATATAGTTTCATTTAAAACTTATTCCATTTCCACCCAAATTTAAAATTTGATAATTTGGGTTAATATTTTTCAAGTCTGGTTATTTAGATTAGCACTAATTTTCAAGCAAGTAACTTCCATAAAAACAACTTTCTGAGTCACAGCTGAAAACAACAAACAATATCTTTAGCAAGTTGAAATAATTGAGCACAGCTTCATTAAAAAAAAAACTGCTTCAAGAAAGGGAAGTTAATTCAAGTGAAGAGTGTATGCAGTTATATAAGAAGTCCAAAATTCAGTTCTTTGTACTACATAACATTCCCCACATCCCAATCATTACCATGTATAATCCTGGTAAACCTTCAGCACTAAGGTGAAAATGAGCCTCCTAACCTCAAGCAACACTAGGTGTGGTCCTATCTCCCCCCAAAAAGAAAAGTGATCTCATTGTTGACTTAATTTAGATTTTCCTAATAATAAGTGATGATGAACAATTTTTCACATACCCACTGGTGAAACATCTGTCTTGTTCAAGGAAGTGTCTGTTAGTTTCCTCTATTTTATGAGATAATTTGGTCTATTGTTTTTAATATTTGTTAGTATTTAATTTAGTACAAATTTGATGTAACTAGAGGGTATCATGCTAAGTAAAGTAAGTATAGGGATAAAAACAGATATTCTCAAATAATCCATGAACATACAATAGCATGACAAGGGAATGGAAGATATCAAAGGTGGAAAAAGGATTGGCTCAAGTTTACAGAAACAGAAGTTCTGGGGAAGTAAGAGAAATTAAGGAGGAAAGTGAGAAGTGCCACCTGAACGTAACATGGGGCAAATATTGGGGAATTTGTAATATCTGTGGCATAAAAATAGTTGTATTTGTGTATGCCTAAACTAATATATCAAACACGATTTATTATAAGCCTGGGACCCAAATAACAATAATTAAACTTTTAAAATGTGTTTGCCTTTATGTTTGTATTCCTGGAGTATATCCCTAGGAAAAATGGTATTGCTGGATCATATGGAAGCTCAATTTCTAGCTTTTGTATGAATGACCATATAGTTTTCCAAAAAGGCTGGACTACTCTATATTCCCAGCAGCAGTATAAGAGAGTCTCTTTCTCATTTCTTTGTCCACACAAGCACTGGTTGTTCTTGGTTTGTGCGTGTGTATGATTTTGTGCAAGTCTCTGTGGTGTGTCAAAAAGGAAAGAGAGAGGGGCCAGCCGACACTGGGTAGTTTGCAGGGAGGGAGACCTGAGACAGGCCCAACCCGCACTGCCACAATCCTGCTCAGAGCTGCAGGGCCAAGGGCTCGGGCTATGCAGCCACCAGTGAGATAGCAGGGAGGGAGACCTGAGATAGAGCCCAACCCCTGCCACTAAAACCCCACTCAGAAGCCCCAGGGCAAGGACGTCTCCTGCCATCACAGATTACTTTTAAAAAAACACCTTGAAATTCCAACACCCCAATCCATGCTCTACAAAGAACAGTTGGAAAACTAAGTAAGATATCAAGTGCTGGAGATATGGAGAGAGATTCTAACATATTTCCACGTCCTCCAAAACCAATGAACTCAATCAATGAAGACCTAATATCAACATTTAATATCTTAGCAATGGAATTCAAAAAAATCACTAACCAAAGAAATTTTAAAAATCCATAGATGAACAATTCATCCAACTAAAAGAAGAATTCTATAAAACGAGAGAGATTATACAAATGGAACTAAGGGAACTAAAAAAACATGCCAGCAAGTCACAACAGCAGAATTACACACATAGAGAATTGTATGGATGAACTCGAAGACAAAAATACAAGCCAGAAACAACAAAGAAGTCAAGAAAGAAATGAGAGACAAAACATTGGAAGAAAAAGTAAGGTACTTAATGAACAAAGACCAAAGAAATAATCTTCGAATTGTTGGAATAGCAGAAGGAGAGGAAAAAGGGAAAGGGGAAGAACAAGTAGTGAGGTAAATAATAGCAGAAAATTTTCTCACCTTCTGGAAAGAGGCACCTGTGCAAATCCAAGAAGCAAAAAGTATTTCAAATAAAATATACCCCAATAGACCAACACCAAAGCATATAGTAATCCAAATGGCAAAAAAAGAGAGAAACATGAATTCATTAAAGCAATTAGAGGGAAAAAAACCTCAAGTACAAAGGAAAAAACATAAAAGTTAAACCGGATCTCCCATTTGAAACAATTCAAGCAAGAAGACAGTGGAGGGGCCGCAGAGGTGGCACAAGTGGTTAGGAGTCTGCCTTGCCTGCTCTAGCCTAGGATGGACAGTGGTTCGATCCCCCAGCATCCCATATGGTCCTCCAAGTCAGGAGTGATTTCTGAGCACATAGCCAGGAGTAACCCCTGAGAGTCACCAGGTGAAACCCAAAAAGCAAAAAAAAAAAATTAAAAAGTATGAAATAAGAAAAAGAAGACAATGGAATAACATATTTAAATTATTGAATGAAAGAAACCTCCAACCTAGAGTCCACTACCCAGCAAAGCTCTCATTCACATGGGAGGGAGGACTAAAAACATTCTCAGACAAAAAAAGAACTCGCACTATTTATGATAATAAAACCGACTGTCAATGGACTACTCAGAGATGTACTACACAACCCAAACACCCAACTGTAACAACAACATTCCTAAAGAATATAATAGCACAACAACCCTCTCAGTCAATAATCTCCTTAACTGTCAATGAACAAACTCCCCCATTAAAAGACAAAGAGTAGAAGGTCAGAAAACAAAAACCAGATATCTGTTGCCTGCAAGAAACACACCTAAAAAAAAAAACAGGATAAACACAGGCTTAGAAAAAAAAGAATAGAAATCAATTATTCAAGCCAAGGGAAACCAAAAAAGCTGGGAAAGCCATACTCTATAAGTTGCATTCAACCTCAAGTAAGTGCTCAGAGTCAAATAGAGCCACTACCTATTGATCAAAGGAACATTGGACTAAAAAGTTCTAACACTGATCAACAGTTATGTACCAAAAGCAGAACCAGCAAAATATGTAAGGCACTTGCTTGCAAATATAGAGAAACATATGAAAGGAAATGTGATAATAGTAGGAAATTCAACACACCATCATCACAACTAGACATATTCATTAGGCAGAAATCTAGCAAAGACATAAGAGCCTTAAATGAGAAACTAGAAGAACTAGTACTAAAGGATACATTCAGGGCCCTCCACCCTCAGAAAGCAGAATACACATTCTTCGCAAGCACACATGGAACTTTCTCTAGAATAAACCATGCCTTAGGATATATATCTAACTTGCACAAAGTCACAAATATAAGAATTATATGAAGCATCCTATCAGACCACAATGCAATAGAGATCAAGATTGACTGTAAAAAGAATATTTGGAGAAAGTCCAACACTTGGATATTAAACAACATGCTGCTCAACAGCAGCTGGATTAAAAGGGAAATCAAGGAAGAAATAAAAAGATTCTTTAAGACAAATGACAATGAAGAAAAAAATTGTCTAAATCTGTGGTACAGAGCAAAAGCAGTAAATTAGGGGAAAACTAATAGTAATTCAGGCCTACATTTGGAAAGAGGAAAATGACAAAAACCAACACCTTAAAGGAACAACTTAAGGAGCTAGAAAAACACCAGCAAAGAAACCCAAACACAGGTAGAAGACAAATAATAATAAAAATCAGAGCAGAAATAAACAACATAGAAACAAAGAAAATAATACAAAATATCAGTGAGACCAGGAGCTGGTTCTTCAAAAGAATAAACAAGATAGATAAACCGCAGGCAAGAATCACAAAGCAAAAAGGGAAAACACCCAAATAAATCAGATCACAATTAAAAGGGGAGAGATTACAACAGAACCTCAAGGAATCCAAGACATCATGAGGGCTTACTATGATCAACTGTACTCAGTTAAGTTAGAAAATCCAGAAGAAATTGACAGGTTTCTAAAAAAAAAGGTCACTGGACTTAATAAGGAGGATGTATAAAGCCTAAGCAGGTCAATATCATCTAAAAAATTTGAAATACTAATTAAGAAATTCCCACAAACAAAAGTCCAGGACCAGATGCTTTTACAGGTGAATTCTATCAAACATTAAGAAAATTACTACCTTTTATCCTCAGGCTCTTTAATAACATTAAAAAAATAGGACTAATATAACACTCATTTCCAAATTTTGCAAAGTCACCACCAAGAAAGAAAACTGCAGGCCAATTTCACTAATAAACATGGATGCAAAAATCCTCAATAAAATCTTAGCAAACTGAATCCAACAATACATCAAAAAGATTGTACACCATAACTAAGTGGGGTCCATCCACGGGATGCAAGTATAGTTCAACATATGCAAATCAATCAATATCATACACCATCAACAATAAGAAAGAGAAAAAACACATGATCTTATCAATTGATGCAGATAAGGCTTTTGACAAGATCCAACACCAATTCATGATGAAAACACTCAGCAAAATAGGTTTGAAAGGAACCTTCCCCAAGATAGTCACATCTATAATAACCCCATAGCCAACATATCCTTAGTGGTGAAAAACTAAAAGCATTCCCACTACGGTCAGATACTAGGCAAGGCTGTTCACTGTCTTTGCTTTTATTCTACATAGTTTTAGAAGTCCTATCAATAGCAATCAGACAAGAGAAGAAAACCAAAGGAATCCAAATACGGAAAGAGGAACTTAAATTATCACTTCTTGCAGTTAGTATGATGATGTACATAGAAAACCCTAAACATTCCACAGCAAAACTCCTACAAAGCCAATACACAAAACAGTAGCATTCCTCTATACAGAAAATGAAGCAGAAGAGAAAGAGATTAAGAAATTGATTACATTTAAAATAGTATCTAAAAATATCAAGTATCTAGGAATCAACCTAACAAAGGAAGTAAAAGATCTATATCATGAAAATTTCAAAACAATTCAGAAAGAAGTGAAGAGACCTAAGGAAGTGAAAGAACATTCCATGCTCATGGGTAGGAAGAATCAAGATCATCAAATGTCTATCTTACCTAAATTACTATACAGATTTAATGCAATCCCTATCTAAATTCAGACATCATTGTTAAGGAGTTAGAACAATCGATTATAAAATTTGTATGGAACCATAAGAAACCCAGGTTATCCAAATACATAGTGGAAAACAGAAAAATGGGGTGGCATTTCTTTACCTAACCTGAAGGTTTACTATAAATCCTTAGTGATCAAAACGACATGGTATTGCATAAAAGACAGAATCTCAGACCAATGGGTCAGAATAGAATATCCAGTGACACACCCCCAAATATATAATCAACTAATATTTGACAAAGGCACCAAGAATCTGAAATGGAACAAAGACAGTCTCTTCAACAAATGGTGTTGGAACAACTGGATAACAACCTGTAAGAAACTAAAGATTGATCCATATCTCACACCTTATAAATAAGCCAACTCAAAATGGATTAAAGATCTTGAAATCAGATCTGAATCTATAAAGTTTGTTGAGAAAAAAATAGGCAGAACACATCAAGACTTATACATCAAAAATTCTTTGATGATAGAATGCCAGTGTCAAGAGTTATAGCATCAAACCTAAATAAATGGAACTACATCAAACTAAAACGTTCCTTTATGTCAAAAGAAACCCTGGTTAAAACTAGAAGACAGCCAATGAAATGTGAAAAATTTCGCACTCAACACATCAGATAAATGATTGATATCTAGGATATACAAATTACTCAAAAAGGTTAGCCCCAGAAAACCTAATAAAGCCATAGAAAAATGGGGAGAATAAATAAATAGACACTTCTCTGAGGAAGACTGACAAATGGCTATAGACACATGAAAACATGTTCACCAACGCTCATCATTAGGGAATTCCATACCAAAACAATAATGAGGTACCAACTTACACCAGTGAGGATAATACACATTAAAAATAACTGGACAATCTCTGTTGGCAGCGATGTGGTAAGAAAGGAACTCTCATCCATTGCTGGTGAGAATGCTGCCTGGCCCAATCCCTATGAAAAACAGTATGAAAGGTGCTCAGTAAACTCAGAATTGAGCTACCATATGACCCAATAATCGCACTCCTGGGTATCTATTCCCAAGACAGAGGACATGTATTCCAATGTATGTATACACTCCATTATTTATCGCAGCACTCATAACAATAGCCAAAATTTGGAATCAACCTTAATGTGCAACAATGGATGAGTGGATCATGATGATGTAGTACTTATACGCAATGGAATACTTATGTAGCAGTTAGAAACTATACAATCATGGATTTTAGATGAAACTATAAAATATTATGTTAAATGATGTAAACCAGAAAAAGAAGGATAAATACAGAGTGATAGCTCTTATCTGAGGTATTTAGAGTATATACCATATATATATACAATACTCCATGAAGAAGCACATCAGGCTAAATGGTAGAAACTCCGAACACCATAGGTGTCAGGGTATAGAAAGAAGTGATCAAATCATGCAGAAGAGGGGAAACACAAAGCCTCGACTATCTTTTATATCATAAAGTAACCACCAACAAGGGAAACAGCAGTTCAGAATGAACTCAGCCTCTCACTTCAAAGGCCTATAATAATGTTCTAACGTATTGATCCACAGAACCAGGTGCAGAATATGATAGAATGCCAGGAACTCCCACTGCAGTAATTACTAACAATATGTTTTAATCCCTTAATTTTATTAGGTATAACATATCCCTTCAGCTTCTTTGTTCACAGTGGTTCCTGAAAAAATAAGGTAGACACCATAATTTTGCAACTCGGTGCTCAATCATACTAGACACCAGATATAGTGCATATTAGTGACAATGTATTGATAAAATACTTCCATTTTCTCATTTCCTTTTGTCTATGTCTTCTATTTGGACCCAAGGCATAGGATCATTGAGACCATGGAAACAGACAACTGTATACTTTTGTTACAGTTCCCACTCACCAAGTATATTTTTGCAAATTACTATTATCCCATTTCCATTCTTTTTTCTTTTTCTCTCCTTTTTCTTATTTTCCTTCCTTCTCTCCTTTCTTCTTCTTCAATGCAACCTATGTTACATAAAGCCCATGCTGTTTGTTTCTTTTTAGGAAAGGAACCTTGTTTCATAAGACATGGCGGATGATACTACATAGGGAACACAACTCTTGTAGTCCTGACCACCACATTGCTTAGCACTACAGATGTGAAAACTATGCTTATCCTAAAATGTTTTAACCACTATCTAACCCTGAAAGCTTCATTTAGCAAAGATCACCCCTGTCTTTGATGAAGTGCTTAGAAATTGGGAAACCTCCCAACCCCTAGGCTCTGGCCCAGCTCTTTTCTCTTTTTTCCCCTCTTCTTTCACTTATTTTTCTTCATTTTTTTACTTATTATCCATTTTTCATTCTTTCTCTCCTAATCTATATTTTAGCTATCTATTTTTCTCAATTCAATTATTTCTTAAGCACTCAGACCCAGCATATGAGGGTCAGGTCTCCAATAACAACTTATGAATAGATCTCTAATGTCTGTTTATATGTGGGTATTAATTTGTATATAATGAACTCCTCTTTGTTATCCAACATATACTGTAGTAGACAATTCATGTGTACAGTGTAGATAGCCTATTTTATATATTATCCCTTCCCCTTCAGAACTCCCTCTATCCTCTCATCTCCCCCAAGCCTTATTCATTATCCCTCCCTATTCAACCCTCTTTAACCTCAGCTCTTAACACAGTAGGTACCAAATCTGATCTCCTGCCCCAATAAGCCAACAACCAGCTCCCAAAGTGAAAGAATACCCTCTCAGTTCCAAATCTTGTGCCCTGGCAAGAAGCTACAACCTAATCCTGCTGACTCATTTTATGTGGCCTATCTTTTCACTCCCCCCTAATGTGGACTGTTTCTTGCTTTTGGATTCAGCTCCAAAAGGACCCCCAGTCCTTGAACACTACCTTATCCCTTACTGTTAAAAATCACTTCTCAAACTCAACAAGACTACAGCATGAAATGACAATGTGCCCTAGACCCCACTGCAAGAATATCCCAAAAGACAATGGGGATATCTATATTTTCCTTGGATGTTTAATACCTGACTAATTGTACCTCTTAGTGTGTTTATTTTCAAAGGAATAGGTAGCCTCCTCCATTCTCTTTTAATTATTAATTTTTATTATTTTTTCTTTTTTAATTTATATATATAGACATATATATACACACATATATATTTGTTACTTTCACTTGTCTGGGTTCTGCTTGGTATGAAATTCTAGAAGAAAAAAATCATGTTGGGATAAAAGCCCAGGTCAAAAGCAAGGCACAGAAACTGTATAGCCTTTGATTCTTACCAAAGGCACCAAATGGAATATGGCACTGTTCCATTTTGCATAGATATACAAAAAAGGGGGGAAACTTATGTATAGAAATAAATCTCGTCTACTAGGGATAAGAGCCTTTATATTTTATAATACAGGGGCACCTCCCACCTTGAACACATGTCATGAGGACCCGACTCCATATGGTCGGACAGCAATCATCCAATCCCAAACCCCAGATCCCAAACGAAGATTCAACACTCCCTACAAAAGCACCAGGAACAAAACTCCCCCCTGGGAAATCCCTAATTCTGCTATGGCACCAAATTGATACAACAACCTGACAATGAGTAAACAGCAAAAACTTGATCAAAGAGCAGGTTGCTCTATCTCATCAACTAATGGTAAAATGAAATAAGAAGACACTTCTTTCTTTGATCTGTGCATAAACCAAGATCACTAATAACAGAAGATGGACTATAACAACCACTACTGGGCAGAACTTTTCCTGAGACCAATAAGAAAGATCCCAGCCTAGACTGTGACCTAGGATTTGTACCAAGATCTCTAATCCCAGATTTCTGACTTTGACAACCTTGACTGAGCAGAAATTCTGGAAAGGAAAGACTTCGACCTAGGATTTGTGCAAAAACCAAGATCACTAATTACAGAAAACTGATTACAACAAACGTGATGGAACATATCTTCTAGAGCCATAACAAAAGATTCTATCCCAACTGTGTCCTATGGCCCGTTGAAATGCCAAGATCTCTAGCTACAAAGGAAATATTTTGTCATCCACAACTGAACAAAAATTTTCCTGGTACCATAAAAAGACCTTGGGGCTCAATAATGAACATATATGGAGTCTGTAGTTGCTCCCATGACAGTATGCTTCAAGGGTGGAGAAACTCTGTATCACCTAGGCCAAAGGAATTCCCTCTAACTTCTCCAATACTTATTGTACTTGTTGAAAATAAAAAACCACAAAGCCTTGCCACACTGACCATTCATTTCTTTTCTTTTCTTTATTTTTTGTTTTGTTTTGTTTTGGGGCAACACCCAGTGATGCTCAGGGGTTACTTCTTGTTATGCATTCAGAAATCACTCCTGGCTTAGGGGACCATATGGGATGCTGGGGAATCACACTGCTGTCCTAGGTTAGCAATTTCCTTACTGCTTGTGCCATTGGTCCAGTCCTGGTGTACGTTGTATGACTGAAAGCCAATGATGAACAATTTTGTAGCAACAGAGCTTAAAGCAATTAAAAAAATAGCCATTATTAAAAAGTAAATAATAAAATAAAATGTGTTTGCCAAGGAAAGAGTTTGAGAATATGAGGAAACTTGGATTTACTAGTGGAGAGATGTGGTCACTGATGGTGAAAGCATTGTGTTTCTGAAACACTATGGTAAACTACTTTGAAAATTACAGTGCAAGATTGCAGGTGAGGATGCAGGTAGAGAGTGGGAAGGAACATGGAAATTCTGGTGAACTGCAGTTGAAACCAATGATAGAATTGATGTTGTATTGATGCCAAACACTCATCTTATCAATACCTTTGTAAATTATGGTTCCTTAATTAATTTCAAAAATAAATTAAATTAAATATTAATATTTTTAAGAAATATAAAAGAAAAACTATTTTGGCTTCTATGAGCACAATTTTAATGTTCATTTTGAAACCTATAGCTTTCAAGCATGTACTTATATAGTTCATTAGTACCAACTGTACATAAAGTGAATTACTATATATACATGATGTACCATATCATATTTCATGACTAAGAATTGCAAATAAGATAAATGGTAAGAAAATGAGGAAAAAGTAAAAGAATGTTATAAAGGTTAAAAACAGGAAAAGGACTAAGTCCAGATTTTGTCTACGAAAAATCTGAAATATTGGCTACAGATATAGTTACACAGGTTATGGTGCTTGCTTTGCAAGTGATCCCCAGGGCTTCCTATGGTCTTTCAAGCACCACTAGGAGTTATCTCTGAGCATAGAGCCAGGAATATGCTTTGACCCAAAGACCAAAATAAAAAAATGTAAGCAAAAAATGTGGCCAATGTATAGGAAGAAATGCATTTACATAATTTGCAGTTTATCCAGGAAATAAGCCAAATAAGAGCAAATATATTCCTGGAACTGAGATGAGATATTATATAGGACTCCATGCCAAATCACAACCCAGAAAAGCATTTTCTCAAGGAGCTGCTAAATGACAAATTTACAAAGGTCTGGCTTAGACTGAGGCTTTTAAATTTCTGCAAAAATAAGTATATCATATAAAAGATATCATTTCACATAAAATAGGATGTATACACATGAATGTTGGTTGTTATCATTGGCAAATGATAATAATCTTCATTGAGAAACCCAAGAACTGGTGGATAAAGAAATTGTGGTACATCTGCATAACGGAATACTATGAAGCTGTTAGGAAGATGAAGTCATGAAATGTGCTTACACTTAAGTGGATATACAGTGTTATGCTTAGTGAAATGAGTAAGAAGAAGAGGGTTAAATATATAATTATTACACTCATTTGTGGGACATAAAAATATTATGCTAATTATTCCCAAAGACAATAGAGACAAGGGTCCATGGTAGGAAGCTTGTCACAAAGTACAGTTAGGCAGAGGCACCGATAGTTGGAAATGATCACACTGGACAAGAACTAGATGCCAAAAGGAGGTAAAGTGTTATGCATGATAATACTTCCATAACAGTATTGCAAATTTCAGTTTTTAAAAGGCAAACAGAATGAAGAAAAATATTGCCATCGTGGCAAGCAGGAGATGGAGATGGGAAGGAAACTCTGGACATTGTTGGCAGGAAACATGCCCTGATAAAGAGATGGGTATCGGAACACTGTATGACTGAAACTCAATCATTAAAAACTTTGTAATTGTGTCTCATGGTGATTAAATTATAAATTATTACCAGTAATTAAAAGTATTAGAATTACCTTAAATATGAACTAGATAGTAGATATTTTTAAAAACCATTATACATTTCTGAATGTTAAAGAAATCACTAAAATTGATCTCTTTTAGACTACCACATAATCACAGAACCATATATTTTAAGTAAGATAAAATAATAATGCCATTTATTTAAAAACATTTATTTAAAAATAATCATGAAATTACAACCTGTAACACAGTAAATTCCTGATATATACTTTATTATTTGTGTGGAAAATACATGAGATCTTATAGGGGGAGGCATGAGCTCTCCTACTGAGCTACATTGCTGACCTTGTGTTATATAGCCTAACACAAAGCCTCAGAATTCCCACTATGCCTTCCTCAGGGGTTACATTATTATAGAATCCTCCAGGCTGTAACTGTGACTTATCCTTAACCAATACAAATGGCCAAAGTGATGAGATGTTCCTTCTGTGATTAAGTCACATTATAAAAGTTTCATTTTTATGGTTTGAAGAAGTACGTGGATGTTTTGGGGAAATCACATTGCAAGATGCTGTGGGAAGCCTCTAGACAAATTAAACAGGGCAGCCTTCAAGCCAGCTGTCAACATAAGCCAGAACCCTGTGACTTGAAGATCGCGGACTAATGGATTCTGGCACATACACCAGTGATCTTAAGACCTGAACCTTTCCCCATTGATTGGCCAAGCCAAGTCTCCCATTGATTACATAACATAGTGGGAGCCTTGATTGGAGACAAATAAGGCCCTACACAGAGAGCTTATGCTTAGACTTCTGAACCATAAAAATGTAAAGCCAACAAATGCATGTTGTTTTAAGTCATAAAAGCTGTGATGATTAGTTGGGAAGAAATTGGACCCAATAGAATAAGATAAAACTATTCAAAAATTAGTTCCAAAACAGCAATCCATGTATTAATTATAAGTGATTTAAATGGTAGGGTCCAGTTGCCAACGCAAAATCTTTGGTTTTAGAATAAAATACAGAAAAAATATGTTTGGCAACTGATAAATAGCTGTTCTGGTGGATTATTAAATTCCGTCCTGGTTTCTGCCAATGCAACCATTCCATCTGAATTGGCTGAGTCCTTGCTATGTGCAAAGCATCATTATTGGATTCATGGATAGAAAAATAGGAATAAAAGCCAAGATTCTGTGCCCTTGAAAATTGTTCAGGGACACCAAACATATACACGTGAAACAACTTTCATATACCAAGAAAGCACCAATTTTTACAGGAACAAATTAATTTTTTACTAGCACAAATTAATAGAAGTATGATAATTAAATCAGAAAAATAACAGATATTATTGGTAAATGTATTTCTATTCAACTTTTGCTACTTTAAGTACTTACATTTGATTGTGAATATTCCTGGTGCTCAGAGCTCACCTCAAAAACATGACATAATGTTCACTATCACTGCAGAACATGTAACCAAAGATGGAGTTGATTTTGTCAAGGGAACTAAAACTGGGTCTGAAGGCAATTAAGATGAAGCTTATGTATGTTTTATTCTTCCTAAACAGAAGTGGCATTTTCCACCTATAAATCCATGTACTTTCTAGAACAACACCTGTTTATCAGCAAACAAAATTTTGGGGAATTTCTCAAACAATAATTTCTTAATAATGAATCATGTATACCAGAAATAGTTTTTGCTTATGAGCACCTACCATAATTCTACATATCAAGCATGTAAATGCCTTTTTCATTGTCTTATAAAAAACAAGATGGTCATAAAGATTCAGAACACAGTAAGTATATATTAAATCTGTGTCTTCTAAATTACAGTTCCTAAGACAGACTCTTCCCAATAAAATCTCATCTTCTTTGGAGCTTCTGCTTCAACTTTTTTGTTTTGTTTTTGGGCCACACCTGGCTGTGCTCAGGGGTTACTCCTGGCTCTGTGCTCAAAAATCTCTCCAGAAAGGCTCTGGGGACCATATGGGATGCAGAAATTGAACTCTGGTTCGTCCAGGGTTGCCGCTTGCAAGGCAAATGCCATACAACTGTGCTATTTCTCTGGCCCCTCTGCTTTAATTTTAACACCGCAAGTTCTTCTACTGAACATTAGTAATTAAATAAGATCATAATTTCTGAGCAATTATGCATGGTTCTTCTTCCCTTATATATACCCTGGAGCAGAGAGGATATGCTGTGGAAAAGCTGGTTTTGTAATAAATTTTTCTCTTATCTCAGTGTTACTGTAGCTGAGTACACAAATATTAGCTGTTTTGTTATAACTGAGGACGGGCTTAGGTTTAGGGGACATACTTGTCAGTGCTTAGGGCTTACTCATGGCTCTAGTCTCTGGGACACTCTTGATCCTGCTCAGCGACCATATGCAGTATGAAGGGAGTCAAACCTGGGTCAGTCACATACAAGACAAGTGCCTTAATTCCTGTTTTATTTCTCTACCCCAATTATTATTTAATTAAGGAAAATGCACTCTTAAAATAAGAAAAAGGTTAAAATAAAACCTATAACACAGACCCAGGGAAAAATTACATTTAAGGGTATCCATCCCATGTGTTTGATGTCATCTCTAATTGTGGCTTTGATTTGCAATTCTAATGGATTTACATTCATTCAGGAATATCCCTAATGATGTTTGTAGGGCCCTTTGAATGCTTTTTTATTTTTAGTTCATATATATATAATTCATTAAATTTATTGCTAGATGTTATAAAATAGATATTCAACTTTATTATTTTGTAATTTTAACTAATTTTCAATGGGACTTAATTGATATATTACATTAGTTTTACATTTACAACAAAATATTTTATACATATTTAAAAATGAATGTACTTACCATGCATGTACTTAACAATCTTAACTGTAGTTATATGTTTTCCTTGAAATGATAATAATTATATTTAAATAGTGATATGGCCTATTCCATGTGGCTTATATTTTTCTATATTCAATAGTCTTCCCAATACATTCAGAATAGATAATCTTGTACCTTTTTTGTTGGCTGTATTTTCCCATAGCCATGCTTCCCACTCAAGTTCTATTTTCTTTTTTACTCAGTGTCTTACTGATGAATCACTGACAAATACAATTTTAACACATTTACTTCGTCAAGGTGATGTTTATACATGTGATTACTTTGCAAAATACATATTGTTTAATGTCATTATTCTGTGCCTGTCAACTAGCACAATAGTTTACACCCAGAATGCAAGATAGTGTTGATCCACAGTTGAAAACCACCAATCCATAGTTTTGAGACAATGACGTCTCCAAGTATGGTTGTCAAGAGGAGAAAAGATAAAAGATAGAAAGTAGAAGAGGAAGAATGTATCCAATAGAGTTCCTATCTTGCTTGGAAGTGGTAAGAACAGCTTTTGAAAAGTTTTAATGCTATTAAGAAGAAAGCAGAAATTTGGAAATGTTTATTGCTGTACTTTTGTGCAATTAGCAGTTGCTTATCATAAATGTCTATGGGATAGAAACAAGTAAATGTATGAGAAAAGAATAATTCAGGTTTGTTTTGAATATTGTGCTAGGATCAAACACAGGCCTTCAAGCATGCAATATATGAGTTCTCCGCTGTCATATCCCTGACCCTAACAAGAGAGATTTAAATAGAAAAGGAATCAGTTCTGGAAACTCAGAAGCTAGAGGGTTCTCATTGGATATAAGGAGATGGATGTGGCACTTCATTGTCTTGTAAATGTAGAGAAGATGGTGCACATTAGTCAGAATTTTAGGATAGGACTTTAGGAGAGAAAATGCCTTCTCAGAATGAATGGGATGTAGGAGGCATTCAACATACAGAGGAGAAATTGGAAAAACAAGTCATTCAGGAAGAAAGGTCAGCTGAGGGAAAGGGGGTTAGCATGGAAGGCCAAGTAGAAGATGGAGCTGTGAGTGAAGAACTACTATAGCATGTAACACAAATAACAGCTACCCCCTGCCTCTTATTCTCCTACTATAACACTATGTCCTTCTTATTTCTTGATCTTGGTTTTCACGTTCTTTATCACAATGTAATGATGATACAACCAAAACAGAAGAGAAAGAAAAAAGTAAGATCTATTTCAATTGAAGTAACATGTATAGTTGACCTGCATATTTATTAGAGACTTTTGATGGTGGAAAGGGGAATTTTCAGTTAAAAGCACAGTACAATTGGAAGCACAGAATAAAGGCTCAAGGTATGAATGTGTGGGCTTGGGTTTTTTTTCTAAAAAGGGTGTACATATGTATTGCCAGCCATGTTACACAGTCCTCACATGCATATTTTGCCTGTATTCCCCTATTGAGGTATGTATCTCTAGGGTGTCACAACACTAACATATTAGGAATCTTAATATTTCTAGAGGAAGTCAGACAGAAGACCCACTAGGATGTTCATACCCAAGAGTGAGTAGCTGATCAAAAATTCCTGAGGAAATATTACCAGCAGGCCCAAAGAGAAGTCTTTTCCTCATGTGGATGGCTGGAAGATTCCTGAGAGATCTCTCACCAATAGGCTCACTGAGTCTTCTCTCTCAACGTGGATAATTGAGTGAGATGTTCTGTTAATGAAATTACATTGTTTCCTTTACTACAAACATTTCATTGATATATGTATAGATATAGATATATAGATATATAGACTCCCTTATGCTGTGTATATAGTAAAACCTTTTTCATCCTAATATAAAGACTTTTACAGGCCTGATTATATTTATTTTTACCTGTAGTACTCAGCATCAAAAAATAATTTCTTCTTTCCTTGTATTTGAACACCATAGCAGTTTGTAAAAGAAAGGATTGCTTTGCTTCAGGGACTTCCCAAGTCACTTTGAATACCTGCTAACTAATTTACACTCTAAACAAGTTTTGGCAGGTTAGCACTGGGCTATTGAATTTTACTAGATATAAATTCTGTACCCTTTTATATAAGTTTTATCTCTTTAAAAACCAGACTTTAAAAAGTTAGTCTTAGCCCCTAAGCTACAAACCTGTTCCCTTAGGTCATAATAAAAATTTAAGTTATGAGGAGAACCCTGCTTTTATTGACAAGAATCAGGTCCCAACCTAGGGGGAAAGAATACCAAGTAAGGAATAATCCAAGATAGATAGATAGATAGATAGATAGATAGATAGATAGATAGATAAATGGATGGATGGATAGATGATAGATAGATAGATAGATAGATAGATGATAGATAGATAGATAGATAGATAGATAGATAGATAGATAGATAGATAGATAGATAGATAGATAGATAGATAGATAAATGGATGGATGGATAGATAAATGGATGGATGGATAGATAGATAGATAGATCACACTCTAAGGTTGAGTATAATTATTGATTAGGGTAGGATCAGTAATCCAACTTCTCCCCGTATTTGATTTACATAAAAACAATCTAATTTATATTGCATAATTCTAAGATTATAGCATATGCTTCTAAAGACTAAGGTTGACAGTATTTTGCATATGTGCAGCAAAAGTTTGGAAAAACATAATAAAATAAACTTTTTGGCCTAAAAATAAGATATCCCTTTCCAGGAAGCATCCTGCCTTAGGGCTCTCTGCAGGCTCCTGACATAGTTATTTGCCTACCCCTATATTCTTTTTTCAATGTCCTTGGAAATTTTCTCCTTAAACACAGTTTGAGCTGTAAGGTGACCTTGAGCCTCTCTGTAGCAATGTGCTCTTAGAAGGGGCTCAGTACCAACACTCTTCAGGGTTGGGATAGACTCCGATTTCCAGAACTTTTATAGGTAGAGAGAGAAAAGACCAGACTGTGACTAGTTGGTGCCAATCCAGGGTTTTGTATTGGTAGATGGTTGATTACTAGAGTAGGTGCAGAGAAACATGCTGATCCCAACATTCAGGGGTAAATGACTGATGTCCAAGTCAAGTCACAAAGGCAAATGTTCAGAGTGAATGCCCTATGGAGTAGGAAATTATTGAGTCTTCATCTCTAATGGATAATAACTCCTCTTAGTTTATCATATTTTTTTATTTTAGTGAGCCTATACAAAAGAAATAGTGCCACAGGATACTATTTTGGCATATGGGGAAGATAAACAAACAGATCCTACCCTGGTTCTATCATAAGGACAAAAAGACTTCAGGAGTGCAACCTCATCCCCCATTCTTCCTGTGTAACCTTACCTACAAGAAAGACCTGCCCATTTCTGGGCGGGGTCTTTGATAGATAACAAAAAGGTTTGGTCTGAGGGGCAAAAGGGAATTTGCATGGATGGAGGATGGAGAAGGAAGCAGGAGAGATGGCTGAAAGACAAGTTAGAAAGCAGGGCTAAATAAGGATCCAGTGTAAAAAGTTTATAGGCCACACATGTGGTGGCCAGGGCATGAATAAAGCTGATATCTCCTGGAACCTGTCTGTGGATGATTTCCTCGTCTCTACCTGATACTGCAAACCCACCAGCTGAAGGGGGTTGCATAGACATGGTACTGGGCTGGAGGAGAAAGGCCTCTCATCCCTCCATTATCATCCACCACCATCTAAGCCCGTCCAAAGGGCTTAATGAAACACATGGGTACCATCTCTATTCTTTTCTAAGAATATTTACTAGCATATCAAAATAAAAAGGGAAAGCATAATATACCATATAGCATATACATGTTAAAGAGATACACTTAAGAAGTACACAAAGAGGTTATTCATATTCCCTAAGTCTTTTAAGATAGTCAGGAGAATAGATAAATTTGGATCCCAAATGCATTCTACAACACTCTTGTGAGTCTGGAAAATGGCTCAAAGCATCACAGATCAGGAAATTTCCTAGGTCTGAAGATCTCTCAATAACTGAAAAAAAAACAGTTGTAACCAATAATCTATGGTGAACTGAAGTAGTAGAAATTGACCACTGAGAACACACTAGCAACAGCAGTGTGCCAGCCTTCTTCTTTGAGGATGATTTACAGTTCAAGAACTCGAGTAACTTCTAGAGCAGCAGCAGCCAGAATAATTACATAGGGTAGGAGACTATGTAGAATGAACCACAAAGAGGATCATGAATGTTTACATGCTAATGGTTCTGGCTGAGTCCCGCTTTCCATGCAGTGTGTGATCTGCAGCAAGTTCAACTGGATTGATTTATATAGATTCTACAAATTTATACTTGATTGGTACCTTAAGCACCAGCACGACCACTGTGGCAGTGGTGACATCATCTTCCTGGGGAAAAATGGTCATATAAAAGAAGAAAAGACGAATGGCTAAAGAAACTGTTCTACATACACACAATGGACTATTATGCAGCTTTTTTATGGGTGTGTTTACTTGCATTATTTTCCTCCAGCCTTTGATTTTGAGTCTATGTTTGTTTTGACTATTCAGGTGTGTTTCTTGTAGACAGCAGAAGGTTGGGTTCATCTTTTTTACCCATTTTGCCACTTTAATTTAATTTAATTGATGAATTTAGTCCAATGACATTGAGGGAGACGATTGTCATAGGATTTAATGTCATCTTTGTAGATAAGTTTGCTTTGTTTGTTGATATCTCTTGTCTTAAAGCAGATCTTTCAGTTTTTCCTTTAAGGCTGGTTTTGCATCTGTGAAGTTTCTGAGCTGTTGCTTATCCATGAAGCTATGTATCCTTTTTTCAAACCTGAAAGTGAGTCAGGCTGGGTTCAGTATTCTCGGTGAGGCATCCATTTCATTCAGTCTTGTCAAAATATCCCACCACTGTCTTCTGGCCTTCAAGGTTTCTTGTGACATGTCTGCTGTAAGTCTTAAGGATTCCCCTCTTCTTTTTTTTTGTTTTTTTTTTGTATTTTTGTTTGTTTTGGTCACACCCAGCAGCACTTAGGGTCCACTCGCTCAGAAATTGCTCCTGGCAGGCTCGGGGGACCATATGGGAAGTCGAGATTCGAACCAATGGCCTTCTGCATGAAAGGCAAATGCTTTACCTCTATGCTATCTCTCCAGCCCCAAGGATGCTCCTTTTACTGTAATTTCCTTTTTTGATCTTGCTGCTTTCAGTATTCTATCTCTGTTTGTGAGAATTGTCATTGTCACTAGGATGTGTCTTGGGGTATTTTGCTTCAGTTGTCTTTTAGCTGGTACACTTTGGTCACGCAGAGTTTGCATGCAGTCTTCAACTCTGGGAATATTTCTGTGATGATGCCTTTGACAGTTGATTCTTCCTGGGGATCTCCTACCTGGGACTTTGGGACTCCAATGATTCTTATGTTGTTTCTATTGAGTTCATCAAAGACTTCTATTTTTATCTGTTCACATTCCTTGAGTACTTTTTTCTATTGTATGATCATTTTCTTAAGGGTCTTTTCCAGTTTCTTCTGCTGTATTATGTTGTTCTGCATCTCATCTTCCAGAACACTGATTCTGTCCTCAGCTGCTGTTACCCTACTGGAGAGGCCATCCACTGAGTTTTTTAGTTAAGCTACCATGTTTTACAGATCTGTTGTTTCAGTTTGGAGTTTTCTGATTTCTGTCTTTGTGGTCTGTTCAGATCGATCTATGCTTTGAGTTCTATGAACATCCTCCATATTTCTATTCTAAACTCCTTATCTGAGAGATTCATCAGATGGTTGGAATTTTTTGGGTCATCCTCTGTGCACGGTGTTTGCCTGCTAGGTTTCCCCATTGTCACGCTTGTAGTGTGATTTTTTTTCTTCTTGTTGTGGTGGGATTCATTGTTTAGAAAAAGTGCATGGCCATGAAGCAAAGTGGAGCAGCCGTGCACTTCTGCATACTCTAGGTGACAGTTTTTTTGGGGGGGCCCTTCCTAGCTTTCTGAGGAGAGCATGAGAGGATCAGAAAAGAGACACAAGCAAAGCCAACAGGTTCCTTCAAGTTCTCAGAGTCATCATGGGCACAGCAGGGAAGATACTCCACAGACAAAGGTATCAGCTATCTGTCTGGCAACCCCCACAGCCAGTCCTTACTCACTGAGTCCTTTTTGGCCTCTTGGCGTGTGCATCTCCAGGAGGCAGATTTTTTTTTGTGGGGGGCCCTTCCTAGTCCTCTGAGGAGAGCTTGAGGGAATCAGAAAAGAGACACAAGCAAAGTCAACAGATACCTTCAAGTTCTCAGAGTCATCAAGGGCACCATAATTTCCCTTTTCATCTTGGCTGCTTTCAGTATTCTATCTCTATCTGTGCCACTCATCATTGTGACTAGGATGTGTATTGGGGTGTTTTTCTTCAGGTCTCTTTTAGCTGGTACTCTTCAGGCATGCAGGATTTGATTGCATGCAATCTTTAACTCTGGGAGTTTCTCTGTAATGATGTTTTTTACTGTTGATTTTTTCATGGGGACCCCCTTCCTGGGCCTCTGGGACTCCAATGATTCTTATATTTTTTCTGTTGAGTTCATCAAAGACTTCTATTTTTATCTCTTCACATTCTTTGAGTACCCTTTTCATTGTATGATCGTTTGCCTTAAGGTTCTTTTCCAATCTCTTCTGCTGTGTGGAGTTATTCTGCATTTCATCTTCCGGTTCACTGATTCTGTCTTTGGCTGCTGTTGCCCTGTTTGAGAGGCTTTCCATTGAGGTTTTCAGTTCAGCTACAATGTTTTCAGATCTGTTATTTAAGTTTGGAGTTTTCTGATATCTGTCTTTGTGTTCTAGTCAGCTAGGGATATGTTTTTTTTGATTTCCATGAGGATCCTCCATATTTCTATTCTAAACATCTTGTCTGAGATATTAATCAGATGGTTGGTATTTTGGGGATCATCAGAGCTATCATCTTCATTCTGTATGCCTGGTGTTTGCCTGCCAGTTTTCCCCATTGTCATGCTTGTAGTGTGATTTTTTCCTGCGTGTTATGGTGGGGTTCATTAGTTAGAAAGAGTGCGAGGCCGCAAAACAAAGTGGAACTGCCATGCTCTTCTGGAGCCTCTAGGAGAGTGTTTTTGCTGGGCCCTTCTCAACCCTCTCAGGAGAGGATCGGAAGACAGAAGAGTAGATAAACATGCACAGGCAACAGCCCCCTTCAATCTATCCCATTTGGTAATCTCACAGCAGGGGCAGATTCCTCCCACTGGCCTTCACAGAAAAAAGATCTGCTTTCTGCTGGGGTCCCTCTGGTAGTCGGTTTTCATTCACCCAGTCCCTCTCAGCCCCTCGGCTTCAGCACCTCCAGGAGAGTTTTTGCTGGGCCCTTCTCGGCCCACTCAGGAGAGGTTCAGGATACAGAAGAGTAGAGAAACATGCACAGCCGAAACACCCCCTTCAGTCTCTCCCAACTGGTATTCTCACAGCAGCAGCAGATATCTAACCTGACTTCACAGCCAATGGATCTGCCTTTCTGCCAGGGTGCCGCTGATAGCTGGTTTTCTCTCACTGACTCAGTCTTTCTTGACTTTTCAGGCTGGGAACCTCTAGGAGAGTGATTTTTGCTGGGCCCTTCTCAGCCCACTCAGGAGAGGTTCAGGACAGTGAAGAGTAGAGAAACATGCACAGGTGATACCCTCCTCATCTCCCCAAATTGGTAATCTCACAGCAGGGGCAGATTCCTCCAGCCTTACTTCACAGACAAAGGATCTGTCTTTCTGCCAGGGTGCCCTTGATAACCGGTTTTCTCTCACTGACTTAGTCTTTCTTGGCTTTTTGGGCTAGGAACCTCTAGGAGACTATTTTGCTGGGCCCTGCTTGGCCCACTCAGGAGAGGTTCAGGATACAGAAGAGTAGAGAAACACACACATGCAACAGCACCTCAGTCTCTCCCAATTGGTAATCTCACAGCAGGGACAGATTCCTCCTGATTGACTTCACAGACTAAGGATCTACCTTTCTGCCAGGGCACCACTGATAGCCAGTTTTCACTCACTGATTCAGTCTTTCTTGGCTTTTCGGGCTGGGCACCTCTAAGAAAGAGATTTTGCTGGGCTCTTCTCGGCCCACTCAAGAGAGTGCATCTACTATCTTAAAAAAGAGGATATTAAAGCATCTGCTATTGTATTAACTATTTTATTGGTGATCAATAATTTTCACAAGCATAACTTCTAATGAACTCGCCTTTTCCTTTTATAATACTCTTTTTTCTTTTTCTTTCCTTTTTTAGATTTTCTATTTTGTTTATATTTTTGTTAACTTTGCTTTCTGTCATCCTGAAACAAATGTATTATGATCAGTTATGTCAACTGATGTACTTCTTTAAATAAATTTATTTAAAAAATTAAGTTACACGTTTGTGACAAGTTGTCAAACAGTAACAGGAAATTAAGACAACCTATCTACTTTTGCTAGTCATACTTTGTAATTTTATATGGTGTCTGGTATGGAACCAGGGTCTCACACAGTCAAGACATGTGCTCTACCATTAAAGCACATAAGCCTCTACATTATCTTGTTTTGGAGTCACACCCCAGGGTTTACTCCTGGTTCTACACTCAGAGATTATTACTACTCGTGGACATAAAGCACCATATGGAGTGCTGGAGATCAAACCCACATCAGTTGCATGCAAGGCAAGTGCCTTACTTAGAAAATGATTTCTTTGTCTCCAGACACTATACTGATAAGAATAGCTTAGTAGTAATTTGAAAATCTAAAGTATAAGCCCTACAACTATCTTCTATTTGCTTTATTCTTAATTAGGCATAATCATGCATAGCAGTTTACCTTGGTGGGAATGTTGCACTGGTGAAGGGGGGTGTTCTTTACAGGACTGTAATCATACAACTATAATCATGTTTGTAATCACGGTGTTTAAATAAAGATAAAGAAAAAATATTGGACATCTTCAAAAAAAAGAAAGCATATTTACCTTGCATTAATGTTACTTCATACCTGCAAATCCCCATTTTTTCTTGGCTTCTAGCAAACTATATAGTGGTAATAGTTGGATATTACACTGTATAATTATTACTGTAATTTATTTAAATGATTTTTATTGCCAAACATTTGGGCTATTTTTAATTATTCACTACCATAACACCTGCAAAGTATCCCCTTTGAGTTAGTCTTTGTACATTTATAATTATCTCCTTCATTCCTATACCAAAGTGTCTTTTAGGCTTTTGATAAAGTGAAAATAAATTACAGAGCTCTATATTTACGAGAACAATGTAAATAATCTTTCCCCATGCTCTCTTCAGTCCTGCTTTCAAATTTTAGATTTAGATGCAATTTAATTATAAATGTATATATGAAATAAAAATACATAAATTTAATATAAATTTGTAAGAGACTATATTTAACCCATTGGCATAGAAAAGTTTTCCTTAGGCAATGTTTTTAAAAGATTCTAAAAACAAAATGAAATTTTAATACATTTAAATTGAGGACCTATACTCAGCCTAGTACAAGAACATAAAGTTGACTCATCAAAAACATTACTTGAATGTTTTAAAACTAATAATTAACTAATATCGAGAATATTCAAGGTCAGTCTTCAAATCACAAACTCAGTTGAAAAGGGGACAATGATTATAGGCAGGCATTTTACAGAGAATACACTCAAGAATCTGAAAAATAAAATGCAAAGAGAGACATTGTAACAAGTAGTAATCATACAAATATCAACTAAAACTAAGTATCAGGCCCAGGGATGCATCTCTATTGTAGAATGTTTACCTTAAAGTTATGAGGGCAGAAATTCCATGCCCATCAACCATGTCACACTTTGAATGATATCCCTGGTGCCATAGAAAAGTGTGTGATATCCAGTATATAAAAGTTCAATGTATGAAAGCACCCAAACTAAAGTGTATGAGTCCTGGCCAGCACCCTAGCAAGTGTATTAACACTGCTACTGCAGATTTCGAGTTAGCACCACAATAAAGCATTGTAAGCAAATGTGAGTACTACCAACAAGCATACAAACCCCAGTCATTGCAACAAGAGCAAAAGAAGAAAAAGGAAAACTATATAACATAATTATTTAAGTCTTTTAAACTATTAGAAAATATAAAGGAGAACAGTACAGTACAGCTATCTATATGCAATTGTGCGAGAGTATTTTTGTATAGACAATATAGTTGTCTGACAATCTTTAGATTTGATACATAATCTGACTCATTTGTAGGATATAAGAAAAAATAAAGGACAGTGTGGCAATAACATCCAGAAATAATAGAGATGAGGACCAGGAGGACCAGTTCAAAATAGGTAGCTTGCCAAAAAAAGAGATGAGTACAGTTAGGGTAGAGAAGGGTCCATTCTGACAATACTTGTTGGACTGATCACTCTGGACAAGAACTGGGTGCTGAAAGGAGATAAAATGACATGCATGATACTTTTTCAGTAACAATATTGTAAACCACAGTTTTTTAAAGGGAAGAGAGAGAGAGAAGAGTAAAATCCCTGTCCCAGAGGCAGGCAGGAGAAGGGTAAGAGTGAAACTGGGGACACTGGTGTTGGGATATGCATATTGGTGAAGGGTGATGTACATTGTATGACTTAAACTTAATCATGAGAAATTTTGTAAACACAGTATCAAAATAAAGTATTTTAAAAGGCAGTATCTTCAAATATTTGAATCATAGTGCTTCAAATATATTCATTTGGGACTATAAATTTCCTATAATCCAAGTATTCTGCTCTGAATATATCAATTAAATTATCCCATTATATCATAAAGCCACATTAAATGTAGTTATTGTGACAGAATCTGAAAATAGGGAATTTTAAGCAATTGAGATTTTAGCATCCTAAAACCCCATGACACCATGGGGTTGTGTAACTAAATGTGTCATTTGTGAAAATTACAATAGTGAGGCGGGGAAAATCCGTGAAAGTACACTGGCCCAGTGGGGCCCAACTGTGAAAAACTGTGAGTGTGACCTGTCTATGTCTGTCTACTGTCCTCTTGCGTGAAACTCTTGCGAATGGGGCAAAAAGAGGCTCCAGAAACCTCGCTCGCCCAGACGCCATTTTCAGGGAGGGACTACAGAGCATGAAAACCGGCAAAGCTTTGCAAAAGCCGGCTCCCTGTGTGTGACACCAGGCGGGGAAAATCCGCGAAAGTACACCAGCCCAGTGGAGCCCAACTGTGAAAAACTGTGAGTGTGACCTGTCTATGTCTGTCTACTGTCCTCTTGCGTGAAACTCTTGCAAGTGGGGCAAAAAGAGGCTCCAGAAACCTCGCTCGCCCAGACACCATTTTCAGGGAGGGACTACAGAGCATGAAAACCGGCAAAGCTTTGCAAAAGCCGGCTCCCTGTGTGTGACACCAGGCGGGGAAAATCCGCGAAAGTACACCGGCCCAGTGGGGCCCAACTGTGAAAAACTGTGAGTGTGACCTGTCTATGTCTGTCTACTGTCCTCTTGCGTCAAACTCTTGCGAGTGGGGCAAAAAGAGGCTCCAGCGGAGCACTTTGGCTCTGCTTCGCTACGCAGCCATGCACTCTTTCTAAGGAAAGAACTCCATTGCAACAAGAAGGAAAAATCACACTAAGAATGGCGATATATCACAGAAGTAAACATTTCTCTCCGGACTGTCTTCTCTGTTGCATGCTCGGGCCTAAGATTTGACCCAGTGTGAGGCTTCATCCACGGAGGACTCCCCTACCTTAGAGCCAAGTCAGCCCATCCAGAAAGGGAGGAGCCAGAGGAGTGTGCTGCCTGCATCATATAGACAATGAATACCACCACAACACGTAGAAAAACCCACAATACAAGTGTGACAATGGGGAAACAAAGCAGGCCAGCATCAGACATAGAGAATGAAGATGACAATTCTGAGGACCAGATAATGACCAACCAACTAATCAACCTCTCAGATAAGGACTTTAGACTAGCAATATGGAAGATGCTCAACGGACTCCAAGAAACCATGGATCAAGTTGAACAGAACACTAATAAGAACCAAGAAAATATGAAGACAGAAATCACAAAACTCTAAACTGAAATAACATGTCAACTAACAGGACTGAAAAAGTCAGTAAACGAAGTGAATGACAAAATGGATAAGCTCTGGGACAGGGTATCAGAAACTGAGAATAGACTTGGTGCTGTGGAAGATGAGATAAATAACAATTCCATACAGTGGGAGAGACTGGGAAAAAACTTAAAGCAAATGAGCAGACAATGGAAAAATTAGTCAAAGAATGGGAACAGATGAAAATAGAAGTCTATGATAAGATCAACAGAAACAACTTAAGAATCATTGGAGTCCCAGAGACCCAGGAAGAAAATTTCCAGGAAGAATCAACAGTCAAGAACATCATTAAAGAGAAACTTCTAGAGCTAAAGAATATATGTGATCAAATCCTGCATGCCCGAAGAGTACCAACCAAAAGAGACCCCAGAAAAACCACCCCAAGACACATCCTAGTCACAATGACAAATCCCACAGATAGAGACAGAATTCTGAAAACAGCAAGATCAAAAGGGGAAATTACATTCAAGCAAGCTTCCCTGAGATTTACAGCAGACCTGTCACCAGAAACACTCAATGCCAGAAAGCAGTGGTGGGATATTGTGACAAGACTGAATGAAATGAATGCTTCACCCAGAATACTATACCCAGCAAAACTCACTTTCCGGTTTGACGGAAGAATACATGGTTTCACAGACAAAAAACAGCTCAGAAACTTCACAGACACAAAACCAGTCTTAAGAGAAAAACTGAAAGACCTAATCTAAGACAAGACTACCCAAAAGACACACCAAATTTTGAAATAAAGATGGCGTTAAATCCCAGGACAATTCTTTCTCTCAACGTCAATGGACTAAATGCACCAGTTAAGAGACACAGAGTGGCTAAATGGATCAAAAAACTCAATCCAACCTTCTGCTGCCTACAAGAAACGCACCTGAATAGTCAGAACAAACATAGACTCAAAATAAAAGGCTGGAGAAAAATTATCCAAGCAAACAACACCCATAAAAAAGCTGGAGTGGCCATACTAATATCAGATAATGCGAACTTTATATTCAGGAAGGTTGTAAAGGACAAAGATGGACATTTTATATTAATCAAGGAGTATGTAGAGCAGGAAGAATTCACTCTCCTAAACATATATGCACCGAATGAGGGGCCAGCAAAATATTTAATACAACTGTTGACAAATCTGAAAAATAATATCAACAACAACACAATAATTGTGGGGGACCTTAACACGGCTTTGTCAACACTGAATAGGTCAACCAGACTGAAACCCAACAAGAATATACTAGACCTGAGGAGAGAAATGGAAGAAAGAGGCCTAGTGGATATATATAGGACACTCCATCCCCAGAAACCTGGATACACATTCTTCTCCAATGTACATGGGACATTCTCCAGGATAGACTACATGCTGGCACATAAAACATACCTCCATAAGATCAAGAGGATAGAATTTTTGCAGACTAACTTCGCTGACCACAAGGCTCTGAAATTATTTGTGAACTCCAAAGGGACTCAGAAGAAACACTTTAACACCTGGAAGTTAAACAGCCTCATGCTCAATAACCAGTGGGTCAGAGATAAAATCAAGGAGGAAATAATAAGGTTCCTGGAAACAAATGACAATAAAAACACAAACTATCAGAACTTATGGGACACAGCAAAAGCAGTACTGAGAGGAAAATTTATAGCTTTGCAAGCACACATCAGGAAGGAAGAAGGAGCTTACCTGAGTAGCTTAATGACACAGCTAATAGAACTAGAAAATGCTCAACAAAGGGACCCAAGAATAGGAAGACAGAAGGAAATAACAAAGCTGAGAGCAGAAATCAACGAAGTGGAAACCCAAAAAACAGTCCGAAAGATCAACGAAAGCAGAAGTTGGTTCTTTGAAAAAATAAACAAGATTGATAGACCACTGGCAAACCTAACAAAGAAAGAGAGAGAGAGAAACTTGATAACTCGTATCAGGAATGAAAAAGGAGAGATCACTACTGATATGACAGAGATTCAAAGGGTAATCAGAAACTACTTTGAAAAACTCTACGCCACTAAAAATGAGAACCTGGAAGAAATGGATAAATTCTTGGACTCTTATAATCTTCCACGGTTGAAGGAAGAGGATGTAGCATATCTAAACACCCCCATCACCATTGATGAAATTAAAAAAGTAATCAAATGTCTGCCGAAAAACAAAAGCCCAGGTCCAGATGGATTCACTAATGAATTCTATCAAACTTTCCAAGAGGAACTACTGCCAATTTGGCAAGACTCTTTCATGAAATTGAACAAACAGAAACACTTCCAAATAGCTTTTATGAAGCCAACATCACCTTGATACCTAAACCAGACAGAGACGCTACCAAAAAAGAAAATTACACCAATGTCACTGATGAATGCAGATGCAAAGATCTTCAACAAAATCCTGGCAAATAGGATTCAATGCCTCGTTAAAAAGATCATCCACTATGATCAAGTAGGTTTCGTCACAGGAATGCAAGGCTGGTTTAACATCCGTAAATCTATCAACATAATACACAACATCAATAACAAGAAAAATAAAAACCACATGATCATATCAATAGATGCAGAGAAAGCATTTGATAAGGTCCAACACCCATTCTTGATCAAAACTCTCAGCAAGATGGGAATGGAGGGAACCTTTCTCAATATAGTGAAGGCCATCTACCACAAGCCAGTGGCAAATATTATCCTCAACGGAGAAAAACTGAAAGCCTTCCCTCTAAATTCTGGCACAAGACAAGGCTGTCCTCTCTCACCACTCCTATTCAACATAGCACTGGAAGTACTTGCTATAGCGATTAGGCAAGAAAAGGATATCAAGGGAATCCAGATAGGAAAGGAAGAAGTCAAGCTCTCACTGTTTGCAGATGACATGATACTCTACTTAGAAAACCCTAAAGACTCTATCAAAAAGCTTCTAGAAACAATAGACTCATATAGCAAGGTGGCAGGCTACAAAATTAACACACAAAAATCAATGGCCTTTCTATACACCAATAGAAACAAGGATGAAATGGACATTAAGAAAACAACCCCATTCACAATAGTGCCACACAAACTCAAATATCTTGGAATCAACTTGACTAAATATGTGAAGGACCTATACAAAGAAAACTATAAAACTCTGCTCCAAGAAATAAGAGAGGACACACGGAAATGGAAACACATACCCTGCTCATGGATTGGCAGGATTAACATCATCAAAATGGCAATACTCCCCAAGGCATTATACAGATTTAATGCCATCCCTCTAAAGATACCCATGACATTCTTCAAAGAAGTGGATCAGACCCTTTTGAAATTCATTTGGAACAATAAACACCCTCGAATAGCTAAAGCAATCATTGGGAAAAAGAATATGGGAGGAATTACTTTCCCCATCTTTAAACTGTACTACAAAGCAACAGTTATCAAAACAGCATGGTATTGGAATAAGGATAGGTCCTCAGATCAGTGGAATAGGCTTGAATACTCAGAAAATGTTCCCCAGACATACAACCACCTAATTTTTGATAAAGGAGCAGGAAATCCTAAATGGAGCAGGGAAAGCCTCTTCAACAAATGGTGTTGGCACAATTGGATAGCCACTTGCAAAAAATTGAACTTAGACCCCCAGCTAACATCATGTACGAAGGTAAAATCCAAATGGATTAAAGACCTCGATATCAGCCCCAAAACCATAAGATATATAGAACAGCACATAGGCAAGACTCTCCAGGACATTACAGGCATCTTCAAGGAGGAAACTGCACTCTCCAAGCAAGTGAAAGCAGAGATCAACAGTTGGGAATATATTAAGCTGAGAAGCTTCTGCACCTCAAAGGAAATAGTGCCCAGGATACAAGAGCCACCCACTGAGTGGCAGAAACTATTCACCCAATACCCATCAGATAAGGGGCTAATCTCCAAAATATACAAGGCACTGACAGAACTTTACAAGAAAAAAACATCTAACCCCATCAAAAAATGGGGAGAAGAAATGAACAGACACTTTGACAAAGAAGAAATACACATGGCCAAAAGACACATGAAAAAATGTTCCACATCACTAATCATCAGGGAGATGCAAATCAAAACAATGATGAGATACCACCTCACACCACAGAGAATGGCACACATCACAAAGAATGAGAATCAACAGTGTTGGCGGGGATGTGGAGACAAAGGAACTCTTATCCACTGCTGGTGGGAATGCCGTCTAGTTCAACCTTTATGGAAAGCGATATGGAGATTCCTCCAAAAACTGGAAATCGAGCTCCCATACGATCCAGCTATACCACTCCTAGGAATATACCCTAGGAACACAAAAATACAATACAAAAACCCCTTCCTTACACCTATATTCATTGCAGCCCTATTTACCATAGCAAGACTCTGGAAACAACCAAGATGCCCTTCAACAGACGAATGGCTAAAGAAACTGTGGTACATATACACAATGGAATATTATGCAGCTGTCAGGAGAGATGAAGTCATGAAATTTTCCTATACATGGATGTACATGGAATCTATTATGCTGAGTGAAATAAGTCAGAGAGAGAGAGAGAAAAACGCAGAATGGTCTCACTCATCTATGGGTTTTAAGAAAAATGAAAGACACCCTTGTAATAATAATTTTCAGACACAAAAGAGAAAAGAGCTGGAAGTTCCAGCTCACCTCAGGAAGCTCATCACAAAGAGTGATGAGTTTAGTTAGGGAAATAACTACATTTTGAACTGTCCTAGTAATGAAAATATATGAGGGAAATGGAGAGCCTGTCTAGAGTACAGGCGGGGGTCGGGTGGGGAGAAGGGAGACTTGGGACATTGGTGATGGGAATGTTGCACTGGTGATGGGTGGTGTTCTTTACATGACTGAAACCCAAACACAATCATGTATGTAATTAAGGTGTTTAAATAAATTAAAATAAAAGAAAAAAGAAAATTACAATAGTGAAAGGTTTCTGAATGTGCAATGAACAAAATTTAATTAAATGTCAATCACATAATGAATATCAGGTCAGTACCCCCATATTGCATTGCTGGGGCAAAAGAGTATTACAAGAAACCAGAGAGATAATACAGGATGTCAGGCAATTTCCTTGCAAACAGCCAACCTCATTTCAATCTCGAGCACCATAAATAGTGTGTGAATACTTCCTGGTGTCATTCCTGAGCTCATAGCCAATGAGCACAACGCCCACACTCACATAAAAAATGAAACTAAATAGGTTGTAACTGGAGCTTAAGAATCACCTATCTTTATGTTATTCTGAGATTAATCTATGAAGACATATGATATATGTACATCAAACAACAGTTAGAACATTAGACTACCTATGTAAATAGCAATAAAAATGGATCATGGGGCTGCACACAGGTAGGGCATTCGCTTTGCACACAGCCAATCCAGGTTTGATCCCTTTCACCTCATATGGTCCCCTGAGGCTTCCAGAAGTGATTTTTGAGTGCAGAACCAGGAGTAACCCCTGAATGTTGTCAGATGTTGCCCAAACAAGATAAAAATAAATAAATAAATAAATAAATAAGTAAACAATTAAACAAATATAGATCCTTAAATAATCTCTTCTATTTTAAATTTAACATAATGGAATATATACTCTGATTTGTATAAATTAAAATAGATGAAAATTATAAAGAACAGAGCTTAGTAATAAACATATTAGAACAACCTGAATTTTAACAATCTCTTCTGTTTCTTAAATGATAATTTATATTAAAAAAATTAAAGGAGCTGGAAGGCCTGGCCACCAAAACCACCCACAAAAACAAAGTCATGATGTGTGCATTAGGCCATCTCCATAGACTCACTCTATTCAGAAAAGAGATGTAAACCAAGTCATGAAAAATTATGGGTCTAATACCAGAGACCTGACTGAGGCAATTGCAACTAAATGGGTATTCTGGAAACATAACGAACGACGATATTCCAGGCTCCATCCAAGGTTCAGAGCAAGGGCCAAGACCACCAACCACATAAGACAGATTAAAATGACACTGAGGGAACAGAATTTCTAAAATCACAAAGAAAGACTTCATCATAAGTTCCACTCCTTGACCTGTGCAGAGACTGAGATCTCTAGATATAGAGGTCTGATTTTATCATCCAGATCGGAGCAGAAGTCTTCCATACACCACAAAAGCACCAAGGGGAGAGTAAATGAACTTGAAAGGAGTCTATAGATAATCCCATGACAATATATTTCAAGGGTGGAGAAACCCTGTATCTCTTAGGCCAAGGGGATTCCCTTTTCGAATGACCCCAATATTTACTGTGCCTATGCAGGAGAGAAAAAAAAGAGACAAAAAGTACAAAATAATCTTTTTGTTTCTTTTATCTAATTTTTGTTGATTTCTCTATTTAGGGGTGGATATTGAAGTAGTTGTCCATTTTTTATTTATATATTTACTTTTTCTTTCTTCTTTTTCTCTTCTTCCTTTTTGCGCTCTGTCATGTTTTTTATCTCAAGACCATGGCAATTAAGTGGTGCATATCTTTATTGCTGCAGTGCTCACTGGATATCTTATTTGATACTTCTTTTTGAACTGTTGTGGTGTTTCATCGTCTTTTTTCCCCTTTGTCTCTCAAACCAAGGATGAGAGCCTCTAGAAGGACTCTGCCCATTGTCGGCATAGTTGATTTTTACCCCATTTTATTACTTTTCTCTTCCTCAAACAAAACCACATAACTTGAACTATCTAGTGCCGCCTCCCAATTAGATGGGGAAGTAATGGAGGTACCAAGACCAAACAGTTATAAAATCACTAAGTAATAAACTAGACACAGAGGGGACCACTCATTCTAGCTGCCCCTGTGGTGAGGGTGGAGGATATGGGAGAGAGGCAGGATGGGAACAGAGGTGGAGGAAGGACAATTCAGTGATGGGAATTCCCCTGATTCAATGTTAATATGTACCTGGAATATTACTGTGAATGATATGTAAGTCACTATGATTAAAATAAAAATTATATTAAAAATAAAATAAAATAAGATTGCAGATTTAAAAAAAATTATGGGTCTATTGGCCACACAGCTGAAAGCTGGTAATGTCAGGAGAAAAGGGTAGGCCAAACCCACGCCTGCTGCTCCCAGAACCTACAATCGCCACTTTGCCAATGGCCCTTGTTTCAACACTCCTCTTTAGCTCTCTGAAGAGTCATCAAACTGACCAAAACTCCAAATATGCTGATACTTCGACTGATATCACCAGAACAATTTTGGAGTGAGTGTAGGCACCCTTCTCATCTTCTCATACATCCAGAAGGCCTGCCAGACAAAAACACACCCACAAAAATTGCACTGTCAGCAATAATGCTTAAAATTCCTGGATTGCATAACCACATATGTGACGGTTCCAATTTTTTAAATATTGTCATCTCTGTAGGAACACAACTGTTTAGATATTAATGTGTATCTAAAACCATCTAATGTTCAGGAACAAAAGAAGTAATAAACTGATCAACTAGCAACAATAGTTTACTAAACCTTCCGACAAATTCTTTTTTCTCTTTTTTTTGGTTTTTGGGCCACACACCCGCGGTGCTCAGGGGTTACTCCTGGCTGTCTGCTCAGAAATAGCTCCTGGCAGGCTCAGGGGTCCAATTGGGACACCAGGATTCGAACCAACCACCTTTGGTCCTGGATTGGCTGCTTGCAAGGCAAACGCCACTGTGCTATCTCTCCGGGCCCAACAAATTCTTAATGACCTGTTGAAAGAAGTATTGATTTTTGCAAATTTTCTTGTTGCTGTACTCTTATTTTTTATTTTTTTTAAATAATTTTGCTCCTACTTAACTGGAAACAAATTTATTGTGATCAGCTATGTGATATAGGATCTTTTTTTGTTGTTAGTTTTTGGTTTTGGGGTCATATCCGGCAGCTCTCAGGGGTTACTCCTGGCTTTAGGCTCAGAAATCGCTCCTGGCAGTCACGGGGCAGGGGCATATGGGATGCCGGGATTTGAACCACCGTCCTTCTGCATGCAAAGCAAACACACCACCTCCATGCTATTTCTCTGGCCCCTGATACGGGATCTTTAGAGTAATTTATATTTTAAAAAAATTAAAAGGAAATTTAGAGAAACCTCAAGTTATATAAAAACTAGAAATAAAATACTATTTGATGGGTATTAAGAACATTATACACAAAGAATTAAAACCTAAAGTTTAATTGTTTTCTCAATATTTCTATTTTAGTAACTTTATTATAATATAATTTTAACTCATCTATTTTTTTATTGGAGGCCACACATGGTTGTGGGCTTAGTTATAGCCCTGTACTCAGGGCTAAATCCTGGTGGACTCATGGACCATATGGGACCATATGAGTGCCAGATCAGCTACATGAAAGGCAAGTGTCCTAACTGCTGTGCTATTTCTCAGGCCTTTTTAAATCACAGTGAATATCCATTTTCACATAAAGCTTGCTGTTCATACTGATACCAGATATATCATTGGTTCCATTTTAGTAATGTTTTTGTTAATCCAAGTGGAAAATAAAATGGATTGCTGTGGGTGCCCCTGCCTGCGGGGGACACCAGTCAAAATGTGGGCTATTCTTTCTCAAAGGGAGCTCACACATACACAAAGACACAATAACAGACACGAAGACAGACAAGAATGGGAAAATGGTTTCAAATCCAAATCCAAATCCGTTTATTGAAGCATAAGGCCCGGTTTATATACTCTTTGCTGGCACAGTTCTGCATGTACACATGTCAATAAGAGATAGATACATTGAACAGGCCAGAATACCCAGATAACAGGATCCATCAGCGAGTGGGTCGGAATGTACAGATAATGGGACCCATCTTCATCGGGCCAGGGTGTACTGATAATGGAACCCATTTTGGGCAGGTCAAAATGTACAGATAACGAGAACTTCAGATAGACTCAGTTTTCCAGGGTTAAAATTCTATGCCTTCATTGTCCCTGTACAGACCTTAAATGGTTACATTTATTTCTCATGGATGCCCGCTTTTAGCAAAGCTCTCTGTTTGTTGCAGAGGCCTGCTTTTAGCAAAGTTCTGTGCCTGTCAAAAGGCCCTGCTTTTAGCTAAGTTTTCTGACTGTTATAAGGGCCTCCAGCAGAATGCAAAATACAGATGAGGGCCATACTGCAATGAATCAATGATACATATACACACAATGATCAACATTATGGAAGGCTTTTAACTATAAATTAGAAATATGAAATATTGCAAGACAACTGAGTCATTACTAATAGATCACAATTATTAACATCCACATTCCATATATAAAATGTATGTCTCAACAAAACAATTTGACATTTACAGGTCTATCTTTTCCATATTCCGTCCCACATCAACTGCTAAAATTCACTAGTAGGAATGTTACCTGGGCATAAGTTTATAAATAATGTCTTTTTATAAAATATTATTTAAACATCATGATTACAAGCATTATTGTATTTGGAATTCAGTAACAATCATAAAAGAGCCTGAAAAGGATTGGTAGTAGTTTCTCATGAAAGGTTTGAAAGAATTCATTAGTGAATTCATCTTTTCCTGGGGTTTTGTTTTGGGGAAGAATTTTGATTACCAATTTTATTTCCTTAATACTGATAGGTCTATTTGGATATGCTACATCCTTCTTATTCAACTGTGGAAGGTTATAAGAGTCCAATAATTTATCCATTTCTTCCAATTCTCATGTTTTGTGACATAGAGTTTCTCAAAGTAGTCTCTGATTACCATTTGAATCTCTGAAATATCTCTAGTGTCTTCCCCTTTTTATTTCTAATCCTGTTTATCAAGTTTTTCTCCCTTTCTTTTTGAGTTATGCCAGTGGTTTATCAATCTTGTTTATTTTTTCAAAGAACCAACTTTTGCTTTTGTTGATCTTTAGAATTTTTTTTTTTTGGATTTCCACTTCATTGATTTCTGTTCTAAGATTTGTTATTACCTTCTGCCTACCTATTTTGGTTCCTTTTGTTTATATTTTTCTAATTTTATAAGCTGTGTCATTAAGCTATTCAGTTAGGCCCCTTTTTCCTTCCTGGTGTGTGCTTATAATGCTATAAATTTTCCTCCCAGTACCGCTTTTGTAGTGTCCCATAAATTCTAATGATTTGTGTCTTCATTGTCACTTGTTTGCAGGAATATTTTATTTCCTCTTTGATTTCATCTCTGATGCACTGGTTGTTCAGTAGTAAGCTGTTTAATTTCCAGGAGTTAAAGGTTTCCTTCTGTGACCCTTTGTAGTTCATGTCTAATTTTAGTGCCCTTTTATCAGCGAAGGTAGTCTGCATAATTTCTATCCTCTTGATTTTATGGAGATATGTTTTATGAGCAAGCATGTCATCTATCCTGGAGAATGAATGACCCATATGCATTGGATAAGAATGTATATCCAGGTTTCTGGGGCTGGGGTGCTGCTGAGAATACAATTGGTCCAGCCACTATGTTAAACAGCATGGAAAACTTCTCAAAAAAAAAGTAAAACTAGAATTTACATTTATTCTGCCTATTCTACTCCCAACCAAACTAAAATGTCATGAATATGGAGAGTATTATACTGAGAGATATTAGCCAGAGAGAGAGGGATAGACATAGAATAAGTGCCCCATATATATCTATTAGTCCACTTTCTTCCAGTTCTCTTTTCAGTGCTAATATATTTTTGTTGGATTTCAGTCTGGTTGATTTATAAAGTGGTGACAGGGCAGTGTTGATGTTTGGGCATGATACTAAAGACTTTTATTTCAACTTCAGTTACTGTGCACTGGACATTAATTTTTTCTAAATCTGTCACAAACACATTATATTACCCCTCTTACTGAGAAGTTTCCAGGTGTTCTAGTCTATATGTTATAATCTAGTTAGTCTTGAGAACTAAAAGCAGATGCAGGATCAATAACTACTAAGCAACAATGACAGCTATACTCTCATGATCAACACTAGCATCTATTTCAGAGATGTATTGAGGTGCCAGTACACTAGGTGAAGAGGATAATTAATGATAAATTTGTCCTTTATGACTTCTCTCAGTTATGCTGTCCCAATTGATTTGTAGATAAGTAAAGGATTCTTTGAGATACATTTCCACTGGGATAGCATTTTAGGGCATGCTAGATGACTATCAACTAACATCAAGGCTCTTTCAGAAGAAGATGCCAGAGGTTGACAGAAAGTTATGCTTTATATTGATATATAAAGCAAAAAACTATGAACAGAATTCTTTTACTAGATTTATGGTATTAGCATCAGAATACCTACTTTGTTGAATCTATTATATTATTCTTGATCTTGATTTTCTTGTTATATTCACATTCACATTTTCCTACAATGAATTGGAAAAGCCAGAAATTAACATTTCAGGGCTGGAAAGATAGCGTAGAAGTGAGGCGTTTGCCTTTCATGCAGAACTACGGTGGTTCAAATCCCGACATCCCATATGCCAGGGGCTATTTCTGAACATAGAGCCAGGAGTAACTGCTGAGTGCTGCTGGGTGTGACCCAAAAACAAAAAAAATTAAAAATAAATTAACATTTCTGTCCATTTTACATCTATGAAATACTTCTACTGCTCATTTTATCCTTCACAACACATTGCATATTTAATGATTTAATTGTCACCTTGACTTCTTCTATTGACAAAATTTGGCTATGAAGGAAATCCTATGAAATTTATTGCCACCAAAGGGTGTAATGCTTTTCATCAACAGCCCTTACACTTAAATAGCAGAAAATAGATTTACACAGTAGATTTGACTAGAACACAGGGCTACAGACAAGAATCAACTAGAGGAAAAAATGTCACTGGGGGCCAAAGCGATAGCATAGTGGTAGGGCATTTGCTTTACATGTGGCTGACCAGGACCAACCATGCTTTGTTCTTCCAGCATTCCATATGGTCCTCCAAGCCAGGAGTTATTTCTGAGCACATAGCTAGGAGTAGCCCCTGAGTGTCACCAGTTGTGGTCCAAGAACCAAAAAAATGCTATTAGAACAAGGCTTCTATGCATCCCTGTTGATAGAAAGAAAAGTTCTTGAGTTATTCATTTCACTGCAGAAAACTATATTTGTTCTCTTATAATTTCTTTCTAGTGTAAGTGCTTGCCATAAAAATAAAACACCTCTATTAGACATAGTAAATTTTCTGTATAATCTCTTCCAATGTTGGCTCATTCGCTGACTACAGCAGCAGCAGCTTTACATGCAGTCATTTCTCTCTGACCCCAGTGTCCATATCTACACTCACAGAAGACACAATCAGCTGTCAAGTACAACCCACACCATTGTGACATGTAGATCAGGGTGAAGTCTGAAGAACTGATTGGTTTTTGTATTGCGCCAAACCTAGTGGTACTTGGGGTCAGTTCTAGAAAACTGAACTATAATACATTGTTGTGCTCTGAACTGAGGCCTCCATTATACAAAGCATGTTTTCAAGCCTTCTGAACTGGTTTCCCAGCTCCTGATTGATTTTCAAAGAGGTATCAAGATAATATCAAAGAAAAAATATAGTTGTTTATTAGTAGCTTGAGAAAAATAATCATATAGAACAAAAAATGTTTCATCATTTTTTTAATTTTAGAGGTAGTATAGTTGCAACACAGGACATAATGCATCTGAGCTACCAGCCTCAGATACTGACTTCAGTTCAGACACAAAATCTATTCAAGATGTATCACTGACTAGGAGATAAAACTAAGGTTATAAAGCCTTTATATAGACAAATTAATGTTCACACGTGAGTAGGTTTACACTCCCAAATGTAGCAAGAGTTTGGGAAAAAACCTCAGGGAGAAAACAATGTTTAGCACAAACATGATACTAATGATGGGGTGTTATTTTTCTATTGTCACATAACAAATTGGCAGAAACTTAGTGCCTTAAAACAATACTCTTCTACTATATCACAGTTCCATAAACAGACATACAAGCGACCTTAAGTGAGATCTCAGCTTAGAGTCTTAAAAGGCCAATGTCAAGGTTTCTATCTGGAATCTCTGGGAAATAAATCCATTTTCAGTTTCATTAAGGTTGTGATAATAAAGCTCCATTTAGCTACAGGATTGCTGAACTGTTTGTTTGTCCTGAGACCAGTTTCCTATCAAGTAGAAAAGCTTAAATTTCCCCTCACAAATAAGAAACTTTCAAATACCAGCAGTTTACAACTAAAATACAGTTTATAACCAGCATACAACTACTTGTGATCAAACTACCCAGAGATAGTATCTTGCTCCACATGTTTAGTCCTTTTCTCCCAAGACTTCCCTTACTTCAGATACCAACCACAAGTCTCGCACAGGTCCCTATGCTTCTCAACAACCAGCTTGTTAATTTGGTTCATAAACCATGGAGATTCATCCTCATGACCCCTTCCTCAGATTCAGTTTTCTGTCAAAAATGCAGATTTCCTGTGTTTCTGATATCAATTACCTGGACTGATGAGCAAAAGGAACCTGATGACAAAAGATTTTCCCATTGCTCTTATCTCCCTGAAAATTTCAAAGTTTTAAGATCTGTGAGATAAATTATGCTTTTATTGATCTAATGCCTCAGGAAATTTCAAATTCTGGCAATTGTAAGAAAGAAATATAGAAGGAGTAGAGATATAGCTCAAAGGGTTCTTTGGCACATTTTTGCATGACAGAGACCTGGCTTATATCCTAGCACATGATGATCATTGTGCACTAAGCCATCTTAGTGCATCTTCCCACCTCTCAAAAAAAAAAAAAGAAACAGGAAAAAGAAAGGAACTATAAAGATCCAAAGATACATGAGAAATATAGTTTGATCACCTGAGTGACTAAAATATTTATTACTTATAAATCACAGTATTTCTCCTGCAATGCGTAACTTCTTGGTGCCCTCCTGCTAAGGGTGGCTCTTCACTTTGAAAGACTATTTGAGTTATTTTATGAGCTTGCAACTTCAAAGCAACTGAAGGTTCATCATATTTGTTATGTACTTTGGTTTTTTTACACTACTTTTTAATTAATATCTTTATTTAGGCACCATGATCACAGACATGTTGTAGTTGGGTTTCAGTTATAAAAAAGACACCCTCCTTCACTAGTGCAACCATTCCACCACCAATGTCCCCCATTTCCTTTCTCCTCGACCCGCTGCCTGTATTTAAGACAGGCATTCTCTTTCTCTCACTCACTACCTTGTCATGATAGTTGTCAGTGTAGTTATTTCTCTAACTGAACTCACCACTATTTGTGGAAATCAATGAAGTCTAAATCCAAAAAATATCCAAAAGATCAACAAAAGCAAAAGTAGGTTCTTTGAAACTTGTTATGTACTTTGTATGTGACTTTTCTTTTTGCTATCAAATGAAGAAAACTGTACTTTCATTTTTAACATCATAACACAAATAGAATTTGTTACATTGCAACACTGAATACTTTATTAAAATATTTTATTAAAGCACCATGATTTAAAATATTTGTAGTTGAGTTTTAGACATATAATGTTCCAGCATTAATTCTACCACAATGTCAACTTTCCTCATAAGTGTTTCCAGGTTCTCTCTAATACCATGCTCTTTTACAAAGGGTGTTTTAAGTTTGATGGTTAACCTTTGGATCTCAATATACCAACACTGAAATGCATCAAATATTAAAATTATCTAACAATCTTTAAGTTGTCATCTAATGGGATGTAGTAAAAAGAGAACTCTCATCCGTTGCTCATGGAAATATTATCTGCTTCAATCTCTGTGAGTGATGTTATGGAGTTCTCAGTAAAGAGTCTTCAGAGTCTAAAAGTCTTAGAGTCTTAAAGAGTCCAGCTTAGAATTGAGCTGCCATACGATCCAAAAGAATGTATGTACACCGTTATTACTGTTGCACTCAGTACAACAGCTAATATATGGAATCAACACTTGTGTCAAACCACAGATAAATGGATTGTGAAAATATGTTACATATGCACAATGGAATACTAGACAGACACAAGGAATGATGGAATGATGAATGATGAATTTGTTGCAGCCTGGTTGGAACTGGAAGACATCTTGTTGAGTGAAGTAAATCAGAAGAAGAAAAATAAATACAGAACGATCTCACTTATATAGAATAACTGGATTATAAAATGTAATGTCATAGATGGGGGCTGTCTAGATCTATGATCTTTTGACCTCAGAGAATAGGAAAGAGAATGACAGACAAGGAAAGAAATTGAGGCAGGAAGGATGGAGATGAGAACGGGAGATCGTAGGGTAACAGGGGCTAAATCTTTGGATATATTGGTGATGTGGGAGTGTGGTATAGTTTTAATTTCAAAGCACAGACTCAACTAAACTGAAAACATGAGATCTAAGCTTCAACCAATGAATTCTGCTAGGCGCCTGTCAAGGTTGCAGGAAAGAGTTGGTGGGGGCAGATAATGGAGTATGGGAACACTGATGATGGGAACTGACACAAGCTCAGGGACTGGTGTTGAAAGACTATACACCTAAAACTCAATTATCAATGTCTTTTAAATCACCATTCTTTAAATTAAAATTGTTTCAATTATCAATTAAAAGTTTTCTCCAAAAATTTTCTAAATAATAAATTCCTAGAAAATCTTACAAGTTTGAAAATTAAAAACATTTCTTTTTATTTTTGAAGGCTAATGTAGGGAGAAGTAGTAGATAAGGAAGAATTGAAGAAAGGGAGTAAAGGGAGAAAGAGACATGAGATAAAAGAGGAGTTGATGGGGCCGGGCGGTGGCACTGGAGGTAAGGTGCCTGCCTTGCCTGCGCTAGCCTAGGACGGACCGCGGTTCGATCCCCCGGCGTCCCATATGGTCCCCCAAGAAGCCAGGAGCAACTTCTGAGCGCATAGCCAGGAGTAACCCCTGAGCGTCACAGGGTGTGGCCCAAAAACCAAAAAAAAAAAAAAAAAGAGGAATTGAAATAGCAGAGAGGTAGAAGAAGTGAAAAGAGTGGATAAGAGAATAAGGGGGAGAGGGAAATGAAATGAAATGAGAAGAGAGACAAAAAGAGAAACAAAAGAAAGTTTTAAATATTAGAGCTAAAAACAATAAAACTCTGGATGGACTCAATTATAGACTGTAGTGGCACAGGAAACAATTAGTGAACTAGAATAGAGTTCAATAAAAATCAAAAGTTTGAGCTAAAGAGAAATATAATGGGGAGGGCACTTGGGTGGAGTGAAATTGACCCAGGTTTTACCCCTGACACCACATATGGTTCCTGAGCACTACCAGGACTGATCCTTGAGTAAGTCCTATGATCAACTATGTGTGACTCAACTTCTTAAAAAACATACACTTTTTGTGAGCCCCCCAAATCACAAGAAACCTAAGTATTAAATCACAAATTATTTTGTAAATTTATATGGCGTTATACATTAATTATACCTCAAATTTTAAAGCCTTATAGAAAAGACTTACTTTACAAAATAATAATGTAGCATATGAAAATAGATTTTGTATCACAAAAGTACCACAATGGTAGGAAAATATTTATATACTGTTTTAATAGTATATATGAAGTGGTAAAATGGATATAAAGTAATTGAAAAACAATTATATCATTTACACATATATCTATATACACAATTTATATGTGTGCATATGCACTCACACATGCATACATGTAGTCTGAGAGATAGGATTCTAAATTTCACCATATGGGTGTATACACAACAAAGTTACATCACTTACAATAACTAAAATATGGAAGCAACAACATTATTATCACCAGATGTTTGAATAAAAAGATATGGTGCATTTATACAAAGAATACTATTCAGTAATCAAAAATCCACAGAAAAATAGAAAAAGCTTAAGGTAGTTACATGAAGCAAAGTAAGTTGGAAGAAAAAAGACAAGTAATAGATGCCTTTCAGCTTTATCTTCAATAGAAGGATATATATATGTATAGATAGATAGATAGATAGATAGATAGATAGATAGATAGATAGATAGATAGATAGATAGATGATAGATAGATGATAGATAGATAGATCAATTAACAAAAAAGAAAATTAAAGACAAGCCAGTGGACATGAACCAGTAGAACTGAAGCTGCCTGAGGAAATGTGCAAAAGGAGATAACATAGAAAAGGTGTGAAAAAGAAAATAAGCAATAGTACAATCAAGTTTATTAATACTTCATGTAGAATAGAATAAAGGATCCACCAAGTGGCTTAATATACTGCATGTGTTCTTAGAAGAAAGACCAAACACCTTTCTTAACCACGCATATTCGAATAAGAGGTAACTTCTTGTGAAAGAAGTCACAGGTCAGATATAATGACAGCTAGTGTCCATTCTCTTCACTTAACCCCAAAGGTCATAGGAACCTACAAGGTCAGAGACCCACTGAGGGAGAGGGACATTGTTTCCCATAAGTAAACAGAGCTCAGTTTGTACTTTGGAACAACTGGCCAACCTTACTAGCACAATCGACCAGCAAATGTTATGCAGAGCCTGAACATCAACATGGCAGAATTACCGGGCCTCTTCACCATCTGTTTTTTAGGATATCTACTCAGTGCTCAATGTGCAGGTTGGTTTCCCTTTTAAAGATTCAGTGAGTATGCTTGCCTTTATGATACAGTACCCTGGTGCTGTCTTCTTCACTAAATAACAACCCCAGAATTTGACACAATGATTTTAGTAGTTGGCAGATAGGTCGGTAAGTACTGGTTCTCTGGTTAATGTTTCTTCTTTGTTTTCAAAATTAAATTCATTCAGTGTTTATGGTATTCATTTATTAATGAATAATTCTGGTAATGTGATTTGACAATGCAATTTCTCTTAGAAGACAATCATCTCCTTGATTTTAAAAAAGGCAGAATATTTTAAGGAGAGAGCAGAATAAGGTGAAAAATTAACAATGTCATTCTGTTTTGCTAACTCACCATACTGAAAGCCAAAAGAAAAAAAAGTTAAGGCCATGTTAAAATGTTTTAATTCTTAATTTGAAGAACTGTGATGTGTTTCAAAGTTTTAAAAAAATGCAATGTCTGCATTATCTAGAACTTAATTTTAAAGTTTCTGCTAAAAACACCTACATTAAATATTTTATTAAGTTATTTATTGCTAAAGTGCTTCATAGTTTAGGTAGAGATTATCATCCCTGATAATATCCTGCAAATATCCTGAATTTAATATACTGGTAAATTTAATTCTCACTTGTGGTCTTAGGGAAGCAAGTAATGACAAGAATTGAGTAAAATGTAGGAAAGCCATCAATGCCATGTATATCACTGTTTTTCCACAGTTTTATAGTCATTATGCACTCCACAAAGGCTAGCACACAGCATGTTCTCACAGGAAGCATTTATCACATTAGCTTGTCAGCCTACTATATTCAAATCTAGAAACTTTACAATGCAAAGATCAGGGGTGCCGACCCAAAGTGTCCCCAGAAGGCAGACTGGGCCACGGTTCCCACTCCAGACATGATGTCAGACTAAAAATGTAGAAATCATGATAGGAGAATAGAAAGGTTAAAAACAAAGGATTCAAAGGAGGAGATTCAAGAAATAAAGATCTTTGGTTGAAAAAGTCACCAAGACATAAAGCTCAATCTTTACATAGCTCATGAGTAGGAGATAGCAGAGAACAAAGCAGTCTAGCCCGGCCTTCAAGATAAGTGGCAAGAGGTTAAGAGGGCTCTTTACCTTCAAGCCTCAGGATGCTGGGGATCTGGGGAGGAGGAATGCAGAGATAAGAGAGCGGCTAAGATTTTGGAAATGGTGAAGCAATGGTGGGAAGAGATGAATGTGGAGAGAGGTTAAATGTGTGACAGGAAGACAATACTGAAGAGAAACACTGGTGTGATACTTGGAGCCATTGTAGAGAAAACAGGCCCTAGTGGAAGGTCTAGGTAATAACCCTAAGGATATCATTGACAAAGTACTCTATTCTGTGGTTAAATTGTCACTGGCTTCTAAAGCAGCTGCTTTGCTTTATGAGTAATTTACTGACACGGTGCATTTTCTTGGTTTTGCCCTTACATATTATTGAATTAAGTTGGAATTTTGAAAACCAAACTTGTTCTGTAAAACCAATTCCATTTTTGTAAAGTTTATGAGCCAAAGCTGTTTGTTTTGTTTTGTTTTGTTTTGGTTTTTGGTTTTTGGGTCACATCCGGCAGTGCTCAGGGGTTACTCCTGGCTTCATGCTCAGAAATCACTCCTGGCAGGCTCGGGGGATCATATGGGATGCCAGGATTCAAACAGATGACCTTCTGCATGAAAGGCAAACACCTCACCTCCATGCTATCTCTCCGGCCCCCAAAGCTGTTTTTTATTCAGAAAGTACAAATGAATAAATAGAGAGGACTTTGATCAAAATGTGCTACCAAATTTTACAAAAATGATTGACTACAGAGATTATGGCAAGAGAGTAGGGGGATACATCAGATTCCTTCTTTGACCTAACGCACCATGTCATGTGAGATCCCTCAGAATAGTATGGTGAAACTGAGTAGGAAAGGAGAATAGGGCTAGGAATACTTTGTGGGAAACTTATGATCAGCAATATTGTGAGCTGGGTCTTAAAAGATGAGTAGGTATGCTCTCCTCCAGTCCCTCTTCATGAGACTGTTTGTGAGAATGGAATGAGATTATGGGTGCAAAGCAATGACCAGAGTATCTAGTACATCAGAATCCTTAAAATAATGCCAGTCATGTCATGGTGCAGGTTTAGGGTTTTGAGGCAATGGTTTGCAGGTAACAAAATACATTGTGTTGCATTAAGCCCTTTGGATGGGCTTGGGTGGAGGTGAATGGTGATGGAGGCCTTTTTCCTCCAGCCCAGGACCACGTGACTGCATCTCCTTCCAACCAGCGGGTATCTGGATTCAGGAGAGCAGTGGGTATAAAACAGTCATGTTTCTTCAGGAGATAACTCTATCATCTTTATTTATGGCCTGGTCACCACATGTGTGACCTATCATAACCACTTACACATGCTATCCTCAGCTTGCCTTGCGACTTAACTTTTGTCAACCATCTCTTCTCCAGCTTCCTCCTCCATTCTGCATCCAGGCAAAATCTCTCATTGCCCCTCAGGCAAAACCATTTATAAACTTTCAAGACCCCTCCCAGAAATGGGAGGATCTATTAGCAGGTAAGCTTACACCAGAGGAAATGGGGGGTGTGTGGTCACAACATTGGAATTGACATGGATGGATATTTGAATCTCACCACTGGAGAGAAAATTGTTATAACTATGTGTGTGAAGGAGATTCCAGGGAGCAAGCTAGTATAGTATAGTGCCAGGTATTTCTGAGAGTGTAGAAACCCTTATTGAGTCAAGGCAAACAAAGCATGTAAGGTATAAATGTACTTATATATATTCAGAAAAATTATATACTCTACACCATCTTTTAAAATAATGTATTGACTCACTATGAGATGCAAAATTGTTCATGATTGAGTTTCAATCATACAAAGTTCAAGCACCCATCAATTCATTGGTGTTCACTTTGTTCCAAAAATTCACTGTGGCTTCTGTCAAGTCATTTCATTATAAGGATGGTGACTTCATCCTTAAAAAGAGAAAATCTGAACAAGAACTGGACATGAGGGACCGGAGCGGTGGCCCAGAGCAGTAAGGCATCTGTCTTGCCGGCGCTAGCCTAGGACGGACCAAGGTTTGATCCTTCGGCATCCCATATGGTCCCCCAAGCCAGGAGCAATGTCTGAGAGCATAGCCAGGAGTAACCCCTGAGGGTCACTGGGTGTGGCCGCCCCCCCAAGAAAGAACTGGAGCTGAAAGGTGGCAATGTGATATGTGTGATACCTCTTCAGTAACAATATAGCAAACCACAGTGCCTTAAAGGGAAAAAGGATAAAGAGAGAAAAGTATCTGCTATATAGGAATGCCTGGGAAAATAGGAGGGAAATGGGAAATGGATATCAAAAATGTGCACCGATGAAGGAATGAGTGTTGGAAAATTTTATCATTGAAACACAACCATGATCAAATTTATAACTGTACAACACTGTGGTTTAATTTTTAAAAAGAAAAGAAAAATACAGTATATAAGAAAGTCAAAAGGCATTGGCAAACTAAAAGAAAGGAAAGGCAGCACAGAAAAGTATGGAGAGAGCTAGAGAACCAACATACCGAAGCCCCCATTTTAGTCCAGCACTGCCATGAGGCAGGTATTCTCAGCATTCTGCTGTTTTACACATTTCATGTACTTAAGCCACAGGAATTATGTATGTGACTTGCCTATGGTGACATAGCCAACATATGACAGACTCATAATTTCAATCTGACTCCAGCCTCCAGCTTTCCATTTTATCACATGGGCATGGATGTGGGCACAGAAGCTGTCATAAGAATATTTAGGGCTTGGATATGGAGAGTATTAGGCTGAGTGAAATGAATCAGAGGAACAGGTATAGACATAGAATTATTATGCTCATTTGTGTGATATTTTTAAAAGATAGTATGGTAATAGTATCCAGAGACAATAGAGACAAGGGCCAGGAGGAAGTCTATGATAGAATGTTTGCCACAAATAGCAGGGGGGCGTAGTTAGGGCAGAGAAGATAACACTGTGACAATGAAAGTTGGAAGTGATCACTCTGAACAAGAATTAGGTGCTGAGGAGATAAAATGATATGCATGGTATCCCTTCAGCAACCGTATTATAAACAACAGTGTCTGAAGGGAAAAAGAAAGAAAGTGAAGAAAAATATCTACCCCAGAAGCTGGCAGGGGGCTGGGCAGAAAGGCAACTGGGGACATGGGTGGCAGAAAATGTGCACTGGAGAAGAGTGATGTGCATTGTCTGAACTGAAACTCAATCATTAACAACTTTGTATCTGTGAGAAAAAACCAACTGTATTACGAACAGCCTTGTAACCACAGTGTTTAAATAAAGAAAAAAGAAAGAAAATATATATCTAGGGCTGTAGAATTACATCAATTAGCTGAGAATTACTACAGTTATCTGCAAGTCCTACCAGGCTGCAGTTAGCTGCAAAGTTGCAAGGCTTCAGAGCAGAGGCCCAAGGCTGTAAGGGCCGCATGCTGCAAGGCTCGCAGGAGTCTGTAGGGTCCAGCTGCTGGGTGGGGCCAGGTGCCCACCCAGGGATGCCAATTTGTAGCCGCTTCTGGGACTAAGAAAGAGAGAGAGGGATGGGGAGGCCAAATATCCTTTTTTACTCCCTCCCTTGTCTGAGGTCTTCCACTATCACAGGAGTTTTCTGGAAGAGAGATAGAAATTCGCCAGCTCTGGACAGGGTAAGCCTATAGATCCAAGTTCAAGAGAGAAAGAGGAATAGATACAAAGCAGACAGCATCTTGCTGATGCTTTATCTTTCGATCCAGCAGGCGCTGCTCTGGTCACTACCCTGGGCCCCTCCTCATTTGTCCAAGTTTTTCTTTTTATAGCATGACAGGGGCATGTCCAAGAGGCGTGTTCAGGGGCATGTCCAGGTCCAACTATCATTACATGAACACAGGGCCATGCTAATGAATTGGGGAGCAGAGAGAAAGGCCTTGGAGACATTCACAAGTAATTTTTCCAAAGAGGTGGCCATGCTGGACTAGCAGTGGGAGTGGTTGGCTATGTCAGCATTGAAGAAGGGGTGAAGCAGATTGAAGGAGCTAGCAAGTCAAGAGCTTGCAAAAAGAAATTCTGAGTTAATATCAGCAATGAAGTGAAGCCCAAGGAAACTAAGAGAACAACTGAAAAGCAGGGTTGTCAAGAGATTAGAAAGTTCCACAAAAGGAATAAAAAGAAGGAAAATAAGTGGCTATGGTAACTCCCTGGGCCTTTCCATTTCCCTTGGAGTTCCCCAAATACTCTGCTTCACAGTATGAGTACCCAGTCCTAGTGAGCAAGTATCAGATGGTCTCAAAGGAAAGAAAAAGTCCAAGCAACTTTGGGAGTTCCTATTAATTATAGGCATAGTTCCCTATCCTCTCTCTTTTCTCTCATATATAATAAAGTTTGTACTCTGTTGCATGATTAAACACCATCCCTTTGTAGGGCTATACAACATTTAATTATCCATTCATAATGTGATGAAAATTTGTGTTGTTCTTTTTCTTTTGGCTATCATAAATAATGTTTCTATAAACATTTATATATAGGTTTTCACATAATAATTATTTTAATGAGATAAATGAGAAAAGAAGAGAAGAAAGTGAAAGAAGAGAAAAGGGAGAGGAAGGGAAAAGGGATGAGAGGGAAGGGGATTAATATTTGAGTATGGAGATGGAGGGTTAAAAATTTAGGTTCGACATAATCAATCCTTCAGAGTTCAAGATTGTTCCCAAAGGATTGTCAATCCAGGCTAAATAAATTACATTTTGATCCCAAAGACTTATGTCACTGGAATCCCTTTAACACATACCAACTGAAGGTGTTGCGAGTCTGCATATAAATAAATTAATGTAGCACTTTTTTTCCTTAACACTGAGTAAGAGGCACTGAAATTGCATTACAGCTAGACCACAAATAAACTGTGCTTTCAAAGGAAGTTTGTCAGGAAGCCATTTAGGCCAGTGCACTCTGAGCACCTAGTCCAGTACAAGTGACATAGTTCCTCACAAGGATCTGTGTTTAACAATTTTCAGATGATAAGAAAGTGTGATATTGACTGCTTATTTGAGAACATTCTTTTCCATTAAAGTAAATTCCAATATGACTAAAAGGATGACCTTTTATTATTGAAGCTGTCTTAACTAAATGTACAGCTAAATTTGAATTCTGCAAGTTTCATATTAGCACAAGAACAGCATAGATTTGGATCCATGCCCCCAAATATAAATTGATTTTGAGATTAGTTGTCAAATATAAAACCTTGCTTTTTATTACTTTTTCTTTATACTTTACTGAACTATAATTCAAATCCACAAAATTCGCCACTGCACAATATAAAATTCAGCAATGTTTGGTTCATTCACTAGGGTGTGAAACAAGTACCATTGGCCAGCACCAAAACATCTCTGTCATCACCCCAAACTAAAACCTAGCACCTGTTAGCAGTAATTCTCCATCCTTTCTTCACCCATTCTCAAGAACCCTTGATCCACTTTCTATCAGATTCTAAGTATTTCAGATAAATGAAATTATATTATTGCCTCTATGTCTGGCTTTTTTAGGTACATGTTTTCCATATACATCTATATTGTGGCTTCTAGGTATATATTTTCTTTCTTTTGGTTAAAGAATATACCTTTGTATGGTTTGATTAAACACATCACACGAACACTTGAATATTTCCACCCTTCAGCATGAATAATGTTGATATGAACTTTCATACATAGGTTATCGTTTTATAGCTATTTTAATTATCTTTTCTATATACCTAGAAGTCAAATAGCTGATAAATTTTGTTCACAATTTTGATGAAGTGAAAAATTGTTTTCCATAGTTGTTGTATCTGTATATTCCCTTCTATGGCATATAAGATTTCTGGTTTCTCCATATCTTAAGAAACAAAGACTTTCTTTTTTCTTACATTTTGTTTTTGTTTTTGTTTTTCGGCCACACCCGGTAATGCTCAGATGTTACTCCTGGCTATGCGCTCAGAAATAGGTCCTGGCTTGGGGGACCATATGGGACACCAGGGGATTGAACTGTGGTCTGTTCTAGGCTAGCACGCAAGGCAGAGACCCAATAACCTGTGCCACTGCTCCGGTCCTCTTTTTTTATTTTATTTTATATTTTAAATTGTTTAAATAAACATAATATAAAGCTACTGAAAGTTGAGTTTAAGGCAGATAATATTTCCACATCAATCCTACAACATTATCAACTCCCATCACCAGAGTTCTCATATTTCATTATTGCCTACACAGACCTATCTGCTGCCTACCAATTTGACAAGCACATTGCTGCAGCTCACATTTCATGTTTTCAGTGTTGTTGAGTCTGTGCTTGGATTTATAGCAATATCAATCTAAACATCACTAATATAACCGAAGTCCAAAAGCTATTCCCCCAATAATTCTCTTTCTCTTCTTCTACTTCCTACTTAATTTCTTTCTTTCCCTGTCTTCATCCCTAGAAAGGAAGGAGCCTGCACTCATTCCAAAAGTCCTGTTGATATCATATCCCAAAATAGGGTATCTGAAGTTTAGTCAGATTAGTGTCCTCGAGGAAATCATAGAGGGTCAGTGATGAGGCAAGGCCATCAGGAAAATGTGATTGTGGGAGGTAAAGGCAGCAGGTGTGGTTTCGACAGGACAGGGGCTTGACTCACTCTCCCAAGATGGCCAGCTTTTTACAACATGGGCCAGTATAATTATCATATTTTAAGGCTCAGTTTATATCTCCTTCGAGAAGAGTGTGTCTATGGAGCTGGCCCGGTTTGAATATGGCAACTGCATTTGTGGGCATGGCTACAGCTACTATGCTTCCTGGTCTTCCAGGAAGTGAGGGTGTCCTCACTCAATCCAAAATGCCCTGGTGATATTATCCCCCAAAGCAGAGTACATGAAGCTTGGTCAGATTGGTGTTCCTGAAGGAATTACAGTGAGTAATGAAGTGGGGACATTGGAAAAATAGTGATTCTTGGTGATGGAGGCGGCAGGTATGGCTTCAGCAGGGCAGAGGGTTGGCTACACTGCTCCTTCCAAGCCTTATTTAGTTATTTATATGCCACAGATAATTGAGGTCACCATGTAATGAAAAATATTTCCTTCAGAGTTATATTTAAATTTTGTGATATTTTCTTTCTTCTAGAACTAATATTTATTCTCTTAAATTTCAGTTTTTATTGACCATAAAAATGCCAGCAAAATTCTAAATCGGCCAAAAAGGTACAATTCAGGTAAATTGGAAGAATTTGTTCAAGGTAACCTTGAGAGAGAGTGTATGGAAGAAAAGTGCAGTTTTGAAGAGGCACGAGAAGTTTTTGAAAACACTGAAAAAACTGTGAGTATTTTTTCATAAAACTCCTTCAGATGTCAAGGAAAGAACAGATTACCTTAAAAACATAAAAATAACAATGTTTTCCTTTGGAGTTTAAACTTTGCATATCTATATGTGCCTATAAAACTCATGAAACAGAAAAAAATGAAAGCCAAATGGTTTTAATACCACAATTAATATGTCCTTTTTTCTTCCAGACTGAATTTTGGAAGCAATATGTTGGTAAGCAATTGATTTTCTCATCGAACTGGTCTATGAAACTTTTGACAATTATGTGTTTATTTGTTTCTGTGTCATTGGATAATTCAGGTATTGTGATAGTACTCAAAAATATGTCCAACTCATTGACACAAGACAGAATTGTGAGAGACCGCAGGTTTGTATCAGTGTGAGATATGCTGTCTTTCCCCTAGGCTTTCAATAAGAATGTTATTTTATTCTAGAAAGAAGAAAAGGAGATGATTTTATCCAGAATTAGGATTAGCATGCTCAGAAGTGAATCAGAATCAGAGATTTAGCGTTTAGTACCCAAAGATTTCCACTTTTAGATGCTACAAGACCTTCCAAGATCCCCCCTTCTTACCTTTGCTTTCTGCTTAACATACAGGGCCCAAGCCATCTGGGTCTCCTAACTATCCCTGGCACACTGGGAAAACTCCCACCTTAATGTCTTTGACCTGTTTACGTGCAATGCCTTTCATACAGGTTCTCCTAGTCTCTCTTCCCTAATCTTCTGACATATTATTTGTTTAGAGATTGTTGTGCCAGAAATCAAACCCAAAGTCTTATATAGTTGAGGAATGCACCCTTCTACCTAGCCATAACCAAAGCTCTATTTTTGTGTCTTTTTAAAGTGACTTTTCAAACTTATTTTTCATCAAATTAACATTCTATTATAACATATGTTTCATGATTGTATCATGAAAGACAATGTTTCTATATCAGTAGCTTTCAATCATTTTGCTGGTAGATCAACATGGGTCTCTGGATCAGTGTTTAAAAATTATTAGTATTAAATTCATCATTTAATATACAATTCTTTCTCAGAAAGCAAATCAGTTAATACTCATTCTCCCAGAAATATTCCTTGCTGTATTTCAAGTATAATTATCACTTATTTTTCATTCCCTAACTTGACCTCTAACATGAACCTGTGACTGACCAGAACCTCTGAGTACCACGATTTTGATGCGAGGCTCATGCCTTGTAGGTTGAAGGGTAAATTTTATATTTTATCTTTGATGAAGATACCTGGGTAATTTAATGAGGTCATTCTGTCTTTAGTGTCTTGTCTACCAAAAATATTTAAAGAATCAAAAATAAGTATTTGTGCCTTCACGCACAGTGGCTATACAGGCCCCTCGCCTCTACACTTTCCCTCCCATCAATACCCAACGTAGAGTCCTGCTGAAGAACTATCCAGCCACATTAACTAGCATCTATCAAGCACTTTATAGTTTAAAGAGTTTCTGTCACTTTTCACCCTCGCACTGACCCTAGGAGTAAAACAGTATTAACCTCATTTGACAGAGGAAGAAATTGGGGATTGAAGACGTTAAAGGACTTGACAAAGGTCACCCAGTTGGGGAGGCAGAACGTCCAAAAGATAACCCATGTTGTCTAAAGCCTTGGTTTCATTATTCACCCTTCCAGCTTTCAAACCTAAGTACAGTTATTCATTAAACAGAAACCTATTGGCCTTAACCTGGGATCTTTCATTTTTAAAGGTCTTGTCCCTGTTGTCTTTGACCTTACTGACTGTGGCTTTGCCTCAGCCCAAAGTACATACAGACAAGCACCCAGAGGCAGACAAAACGCAGGATAAAATGACACTCATTTTAAAGATATGTCTCAGCAAATGAGTTGCTTTGTAGCTGGCTACAAGCCCAGACCCTTTCAGTGAAACATCCTAAATAATTCAGATCTGTTGGTCCATAATATAAAGTGCAAATGTAGCTCGTTTTTAGACCAGTTCAGAACATCAGTAATCATAAACCATAGATAATGCATTTTTGTTTTCAGAGAATTGAAACAAATTGAAGTATGTGGGTAAAAGCACATTGGATCAAGGGTCAGAGGGGACACGGTCTAATTTTATATAGCAAGCAGATACTCCAGAGAGGGACTATTTCTTAGATGGGAACATTTGTCCATTAGACAAAGGAACTGAATACATGCTACTGACAATATGAGTGACACACCACTATTCTCCCATAGAAAGCAAAGATATACACCCTAGGTCTCACAAAGTTTCACAGTAAAATAGGAAGAAGTTTTTATCCCCCTATTTTCTTTTATTCTTCAAATTTTTCTTTTTTTTGGGGGGGGAGGTTGGCCACACCTGGTGACTCTCAGGGGTTACTCCTGGCTATGCACTCAGAAATCACTCCTGGCTTGGGCTACCATATGGGATACCAGAGATAGAACCGAGGTCCGCCCTGGGTCAGTCATGTGCAAGGCAATCACCTACCACTGTGCTACTGCTCCAGCCCCTCCTCTAATTATTCTTAATGCATCTTTATGTCTTTCTCTTTTAACATGTCATTCAGAACATGAGCCTGCTTTTGGTTTTTCTTAGTGAAAAGTATTGATCACCCTTCTGTTTACACTTATTCAATCTTGAAGATTCCTAACACTGAAGCAATAATTTTCTAGACAGACTTAGAGCTTCCATCTCTTTTTGAGAGTTACCCTCTTCCTCATTCTTTGCCCCTTCTAGCTCACTGCTTGTCTTTAAAGGCTCTCAAACACACTACATGTTCTGAAACTTCAGAAAAGATAGAATGGAAACAAAACCAAGTGATTAATAAATAAGCACATTTTAGAACCTTTTCTTTTTCAATTCTTAGTTGTTTCTCATATATTATAAAGTAAATATCCTCAAGAAATATCAGGTGCTTCTGGTATGTTTTCTGTCTTGGTGAACCTTTCCTTCACACTATACATTAAAATGAAGTCATCATATAAGAAGAAAATACAGTTGCTCCCTGCTTAGGTTTCCATAACTTTAGTGGAAGCACCATATTTTATCAAACTCAGCACCCCAGATTAATCAGATTCTATGACAGACAACTACTGTAACTGTGCTACAGGTTGATTGATCATGAACTCTGACATCATTCTATAAAAAGAGACCGAAAATCCATTTCACTCCATGCTTACACAGTATAGTTTTATATTTTGATTCCCTTTCCCCACTACCTCTTCCTTTGTACTATATACATGTACTTGCCTTCTCAAGGTAACTTCTCAAAATTTTATTAATCTAAAAATCTTTGAGTTCTTAAGAAATTCAAGAAGACAAGAATATCCCACAGATAGCTTGATTCCAGGCCAGCAGTTCTGCTCTGACCATAAAGTCATCACGAGTCTGTATCAAGGTGGGAACTGGAAATTCTAAGAAGTTCATCTACCAATTCAAACTCATACTTATTCAAAGATGGAGATCAGTGTGAATCCAGCCCATGTCTAAATGGTGGCCTGTGTAAGGATGACATAAATTCCTATGAATGTTGGTGTCGAAGCGGATATGAAGGAAGAAACTGTGAATTACGTAAGTAATGATGTCTGGATTACTGATGGTTTAAAGTGTTTCTTTGAAATCTGATTAAACTAGAAAATGCAGTTTTTTTGCATCACAATTTATTTCTAACAGGTATTTTTGTCATCAGTGCTGTGACTCAATGATAAAATTCATGCATAAACCTATTTAAGACTCTTAGTTTTGTCCCTAGTACTGCAATAATGATAGTATGCATGTTCCCTGGTACCACAAAAAGTAGATACTTATACATTTTTGTGGTAAAGAACACTTATTATGGGATCTATTCTCTTAAATTTTTTTTTTGGTTTTTGGGTCACACCCGGCAGTGCTCAGGGGCAATTCCTGGCTCTGCATTCAGAAATCACCCCTGGCAGGCTCAGGGACCATATGGGCTGCCGGGATTTGAACCACCGTCCTTCTGCATGCAAGGCAAATGCCACACCGCTGTGCTATCTCTTTGAAACTATTCTCTAAGTTTTTTAAGTGTACAGTTCTGAATAGTTGACAATGGGCACAGGGTGTACAGCAGATCACTAGAAATTACATATGTTGAAATTGTATACACATTACAGTAAGTCTCCATTTCCTCTCCCCACCAATCCTTGGAAATCACAATTATACTATCCAATTCTACAGATTTGAATATTTACATGACTCTACTGTTATGAGGTGTCTTAAATATTCAGAAAACTATAGCTTACATATCAAAAAGTCACAAATAGATTATATGGTTGAGTCAGGATTTGGACATTTGTCTTTTGTTTATGTTTTGGGGCCACACCTTGCTGTGTTCAGGGCTTCTTCTGCCTCACCACTCAAGGATCACTCCTGGTAGGGTTTAGGGGGACTATAACGGGTGCTGAGGATCAGGTGCTAGCCTGACCCATGCAAAGCAAGCTATTCTCTAGCCCATTGAACTTTCATTTTTCTCATCAATTCTTAGGCTACTAGCCACTACCTAAAATAATGCAGATAAAAATGAACCTAAAAGCCAATTAGGTGTAGAACTGGAGTATAGCAAGGTTAAATCTCCCATATAAAGGACATTTCTATTCAAGTCATTTCATGTTGGATTTTCCAACAAAAATAAGAGCCTATTCTCAATTTGAACATATTCATATTGAAGAGTTAGATAGAAAATCTAGAATCACTGTCTACCTTTTTCTTCTCCTAGTCCCGAATTGTTTTTAAGATTTGGGTCATTGAAGTGGTGGGAATGGCCCTGATTTGTTGTCACTATGTACTTTAAATATTACTATGAAAGATTTGTAATTCATTTTGGTCACAATAAAACTTAATAAAACTAAAAGATTTGGGCCATTTAAACAGAAACCTCAAAGACTCTCCCCTCCATTTTATTACCTCAATATGCAAGCTAACCAGGATTATGATTATGGAAAGTAACTTGTTATGTGATCATAGGGACTGTGCCAATGATCTTTTTACTCTGAAACTTTTTACTTTTTACTCTGAAATTTTAAAAGAATAAGATGTAATTGCAGGGGGCTTTTAAAACCACAGGCTACATGACTAAGGGCAAAGAGGAGAAAAATAGCAGCGCTTAATTAAGGCATTACAACAATCCACCTACCACATAGATGGCATAAAACAAAATGAAATAAAGGAGCTGCACTTATTTATGGGCGGGGATAGTGGAAGGAAGTGACCTATAGTGTTGTTCAAATATTTTTTCAGGGCACCAATGATATTCATTAACTCTCTTCTTCTAAGACTTAAAAGATGAAACAAAATAAAAGGCAATAAAAAGATGTCACGGGAAAACATTTCAAAAAAATGCATAGAAGTAGATGTCTGGTTTGGGCTCCCATTCCTTCAGGTACCCACACAGAGCAGAGAAACTAACAGCTGGATTACCTTCCCTGTGGCTGTGTTGACTGGTTCAACCTCTCTGAAGTGCTACTTTCATCTGAAAGGTTATAATTTTAAATTCAGATTTACCTACACAAATTTGATCCTGCTGTTATGGAAACCTATAGAAATCTATGAAGTAGTTACTCATTATCAGCTTAAATAACTAGCGGCTTGGCAGTAATGAATAACTCAATTAGTCTCAGGGAAGAATGAAGGGCTCTTTGTAGTAAAGCATAATGGAAAATGGCATTTAGAGGGAAATGTCCTTCACTGCTTTTAGTTCAAAAATAGAGACATATTAAAGGAGTGGGATATCCTTGCAGAATGTAAATATAAGCACTCCATTTCTAGAATAGTTTTTGCTATGTTTATTATACTATGCAATGCACTAAAACAGCTTACGAAATTGACAGCAACTAGCACCAACCCAGTACAATGGGATTTGAATATATTCTTGGTGTGGCCAGAACTCTACACCACCATGACACCTGGCCTCTAGGAGGCATTGATAAAGCCCATAATTCTAGGCTTAGAATAATTCTGCATCTTACTTCAGATATAAAAAGGAGTTCTCTAAAAGCATTTGCAAAGTCTTGGTGCAAACTGTGTTGCAACCCAACTACGGACCAAGCTCAAAAGCTGGACCATGGCACAGGCAATGGAGTATCTAGGGTCCAAGTCACTTCCCTTATTCAATCTCAGAAAAGAAAAGGACACTTTCATGGTTAGGAAGCTTTTGTTTGTGGCTTTCCTTCTACCTGTTCAGCAGGCTCCTCGCCAGGAGAGAGACAAGTATTTAGGGCACATGCTCTAAGCTGTAGAATAACAATTAACAAATAATGGTTTTTTCCCTTCAGCTGGAATCCAGACCACTGCATGTCCCCAGCATCATGACACACCTGAATCCTTTTCAAAGAGCTCAAAGTCTGTTAATAGCTTGTCATCCGAGTCCTTTCTAATGATACAATAGATATGGCACATCCCCAGAGTTAAGATAAGCTTGAAAGAATAAAATAAATCACAAGCATGTAAACACTTTTTGTTTCACTTGCTAATACATCACAGGCTTATTTGTTGTGTATTTCTGTGGCATAGAGAAAAGAAAGCTTCTTGAGTTTCATTGAATAACAGCCTATTCTGTGATAAACTTGTAAAACAGAAGATTTTTTGTGTCTGAGCTTGGGTTTTTACATATTTGACAAAATCAAAGAAAATAAAAGCAGAAGGTAATAACTTCTCCAGGTGGCAGGAGGAGACAGAAATATCGCTGTTAATGTGGAGGACATTAGGAAAGTAGGTACTCTGACAGACTCTGCACTCCTAGGTATTGAGACAGAGACAGAGAGGGGAACAATGAGTTGCTACACAGTTATTGCATCTAGGATCTCTGCTCCATTAATGGCTCAGGAAGGTGACTCAGAAGACTTCCCCCTAGATCCTAGATAAGGTATCTCTCAGCTGTGATTGCTTGTACTAATGATTCTGTTTCCAGGGCTTGACACCCTATCTAAAGAGAAACATCTAATGACTGGGCAACAATATTTCCAGTGGAATAGACAAACTAAATCAGTGATTGACAGAAACATCAAAGAGCAAATGACAAATGAAGAAAACAATAGAAAGGCATAGTTACTCCATCAAGGAAATAGGATCAGAAATGAGAAAACCCATAAGAGTTTATCTACTGCTTAACTTATACATGTGCTGGACCAGATTAGGCTGTACCTACCACAGACCTCCATTTTATATTGGCAGAATAGTTTCTATAAAACACATTTGATTTATCTAAACAAAATGTGGTTTTATAACAACATGAGACATGAAAAGAGTATGGGGCTGCCATTACCATTCTTGGGAAGAAAAGTCTCTAGGAAATGAATTAATCAAAATGACCAAGTTGAATCTATCTTGGACCATGCACTTAGTGAATTGTTAGCAGCAAAAATTAAAGCTCAATCTGGGTCTTTCATCGACCTCACAAAAGCAGATTTAACTCCTTCTCCTCCTGGTTCTAAAAAGAGCCAATTAAGGAGTATGAACTGAAGCCATCATTTTCTGCTGGTATTGGTATAATGTAAAATTCAAAGATGTAGGTCCATTGCTTAAGAAAACTCACAGCATATCACATGGTACAGTCACTCTATCAACCTGAGTTTCTTTGGGAAAAAAATAAGGATCTCTGACAGAATCTTATTATTTAAGGCTCAATTGTAGGAGGAAAGAGTTAGGATAAGGGAGTGAAACATGGAGAAAAGGAGAGCTAATGAGAAGGTGAATGAGTTCTCAACAACTGATTGCTCCTTCCCTTCCAACTGTTTGCCCAGCTTCTGGGGACAAAGATGTGAAATGATGTGTCCATTAGAATTTGGTCTCCAGCAGTCAAAAGTTCAACCCAAGAAGTGTTTACTGGCATGCTTCTCTACATGGTACATGCTGGGCCACTCAGTCATAGGGCATCCAGCCTCAGCTTCAACTCAAAACTAGCAAGCTCTGAACCATGGACCTTCCTGTGATTGAAATTTCACAGGAGAAACAATGCAGGAGCACAGTCATTAGCGCATATAGAACAAACTGGCAGGAGTATGTCAAATGGCCAGGAGCCCACAGTGAATGCAAATTAAGGTGACTGACAATTTTCAGTCCTCAGTTAAAAATCTAATTGTGGTCTAGTGACAAAAGAAATCAAGGTAACTTAAATAAAATTTTAGGAGGTAATTTTTCATTTCTCCTGAATTAAAAGGATGTAAAACGTTCGTAGTTAAAGTTATGAAAAGATACTGACAAAGTAACCTTTATATCAAGCATAATGGAATCTGAGACCAAAAAAGAGATATTATGAGACAAAGAAAGATATATTTTTTTGGTTTTTGTGTCACACCCGGCAGCTCAGGGGTTACTCCTGGCTCTACACTCAGACATTGCTCCTGGCAAGCTCGGGGGACTACATGGGATGCCGGGATTCTAACCACCGTCCTTCTGTATGCAAGGCAAACGCCTTATCTCCATGCCATCTATCTGGCCCCAGAAAGATATTTTATGATACTAAGGGAGATTTTATATGAGTGTAAAGAAAATCAGGGCCAATGGAATGCTTATCACTATTGATGTATAATGTCTTCGGTATTTAACTATCTTAGAGGGCCCTAGTTTATTCTTTTGTGCTGACACATGCCTACCTTGCCCAGCTTCAAATGTGCTTGGGTAAACTGGATATATTGAGATTATAAACTTTTATCTAGCAATTTATGTTGTTTATGGTAAAAGGAATTCAAAGAGGAGGAAAAATTTATCTATCTGAAATACAAATATCCAATAAGTAGAATATGTATACACTTGGTGGCAGGAATTTGAATCTGTACAGTTCCCTTAAAAATTTGGCAGTAGATGGGGCCGGGCGGTGGCGCTAAAGGTAAGGTGCCTGCCTTGCCTGCACTAGCCTTGGACGGACCGCGGTTGGATCCCCCGGTGTCCCATATGGTCCCCCAAGCCAGGAGCAACTTCTGAGCACATAGCCAGGAGTAACCCCTGAGCGTTACCGGGTGCGGCCCAAAAAACCAAAAAAAAAAAAAATTTGGCAGTAGTTACTAAACCTAAGCATGTGATCCAGTAACTGTAGTTATAAGTATATATTTAGTAATTATGCATGCATATATATCCAAAAAATGTAACTGTGCAGGGCTGTTTACAGCTGTGTGGGGCATAAGAACTCAAAAAGTCAAGTCAAATATTCATCTCCAGTAAAACAAAGTATTCACTAATATGATTTAATATTTCATAATATTTATGAAATAACAACTATTTAAAATTTGATAACATTATGTAATATTCTTAATTAATAGACTGGAACACTACATAATATATAAAAATTACTCATCCAAAACAACATGGATGGGGCCAGACTAAAAGCACAATGGATAGGGCATTTATCTTGCACACAACTAACCCAGGTTCGATCCCCAACATCCCATATGGTAACTGAAGCCTGCCAGGAGCTATTTCTGAGCACAGAGCCAGGAGTAATCCCTTAGTGCAGCCAGGTGTAACCCCAAGAGCAAAAGAATAGAAAAAAATAAAAGAAAAATAAAAAAACAGCATAAATGAACCTCACAGACAAAATGTTATAAAAGAAATATCAGAAGAATGCATATTGTTAGTTTTTATATGAACCTGCAGAGCTGTGTCATTTTTAGACGTCAGAGTAGGGTACTCTGAAAAGAGAAATGAATTAGTAATTTGAAATGATCAAGAAAACTGGGATGTTAACAGTGTCCTACATGTTGATTTATATAGAGTTTGGTTTGCTGTATTCACTATGAAAATTCACACTAAAATGTTGAACTTCTGAAAATATTTTGTTTTGATAAACAGTTTTAATTTTTTCTATGATTAAATGAAGATTGGTTTTTCAAACCTTTACTTTCATGTCAAATCCAAAATATTTCTGCATTACTATATTTTTGTTTGTTTTTTGTTTTTGAACCACACCCAGTAATGCTCAGGGGTTACTCCTGACTCTGGGGTCAGAAATCGCTCCTGGCTTGGGGGATCACATGGGACACCGGGGGATCGAACCTTGGTTCATCCTAGGTCAGCCACGTGCAAAGCAAACACCATACAGCTGCACTGCCACTCCACCTCGTGCATTACTATCTTGACTTTTATTTTGACTTTTTTTCTTATATTTACTATCTTTTACAGTATTGTTGTTGTTGTTTGGGGGGCATATCCAGCAGGATGCAGGTAATACTCCTGGCTCTTCCCTAAAAAAAAATCACTCCTGGCAGGCTCGGGAGACCATCTAGGGTTCCTGGGATAGAACCTGGGTTGGCCATGTGCAAGACAAACACACTACCCACTGTGCTATTGCTCTGTCTCCAACAGAATTCTTTTTTTTAACTTTATTTAACACCGTGGTTTACAAAACTGTTCATTCTACATTTGTTTTGGACATTCATTTTTCCAACACTAGTTCCAACACCAATGTGACCTTTTCTCCACCACTATCCCACGTTCTCTATCCACTCTTTTCAAAGGCACAAAGTAAGTTATTTTATTTTATTACAACAAAATGGTAAGTAAATTTATCAAAAATCGTACAGTAAAAGAACATTTATGAGAATAGTTATATCTCACAATGGAGCCACTAAAGTTTCTAGTTGAGTTTCCTGTGTTATTGTTTTTGTTTATGGAGCTTAGTTCACATCTATGCTACTTTTCCACCTAATTTGATGTGCTCCCACTGGACTATCAGTATAGCAGAACATGGAGATAATGTGCAGCCACATGTATGGTTGAATGCTCCCGGAGCTCCAAAACCAGTAGAATTGGAATAATTATTGGCCTGACCCCTCCTAAGGGGATCCCAGAGTTTTCAGCTTTGAGACCTGGATACCTGTGAGTTTCATCAGCTGGACTTGTATCTCTTCCAGGATTAGTAGCAAAACTGTGTGAAGCTCGGTCATTGTTTACAATGGAGGCAGCTGTAGGATGTGTGTGTGACTGCTGGGAATTCCAGTAACTAAAGGGTTAGGCAGAGGCTGCCCAACCCCACGCCAAGAAAACCCCAGAGTTTTCAGCCTAAAACCAGGGTACCTGGAAGTTTTGTTAGCTTAGTGTGTCTGTAGAGAGTAGTCATGAAGCATGAATTTGGGCCATTGCATGGCAGCAACTATGGAGTATGATTGTGGTTTCTGAGGCTTCAATCAGGCCGGACTCCGCTCCTGAGGGTGTCCCAAACATTTCAACCCAGAGACCTATGTATTTGTGAATGTCAACAGCTTGGCTTGTATCTGTAGCAAGATTAGTCATGAAGCTGTGAAACTGGGCCATTGTTTACACTTTGCAATATCTATTTTACCTTCCTTTCTACTCTTGGCTCAAGGCTCCCAAGTTTCTCTCCACGAATACTCCCAGTTTATGTCTCACCTATCCCGAGTTAGTAGTTTCTTGTACTTTACATAAATTCCTGTTAAATATTCTGGGTTTTTTTTTTTTTTTGCTTGCTTTCAGATGAATCATGCAGCATTAAGAACGGCAAGTGCAAGCAGTTTTGTAAAAAGAGCACCCCGAGCAAGGTGAATTGCTCCTGTACGACAGGATACCAACTTGCAGAAGATGGAAAGTCCTGTGTACCAGCAGGTCAAAATCTAAATCTAATTATTTTAAAGCTCAAAGATAGTTTACAAATGTAAATGAACTATCAAAGATAGTTTACAAATAAACCTTCAGAATTTTCACTAGACTACATAATTTTAATCCTCACATTTGTTTCCATTTGAAATTATGTAAAAGATTCACAGATTGAACAAACCCTGTATCTATACTGCATCAACGATGGAGTAGAAATTCTGTAATTATCTGGTATAAATTCTTTTGTGTATTTGTTTTACATTTTTTTTCTCTGCCCTTTCTATCAAAACAATTTACTTGTGTAATTTACATAAACTTTGTTTTTAATTTTGGAGAATTTTATTAAGGTAATACATTTATCTCCTTAGCAAAGTTTCCAGTCCCTACCTCCAACCTAAGCAGTGAAGTTCCCACTCCCTAATTTATCACTTGTTTATACATATTTGTTACTCACCAAATCAAATTAATAGGTTCTAAATTAATGTGGTTCTAAACCACAAAGGATACACAAGCAAATAATATGCTTCAAGTATAAGGAGGCAAATCTTAAGCCTGATCATGTCTGAGTGTGGTTTACCTTTTCAAAGTTATCTCCCTTCCTCGAGTCTCACTTTGAGTTTGCATATTGGGGATGTAAATTGTTATGACACCCTTTAAGCTATGCAGGTGATCAACAGATTTCATCTACACTGCAATGGACCAAGCCATGTTTTCTTTTCTTTTTTTTATTTTTCATATATTACTTTTTTTATTTAAACACCTTGATTACATACATGATTGTGTTTGGGTTTCAGTCATGTAAAGAGCACCACCCATCACCAGTGCAACATTCCCATCACCAATGTCCCAAGTCTCCCTCCTCCCCACCCGACCCCCGCCTGTACTCTAAACAGGCTCTCCATTTCCCTCATACATTTTCATTATTAGGAAAGTTCAAAATGTAGTTATTTCTCTAACTAAACTCATCACTCTTTGTGGTGAGCTTCCTGTGGTGAGCTGGAACTTCCAGCTCTTTTCTCTTTTGTGTCTGAAAATTATTATTACAAGGGTGTCTTTCATTTTTCTTAAAACCCATAGATGAGTGAGACCATTCTGCGTTTCTCTCTCTCTCTCTCTCTCTCTCTCTCTCTCTCTCTCTCTCTCTGACTTATTTCACTCAGCATAATAGATTCCGTGTACATCTATGTATAGGAAAATTTCATGACTTCATCTCTCCTGACAGCTGCATAATATTCCATTGTGTATATGTACCACAGTTTCTTTAGCCATTCGTCTGTTGAAGGGCATCTTGGTTGTTTCCAAAGTCTTGCTATGGTAAATAGTGCTGCAATGAATATAGGTGTAAGGAAGGGTTTTTTGTATTGTATTTTTGTGTTCCTAGGGTATATTCCTAGGAGTGGTATAGCTGGATCATATGGGAGCTCGATTTCAAGTTTTTGGAGGAATCTCCATATCGCCAAGCCATGTTTTCCTGGCAAGAAAACTATGTTGTTTGGTCCACAGTTGACTGCCAGTATCCAGAACATTTCTACTATACCCTCACTTTCTTCTTCTCCGTAAGGGAAATCAGTAGAAACTTGTGTTTGTTTTTTTTTATTAAAGCAAACTTCTTTTTTTGGGGGGGGCGGTTTGGGCCACACCCGGCGGTGCTCAGGGGTTACTCCTCCTGGCTGTCTGCTCAGAAATAGCTCCTGGCAGGCACGGGGGATCATATGGGACACCGGGATTCGAACCAACCACCTTTGGTCCTGGATCGGCTGCTTGCAAGTCAAACACCGCTGTGCTATCTCTCCAGGCCCTAAAGCAGACCTCTTAGAATCAATTATATTTGATAAGTGAGGGGTCTTTTGAAGCAAACTAAACACTTTTTGCATTCCAAAGTCATTTACTAAATGGTTGTATTAAATCATGAGACATTCCTCTGCAACTGTGTTCGATAGCAATCTCACCAATGTACCTAGCAGAGGAATTCTTTTTAAAAGGACCAGAAGCCAAGACTATAAATGCTGTAACTGAAAAGAAAAGTCTCTAATGTTTCAAGAGCTTATCTGCTGTCCTAGTTGGTTATTTCTATGGAGACTTCAAAGCTAGTCTATCTTGGGAGGATAATATAAATGTATGCATATATGCATGTACATCTATATATATATATACATATATAGGTACCTTCAAAACCTAACTGCATTGTAGAAGATAGCTAAGGTCTTCTGTGCTATGAAAGGGAAAACAAGTATCTAAGAAGCACCTCCAAAGATTAAGCATTACATTGGAATCTAGCCTTAGCTTTAGTTAAATAAGTAGGCCAACCTAAAATAAGATTTTTCTGTCTTTCAATAGTAATAGTTCCTTCTCCCTAGTCATTGTTGATTATTTATATTTATACATAAGTATTTTGAACTAATTTCCTGTTTTCCCCAACCACATGTCATCTTCATGACACTCTGCTGCAGCTGGTTGCTATAGAAATGTCTGTTATAAGGAATGGTGCAAGAATGAAAGTGAGAAATGAAAATGAAATGTGAGGTTTCTTTGCTTGACTATTAATTTTCATTCTGGTTGTTCCCAACAAATTAGCAGATGATTTCTTTAGAAAATAAAACCACCCAAAGTGATTGGTGACCATTTTCCAAGTGCCTGTGACTGTGATAACCCTATTAATAATTTATTTAGTTGACACTTGATATCCAGGTAATTAAATCACAGTAATTCCCTAAGAAATCCCTAAAGTCCAGGTTGGAACATAGAAGGCATCGTAGACTACAAAAGAAATCCTCTTAACAGACAAATGTCTCTGAGTTGCCTGAAGTTAAAGCTACATGGCATCGATCATTGCCCTGACATTCAGAGACAGTACTTGAAAGCAAGCCAGCTTAGTTAGAAAACTGAAATCGAGTGATTCAACTTTATAAAATTCTTATCAGATTTGATTTCTGGAACACCTATTTTATTTCTGTAAAGATGATAGATTCTGGAGCTAAATGTTTTCTTCATGGAGGGTTTGAAAACGTTCCATGAAAATAATGCGATTAACCTTTTCATTTGAGGCTATAGCCATTGATTAGATTTTTAAAATATTGATGGACCTGCTTCTCAGCAGTGACAGGAATGAACCCGATTTCCAATTTTTATGATATTTTCTCTGTTTGCTAAGGAGGGCTGGTGGAATATTAAATTTTTTTAAATATGTTTTCCAGTGCCATTTCCATGTGGGAGAGTTTCTGTTCCTGAAACTTCTAGGAAGCTTACCAGAACTTTTGATTTCTTTTCCAATATGGACTATGATAATTCTACGGACTATGAAGGAACGTCGGATAATGTCACAGAAAGCCTGCCATATAGTGACTACACTAGAGTTGTTGGTGGAGAAAGCGCCCTACCAGGTCAATTTCCTTGGCAGGTACTCTGTACAGATGGTATGTTAAAACTGGAATTCAGTGGGCAAGAATCAAACCTGGTGGGAAGCTGAAGCTAAAACACTCAATCTGGTTGGGAGAATTTGGGCACGTTTCAGCACTAAGAAATATGGCAGTGCCCCCATGGATGGGCAGTTGATGAAAGTTTAACAACTATCAGAGGTCAAGGAAAGTCTGACATGAGGAAAATAGCAGGATTCCAAGCATTGCTGGCACTGGGCTGGAAGAGGGTCAAAATTATTGAGCTTCATGATACTATTACAATGTCAGTTCTTGAGAGAATTATAAGAATAAAATCTCTAATTCCAGTGGAAACTGAATTTTTTGAAAGAATTATTAAGAATTAAAGCCAGAATTGGTTATAGGATCCAGAATATAAGGTAAGATTTGATGGCATCAGGGTGTCCTAGGTACTTATTATACAAATATTTATTCTGGCCTTTAGATCTTTTGGATTGGAATTTCCTATTCATGAATAAGGGACAGTAATCTGTGTCCTAGCATGCTCATGAAATGTCCTGACACATCTGAAACCCATTGGTCCAAAGAAACAAACCTGAATTTGCTTCCAAACACCTAGTTGTAGAGTCATAGTACCTTACCATACACTTTTCCAAGTGTAATTTGCAGGTATTCTGTGTGAGAATCACCTATATGCCTTGTTGAGATAAGAACCAAGAGTTTAACTGGTGGCAAAATTTCAGCTGTTACTTGACCTGGCTATAACTGAGTTTACAGATAAAGTCTGTGTCACTTTACCAGAGTGGATTAGGTCCTTGACACAAGGAATCAGGCTGCTATGGTTATCCACTAAGAAAATGACTAGTCATATGTGGCTACTGACATCTAAATGATCTCCCACTATATAAAAATAAAAGTTAATGTTCTTAATAAGACCTGCCAAATTTCATGTGCAGAGTATCCAGATGTGGGTATTGTACTAGACATCACAATTATGACAGTGTTTCTATCACTGTCAATTGGACAGGGCTTATGATAGTTTAGTTTAACATCAAATATCATACTGGTCACAATATGTCGTTTTGGAGTAATTTAATAAAGAATTCATTCAAAAATATTTTCTTTATCAAGGCATGAACTTTTGCCATCAGAAGCCAAATGTTTCAAGACATTTTGTCATTAAACAGGTAATAGTTTAAGCCAGATTCCAGTAAAAGTTCCCTTGTATTTTTTTTTTTTTTTTGGTTTTTGGGTCACACCCGGCAGCACTCAGGGGTTACTCCTGGCTCTACACTCAGAAATCACTCCTGGCAGGCTCAAGGAACCATATGAGATGTTGGAATTTGAACCACCGTCCTTCTGCATGCCAGGCAAACACCTTAACTCCAATGCTATCTCTCTGGCCCCGTTTCCTAGTATTTTTACAGTGCAGAGTCGAAGTATGAGACCACACAACTGAAAGAAAGCAAAACAAAGCTTTATTCCATCTACCAACAAGCTACAAACTGATTGATCAGGGCCAATTCTCAGAGAGGTGACCCTAACCAAGGGTCACAAGCAGGAAGTCTTCATCTTTAAGTTAGTTGGCTGTTGTCTAGGGTGATTCTAGAGTATTTCATCATGTTTTTATGGCTAGATATCTAGGGTGGTATATTGTGATTTATAGGGCCTCAGGGTCTGCATCATTATTGTTGGGGGTAGTAGATTGTGGTTCATAGAGCTTTGTGATCTGCTATTATGGTTTATTGGGCCTTGGGGTCTGCATCATTATTAGTAGGGTTGTAGATTGTGGTTTATAGGGCCTTTGGATCTACGTCAGTATTGTTTGGCTAGAAGTTTAAGCCAGATTCCAGTAAAAGTTCCCTTGTATTTTTTTTTTTTTGGTTTTTGGGTCACACCCAGCAGCACTCAGGGGTTACTCCTGGCTCTACACTCAGAAATCACTCCTGGCAGGCTCAAGGAACCATATGAGATGTTGGAATTTGAACCACCGTCCTTCTGCATGCCAGGCAAACACCTTAACTCCAATGCTATCTCTCTGGCCCCGTTTCCTAGTATTTTTACAGTGCAGAGTCGAAGTATGAGACCACACAACTGAAAGAAAGCAAAACAAAGCTTTATTCCATCTACCAACAAGCTACAAACTGATTGATCAGGGCCAATTCTCAGAGAGGTGACCCTAACCAAGGGTCACAAGCAGGAAGTCTTCATCTTTAAGTTAGTTGGCTGTTGTCTAGGGTGATTCTAGACCTTGGGGTCTGCATCATTATTAATAGGGTTGTAGATTGTGGTTTATAGGGCCTTTGGATCTACGTCAGTATTGTTTGGCTAGAAGCTTAGCCCTTACATTGGAACTTAGCCTTGTTAGCCTGAAATGGAATCTTGATTTTAGGTTGAGAAAATGCAGTTTCATCTGCTCCAGGCTTACATTCCCTTCTCATCTCCTGGATCTGAGTAAAATCTTTGACTCTCCTTGAGGTCTCTCTATCCCCATCCCTATTTATTAGCACATGCTGGGAAACTTAGCACAATCATCTTAATTGTACTTATTCAAGACTGAATTAAACAGGTGAGGAAATCAGTGGAGCATTATCAGAAACCCCAAATTTTATAAGTCGAATTTTAAGAGAAGTATCATCAGGATGAGAGTTTGAGCCACAAAACCTCCGTCTAGGGCCCGGAGAGATAGCACAGTGCCTTGCAAGCAGCCGATCCAGGACCAAAGGTGGTTGGTTCGAATCCCAGTGTCCCATATGGTCCACCGTGCCTGCCAGGAGCTATTTCTGAGCAGACAGCCAGGAGTAACCCCTGAGCAAATCCGGGTGTGGCCCAAAAATGAAAACAAAAACAAAAACAAAAAACCTCCGTCTACTGTTAGGATAGGCCCAAGTAAAATGAGGGTGTTCATTCCAGCCAGGGGTCCTGTGGTCACCACCATCAGCAGGAGCATCAGGACCATCCACATTCTGCCCTGGTTCTGGGAGCTGAGTCAGCTGAATGTGCAGGGGTCCATCTTGTCTAGGCAGGTGACTGCCCACATCGAGGATCAAGGTGATTCCTGAATTCTTTTTCAATCCTGCAACTTTAGCATCTGTTCAAGTGAAGAGGACAATAACATAGAACCCTAGAATCCAGTTGCCTGGAGAGACTGGCTGTGAGGTTTTTTGCCCTCCTTGCACTGGGACCAACAGAAATGCTTCTCACACCTACTGTTAAGTTACCCTTAACATTACCAGGCAAGCCACAAGCTTTGTTCCTTCTTTCCTTCCACCACACAGCCTCTTGAAATGTTAGTATTTGCTTCATTCTTTCCACTAGCCACGACTTCTGAGATAAACAGATACAGTGTAATTTCCCAATGATGCCAATGGTCTTAGCTAATTGAGTTCTCAAGGCCCCTCTTGCCTTTATTACCTGGGCAGCTTTCCTGCTGACCTTCCTGTTTCACATTTTACCTAGAGATTTTACCACCTTAGAGGTCATTAAAGGGAGTGTGGGTGAAGGTCCATCTTTTGTAACTTCTTCAGGATGGCAAATGACTGTAGGCTCTATCAATAAAAAGGGGTATAATATTATGATACCTTAATTCTTAATGGAGGTTCAGGGTTATCAACATCTAAAAAAAGATCAGATGATTAGACAGAGAAATATAATTTAAATGATCAGGCTCTAAGCAAAAATGGTCTTCTCTATCCTTGGGAAGACAGAGCAGTAGATGCTCCTTCTGGGATGGTGACACAAAAGTTAAGCATCAGAAACCAAAGCATCATAGTGATATACATGTTCCCTAGCATCTAGGCATCTGTGTGAGGTGACACTACCCAGTCTTCCACTGGAGTTATGTAGGTGTTGTCTAGAGAGGAGGCCCAAGACTCCCGCTAGGTTCAGTAACAACACATAAAACTTGGCTCTGAGTTACTTTTACTACTGTCCTAGTCAGCCTAAGATCTTCCTGGAAAATGTTTGACTTCTGCTAGCTTGTACAGTTTTATATTCCTTCATGACCAATCTACATTTACAACTAGTAAATCCACTAGAGTACATTTAATTCAGTCAGTTACAAAAAATATTTTTTTCTCCACCTTCACCTTGAAATTTTCCAAATAGCTGAATAAACTTGAATTGTTCCTTTGGGTAAATCCAACAAGACTGGAAAATTTAGGCTGGGAAAATCTACGAAACTACGCCTGCCCAGTGGGGCCTGACTGTGAAAAATTGTGAGTGCTGCCTGTGCGTGTCTGTCTCCTGTCCTCTCACTTGAACCTCTTGGGAGTGGGCAGAAAAGAGGCTCCAGAAAACTCGCTCTCCCAGAGGCTTATTCCAGGGCGGGAACGCCAAGGAACTGCTTCATAAAGTGAAAACCGGCTATAAGTAGTACTTTGCAGAAGCCATGTCCCCTGTTTGTGACGTCAAGCTGGGAAAATCTATGAAACTACACCTGCCCAGTGGGGCCCAACTGTGAAAAATTGTGAGTTCTGCTTGTGTGTGTCTGTCTCCTGTCCTCTCGCTTGAACATCTTGGGAGTGGGCCTAAAAGAGGCTCCAGAAGAGCACGGCTGCATAGCAAAGCAGCCATAGATTTGATCCTGTGTGAGGCTTCATCCACGGAGGACTTCCCTCCCTTGAAGGCAAGTTGACCCACCCAGAAAAGGCGGAGCCAGAGGAGTGTGGCTGTGTACATTATTTAGCCAAAGAATACCACCACAGCACGTAGAAAAACCCACAATTCAAGTGTGACAATGGGGAAAGAATGCAGGCCAGCATCAGGGATAGAGAATGAAGATAACAATTCTGATGACCAGATAATGACCAACCAACTACTCAACCTCTTAGATAAGGACTTTAGACAAGCAATATGGAAGATGCTCAAAGAACTCAAAGAAACCATGGATTGAGTTGAACAAAACACTAATAAGAACCAAGAAATATGAAGACAGAAATCACAAAACTCCAAAATGAAATAACATGTCAACTAACAGGCCTGAAAAGTTCAGTAAACGAAGTGAATGACAAAATGGATAAGCTCTGGGACAGGGTATCAGAAGCTGAGAATAGAATTGGTGCTGTGGAAGATGAGATAAATAACAATTCCATACAGTGGGAGAGACTGGGAAAAAACTTAAAGCAAATGAACAGACAATGGAAAAATTAGTCAAAGAATGGGAACAGATGAAAATAGAAGTCTCTGATAAGCTCAACAGACACAACTTAAGAATCAATGGAGTCCCAGAGACCCAGGAAGAAAATTTCCAGGAAGAATCAATGGTCAAGAACATCATTAAAGAGAAACTTCCAGAGCTAGAGAATATATGGGATCAAATCCTGAATGCTCGAAGAGTACCAACCAAAAGAGACCCCAGAATAAATAACCCAAGACACATCCTAGTCACAATGACGAATCCCACAGATAGATACAGAATTCTGAAAACAGCAAGATCGAAAGGGGAAATTACATTCAAGGGAGCATCCTTAAGATTTACAGCAGACCTGTCACCAGAAACACTCAATGCCAGAAAGCAGTGGTGGGATATTGTGACAAGACTGAATGAAATGAATGCTTCACCTAGAATATTGTACCCAGCAAAACTCACCTTCCAGTTTGACAGAAGAATACATGGTTTCACAGACAAAAAACAGCTCAGAAACTTTACAGACTCAAAACCAGTCTTAAGAGAAAAACCGAAAGACCTAATTTAAGACAAGACTAACAAAAAGGCACACAAAATTTCGATATAAAGATGGCATTAAATCCCAGGACAATTCTTTCTCTCACGTCAATTGACTAAATGCACCAGTTAAGAGACACAGAGTGGCTAAATGGATCAAAAAACTCAATCCCACATTCTGCTGCCTACAAGAAATGTATCTGAATAGTCAGAACAAACAGAGACTCAAAATAAAAAACTGGAGGAAATTATCTAAGCAAATAACACCCATAAAAAAGCTGGAGTGGCCATACTAATATCAGATAATGCAAACTTTATACTCAGGAAGATTGTAAGGGACAAAGATGGACATTTTATATGAAATTATTTGTGAATTCCAAAGGGACACAGAAGAAAAAAAATTAACACCTGGAAGTTAAATAGCCTCATATTGAATAACCAGTGGGTCCGAGATGAAATCAAGGAGGAAATCAAAAGGTTCCTGGAAACAAATGATAATAAAGATACAAACTATCAGAACTTATGGGACACAGACAAAGCAGTACTGAGAGGAAAATTTATAGCTATTCACCCAATACCCATCAGATAAGGGGCTAATCTCCAAAATATACAAGGCACTGACAGAACTTTACAAGAAAAAAACATCTAATCCCATCAAAAAATGGGGAGAAGAAATGAACAGACACTTTGACAAAGAAGAAATACAAATGGCCAAGAGACACATGAAAAAATGCTCCACATCACTAATCATCAGGGAGATGCAAATCAAAACAACGATGAGATACCACCTCACACCACAGAGAATGGCACACATCACAAAGAATGAGAACAAACAGTGTTGGCGGGGATGTGGAGAGAAAGGAACTCTTATCCACTGCTGGTGGGAATGCCGTCTAGTTCAACCTTTATGGAAAGCGATATGGAGATTCCTTCAAAAACTGGAAATCGAGCTCCCATATGATCCAGCTATACCACTCCTAGGAATATACCCTAGGAACACAAAAATACAGTACAAAAACCCCTTCCTTACACCTATATTCATTGCAGCACTATTTACCATAGCAAGACTCTGGAAACAACCAAGATGCCCTTCAACAGATGAATGGCTAAAGAAACTGTGGTACATATACACAATGGAATATTATGCAGCTGTCAGGAGAGATGAAGTCATGAAATTTTCCTATACATGGATGTATACGGAATCTATTATGCTGAGTGAAATAAGTCAGAGAGAGAGAGAAAAACGCAGAATGGTCTCACTCATCTATGGGTTTTAAGAGAAATGAAAGACATTCTTGCAATAATAATTTCCAGACACAAAAGTGAAAAGAGCTGGATGTTCCAGCTCACCATAGGAAGCTCACCACAAAGAGTGATGAGTTTAGTTAGAGAAATAACTACATTTTGAATTTTCCTTATAATGAGAATGTATAAGGGAAATGGAGAGCCTGTTTAGAGTACAGGCGGGGGTTGGGTGGGTAGGAGGGAGACTTGGACATTGGTGATGGGAATGTTGCACTGGTGATGGGTGGTGTTCTTTACATGACTGAAACCCAAAAACAATCATGTATGTAATCAAGGTGTTTAAATAAAAAAATAAAAATTAAAAAAAAAAGAAAAAAAAAACAAAGCAATAGTTATCAAAACAGCATGGAATTGGAATAAGGCCAGGCCCTCAGATCAGTGAAATAGGCTTGAATACTCAGAGAATGTTCCCCAGACGTACAATCACCTAATTTTTGATAACAGAGCAAGAAATCCTAAATGGAGCAAAGAAAGCCTCTTCAACAAGTGGTGTTGGCACAACTGGCTAGTCACTTGCAAAAAATTGAACTTAGACCCCCAGCTAACATCATGTACGAAGGTAAAATTGAAATGGATTAAATACCTTGATATCAGACCCGAAACCATAAGATATATAGAACAACAAATAGGCAAAACACTCCAGGACATTGAGACTACAGGCATATTCAAAGAGGAAACTGCACTCTCCAAGCAAGTGAAAGCAGAGATTAACAGATGGGAATATATTAAGCTGAGAAGCTTCTGCACCTCAAAGGAAATAGCGCTCAGGATACAAGAGCCACTTACTGAGTGGGAGAAACTATTCACCCAATATCCATCAGATAAGGGGCTAATCTCCAAAATATACAAGGCACTGACAGAAATTTACAAGAAAAAAAATCTAATCCCATCAAAAATTTGGGAGAAGAAATGGACAGACACTTTGACAAAGAAGAAATACAAATGGCCAAAAGACGCATGACAGAATGCTCCACATCATTAATCATCAGGGAGATGCAAATCAAAACAAATATGAGGTACCACCTCACACCACAGAGAATGGCACACATCACAAAGAATGAGAACAAACAGTGTTGGCGGGGATGTGGAGAGAAAGGAAATCTTTTTCACTGCTGGTGGGAATGTCATCTAGTTCAACCTTTATGGAAAGCAATATGGAGATTCCTTCAAAAACTGGAAATCGAGCTCCCATATGATCCAGCTATACCACTCCTAGGAATATGCCCTAGGAACACAAAAATACAGTACAAAAACCCCTTCCTTACATCCATATTCATTACAGCACTATTTACCATAGCAAGACTGGAAACAACCCAGATGCCCTTCAACAGACGAATGGCTAAAGAAACTGTGGTACATATACACAATGGAATATTATGCAGCTGTCAGGAGAGATGAAGTCATTCAATTTTCCTATACATGGATGTACACGGAATCTATTATGCTGAGTGAAATATGTCAGAGAGAGAGGAAAAAGCAGAGTGAAATTTGTCAGAGATAGGAAAAAGCAGAATGGTCTCACTCATCTATGTGTTTTAAGAAAAATGAAAGTCATTCTTGCAATAATAATTTTCAGACACAAAAGAGAAAAGAGCTGGAAGTTACAGCTCACCTCAGGATGCTCACCACAAAGAGTGATGAGTTATTTAGAAAAATAAATACATTTTGAACTGTCCTAATAATGAGAATGTGTGAGGGAAATGGAAAGCTCTCTAGAGTCTAGGCGGGGGGCGGGGGGGATGGAGGGAGATTTGGGACATTGGTGATGGGAACGTTGAGCTGGTGATGGGTGGTGTTCTTCACATGACTGAAACCCAAAGACAGTCATGTATGTAATCAAGGTATTTAAATAAAATATAAAAAAAGACTGGAAAATTTTCATTTGGGTCACCTCATTATTTACAGAGAATTTGTGGTAGTTGGTGTAGGACAGATTAGATCGCTTATCAATAAAGGTATTAACACGTTCCCAGTAAAGTTAGGGTTACCCAGGCTTGCCCAATGTAAAGATATGAAGGTCAGGTCAGCAGGTTAAGCCGGAGGTGGCCTTAGACCTCTTCTTCCTCCAACTGGGTGAACTGGCTGCTGCATGCACTCAGCTGAGAGCACTGGACAGGGCTGTTTCTGGCTCTTTTCTCTGATGTCTTTCTTTTCTAGCCTTTTCTTGTATCCTCCTCCTAAACCTGTGCTGCTGCTATAGGAGAGAAACTTGAACCTGCCCTCTTTCAACTTGAAAACAAACTGCCATACATGTGTACACCTAACAGAACCAAATTGTCCTTTATGTTACTTATTAAAGGCCTTTAAATCAGTTCTACAGATTACCCATCATTTGGATATTGGCAATCAAGTACCATTATGTTTAGATAGGACTTACTAAGATTATCATCATACATTGATATTTTCACACTTAAAACTATCTTATGGCCAACATTAAGTTTGATAGCTGATGACAAAATTAACATAAAATTGGGGCCTGCACGATGGCACTAGATGTAATGCATCTTTCTTGTAAGCGCTAGCCTAGGACAGACCACGGTTTGATCCTCCAGCATCCCATATGATCCCTCCAAACCAGGAGCGATTTCTGAGCGCATAGCCAGGAATCATCCCTGATTGTCAAATGGGTGTGGCCCAAAAACCCAAAAATAAATAACATAAAATTGAGTTACTTTAACAATATTATGCATTCCCTTGGATTGGGCAGGCTAATTAACAATATAGTCTGAAAAAGTCAATCAATAATTTGCAACATTTTCCACCTAATTCTTCATTCTTAGAAAACGCCATGAAATGGAGGAATTAAAAATTAAAAAAAACGTTGTTCTTTGTAGCCCACATGGCTTGAGTTTTAAAATGGCCATTTTTTTTCCTTTTGGATAGTCTGTTATTTGTAGATGACTCCTTAACAAAGACTAAATAAATGCTCAAAGCTGAGGAATTCCCGAGTAACTAATGATAAGATAGCATTGGGCATTTTCACTTAAAATTTCTTTAATTTTTTCTCCAGAGGATTTTAACTCATTCAGGTCTGAGTTTCCAAAGTCTCTCAATGCCCAATGTATTAATAATTCTTTTTTACCATCCGGAGAAACTTTTGCTGCTTTCATCAGCATCTGACTTCTTATTTCCTGCTCTTCTCCAGCTAACTCTCACCATTGGAAGAATCTAGGCTGGTGCCTCTGCCCTTGGCCCTTGTCCACTGCTAGCTCCATCCAGCCCAGACTGCCCAGGCTCTCCCACTGAATACATTCCCAAAGATGGACACACAGACTTGCAGCATGCATAGGAAGAGAAGAAGGGGAGTAGACTGGTGTTTATCCCTTGGGGAGGGGATCTCTTGGAAAGGCAGCATGGTGAGTGATATCCCCAGTTGCTTGGGATTTCTTCCCTTCATTTTTTTCTTGCTCCCTTCCCCTCGCTTCTGGGATATGTTCAAGACTAAACTGTACAACAAAGACAGACACAAATTCAACCAAAAGAATGGAATACAGCACAATACAATTTTGCTGAGCTCAAACCAAATTTCACCAACCCCAAAGGGGTTTTCCTTAGAGTTCTCCTGACTCATTGTACAGACCAAGAGGACACAAAGATGGAGAGAGAATGACAACACACTAGGTACCCAAAACAGATGAGGGGATTTTGGCTGCAGCCTGTGCCCCACTCAAACCTCGAAGCTCTTGCCACAACCCTTGATCCTCTCCGGGATAATGGGTCAATGGTAGTCCCCTAGAACTCCTCCAAACTCTGCAGCTCCTGCTGCAAACCCCATGGCTCTTTCCACAACTCTAGGGAGAAGTGGAGTGCCCCCATACTACTTCCATCCAGGTACAATTCTGCATCCAGTTTTTCTCCTCAAGCCATACCCATAGCTCAGTATTCTTTAGGACTTTATCTGCCTTGAGGAGGTCTCAGAATATCCAGAAGACCTTGGTAGCTACATTGGTGACCTGGACTTTGTTGTTTCATTTCGGATTAGACTCCAAATGTTAGAGTTTAGAGTCAAAGGATGAGACTACACAATTGAAATAAAGCGAAGCAAAGCTTTATTCTGTCTAATAAAAAGCTACTAACTGGTCAGGGCCATCTCCCAGACAGGCAACCCCACCGAGGGGTCACAAGCCAGGTTATATAGGGCTAGAAGCAGAAAGTCTTAATCATTAAGTTGGTTGGATATTGTCTAGGGTGTTTCTAGGGTTTTTCATCATGTCCTCTTATGGCTAGATATCTAGGGTGGTATATTGTGATTTATAGGACCTTGGGATTTGCAACATTATTGTTGTGGATGGTATATTGTGATTTATCATCCTTGGGGTCTGTGTCATTATTGTTGGGCTAGAAACTTAGCCTTAAATGGAAATTAACCTTGTTAGCCTTAAATAAAAACCTAAATTTAGGCTGACAAAATGGAGTCCCATTTGCTCCAGGCTTCACAGTACGACTACCACTGGAATTTTCTGAGATCAGTTCTTTATATAATCAGTATTCTTCAGGTTTCCTGTAATTTTCTCATCTAACAGGCACTGGAGATTGACACAGATACTGTTGAAACCTAAACTAAAGGGTGGTAAGCCATTAAACCCAGACTTTCTGGTTTATATTTTATTTTTTTAACCTTGTTTTTCTTTTAACACTATTGTTAGACTAAGTCTTATAGCCAACACAAGAACTCTGTATGTTCCTATTCACCACAAAACCATTTCTTAGGCAGCCTGTCAAAGCTCTATCTACCATGTTCCTTCCTGACCCCATCCATATCTTTTATTTCCTCACAACTCCTCCTAAGCTGACCTTCTCTATCAACCTCTTTTTAAATAATCCTAGAGACCACCCAATCAAATGAGCTTCCATTTTACTTAGCATCCATCTGTCTAATTATCTTTAATTCTGTTTGTGTTCTTGTGCATTTTTATTCATTTAGCTTTTCAATATCCAGGGGTTAGATCCATTAGAACAAAAGATCATACTTTGTAATTATTATCTTCTTTGGACTGTTGGAGCAAAGAGTGGTGCTTTGCGTGAAACCTGGGGGTGTTTTATATTAAGATAAATTTTCTTTAAAAAAAGACACAATTTTATAAAAATAATGCCAGCACCTATGTTTTTTGGATTCCATATTGTTTCCTTGTAGCTTTAGCCTCATTCTCTTGCCATTCAGAAAGGAAATGATAAATACAGTGAGACAATCTCTTTAAGAAAGGGCGGAGGAAGTTGAAGAGTCTCCTCATAGTAGTCACAGAATCTCTGTTATCCACCCACACACTAGAAGCCAGATGCTCTCCAATGTTTTAACAACCAAAGTCTTTGCTCAAAAGACATTCTAGTAACTCTAGCAAATATTTTTTCTTTTGCCCAAAAAGGAGGGTTGCAGTGAGGATGGATGAATAGATAAATGTACATTTCTGATTTGTGCATGTCCTCCTTGAAAACTTAGTTCGTCTTTTTTTAAGGAAGCAAAGCTAATATCATTTTAATAATGTTTAATTTCTCAAGCACAAGTGTGCATAAGCATGTGCAAACCTCTTCTATTCAATAGATCATAGCAAAGATGAATGACTCCCACGTACAAAATAAAACATCTTTTTTTAAAGTGAAGACCAGAGCTGCTGTCTAAGCTATATATATAATACCCTGCCATACTTCTGCATCATTTCCTTCCTTGTCAGAAAACTTAATCTCCCTGCATGTCTGCCCAATATCTTAGGAAAGGCTACTTTCTTTCAAATGTACAAGCCATGCTGAGTGGACAAAAGTCTCCCATATTTTATGTAAAACTTAAACATTTTTTGTGGGCCCGGAGAGATAGCACAGCAGCGTTTGCCTTGCAAGCAGCCGATCCAGGACCAAAGGTGGTTGGTTCGAATTCCGGTGTCCCATATGGTCCCCGTGCCTGCCAGGAGCTATTTCTGAGCAGACAGCCAGGAATAACCCCTGTGCAACGCTGGGTGTGGCCCAAAAACCAAAAGAAAAAAGAAAAAAAATTTGGTGATGAAACAGTATGACGCTGAGGCAGTCACAAGCCAAGTAAATGATGCTCACATAATTGGCTACAGTACTCATTTAGGTTTGCACTGTCAGTTTCAATGCTAGTGCCCAAGCTGCTCTGTGAATGACACTGAGTTGAGGGATAAAAGGTACCATGACGGTGCCCATTAAGAGTCACTGCAGTATTCATACATATGTTTGCAGGGGGCTGCTTATCCTGGCAATATTGCCTGCATGCCTTTCTCATTACTGTGCTGGTACTGGGGAAATTGGGGTTGCATCTCTTTTGTGGTACTCACCCTCACCTTGCAGTGTGGTGGAAATCACTTGCATGGCTGGGGGAAATCCCAGAAAGCATGGTTGTTGTGCTCCCAGGCTCAAACAACAAAGCTAATAAGTGATCAGCTCTTGTGGAGCACCAGAAACTTGAACTCATGATCATATGCTTACCAAGCAGGGGGCCTTCACTAGTCATTCCTTGTACCCCCAAAATTACTTTCAGACTTCAGGAAAACTGGCAATGAAACAAATCTGACTTTCCCCCTGGTTTGAGATGTTTGAACTAGCCCCACCACAAAGAAACTCATCTGCAGAGGAAATATCTCATTGGACAGCAGACACCACATCTGCTAGGCACAGGGCAACAAGAAAAAACAAGCTGCAGCTGATTGAGATAGTAAGTCTATGAATCGGGAAATACTATTTATTCATGTCCTTTTAAAATACATGTTTTGAAGGGCCAAAGATATAAAACCATGGATAGCGTATTTGCTTTGCATGTAGCAACCTCAAGGCAGAACTAGGATTAAGGCGTAGGCACCTGGGGTGATGCCAAATGCTCACCCCTCAAAAAAAGTGGTTTGAAATACCAACACTTTCTAAAAGGGGGTCTGGAAATCCAGTATTTGGGTGAAGAATGCTACAAAGTTTACTTTCCTCTAGAATCATGAATAGTGTGTAGACGAACTAGACTTGCCAAATTGGCCAACATCATTTAGGAGCTGAAGGCTAACAAGGGAAAGTGTTTTGTTTTTTTTTTATTGTGAGCTTATGGGTAAAGCTGAGATTAAACAGAATCTGGCCCGGGTTGAGAAGGCCCCTTCTCAATTCAGTGAGTGTCGCTCAGGCCAGGCAGTTTTGAATGGAAATAATGATTATTTCCTCCCAATACCTGGTTGTGACTCAGTTGACTTGAAGGACTTTTCTGCCAACTGAACTGAAACAATGGCGGTTGGATAAAACCTTATCCAGAGAGTAACAGGGGGCATAGCCTCAACCAGTGGGAGGTTGGTGCAGGCTACTGGTATCCGCTGCCTCCAGCTTTGGGACCATGAGCAATGAAGTTCACCTTCGGAACGTCTCATTTGCCCTTAGCAGCAGTTTCCCAGTCTGATTCTGGGGTTGAAGGTCACACTATGATTTGCACTTCCTAGAAGTCTTTTTGTTTTCACTTACTCTCCCCAGCCCTCACCAAGGCCTAAAGAAACAGCAGGATATTTGGGCCCCTGATGACCCTAAGGCTTCACAAGAGCAATAGCATGAAGGACTTAAAGAAAAAGTCTCAAAACCAAATCTTCTGGCCCTGTATCATGTCCCTTGGGTGGCTCTTATGGGTCCAGAGCCCCTGGAGCACTGGGAAACATGAAGTAGATCCTCGTTTTTTTTTTTTGGTTTTTGGGTCACACCCAGCGTTGCTCAGGGGTTACTCCTAGTTGTCTGCTCAGAAATAACTCCTGGAAAGCACAGAGAACCATATGGGACACCGGGATTCGAACCAACCACCTTTGGTCCTGGATCGGCTGCTTGCAAGGCAAACGCCGCTGTGCTATCTCTCCAGGCCCAAGTAGATCCTCTTTAAGAGGGTAGTAGGAACTGTAGCAGCATGAAGAGGTCCAGAAGAGTTGACACACACCCTTAATAAAAAAACTGAATCAAAACTCAAATTTCACATGAAATTTTTGAGCATTCAAGAAAAGTGCCCAAATCTCAAAATATGTACCAAAAGACAACCTTATCAGCAGCATAAACATAAGATTTCAGGGAGTAAGACAGGTTTTTATTGTTTGTTTTTGTTTTGTTTGTTTTGAAGCCGCACTTGTTCACAAGACTTACTTTTGGCTCTGTCAGTACCTTGTATATCTTAGATATTAGCCCCTTGTCTGATAGGTATTGGGTGAATAAATTCTCCCATTCTGTGGGTGGCTTTTGTATCCTAGGCACTTTTGTATCTTAGGCACTGAACCTTTGAGGTCCAAAAGCTTCTCAGCTTAATATAGTCCCATCTATTTATCTCTGCTTCCACTTATTTGGAGAAAATGGTTTCCTCCTTGAAGATGCCTTTAGTATCAAAGTTGTGGAGTCTTTTACCTACATATTATTCTATATATCTATGGTTCCTGATCTGATATCAAGGTCTTTAATCCATTTGGTTTTGAAATTTGTGCATGATGTTAAATGGATGTATGAGTTTGCTTTTTTGCAGATGCATTATCAGTTGTCCCAACACCACAGTTGAAGAGGCTTTCCTTGCTCCATTTTGCATTTCTTTCCCCTTTATCAAAGAATAATTGATTGTATGTCTGAGGAACACTCTATGAATACTAAAGTCTATTCCACTGATCTGAGGGTCTGTCTTTATTCCAATACATGCTGTTTTAATGACTATAGCTTTGTAATACAATCTAAAGTTGGGGAAAATGATGCCCCCATATTCCTTTTCCCAAGAGTTGATTTAGCTATTCACAGGTGTTTATTGTTCTAAATGAATTTCAGGAGTGTTTGATCCACTTCTTTGAAGAATGTTATGGGTATCCTTAGAGGGTTTGCATTAAATCTGTATAATGCTTTGAGGAGTATTGAAATTTTAATAATGCTCCCAATCCATGAGTAGTGTGTGTGTGTCTTCATTTTCTTGTGTCCTCTTTTATTTCATGAAGCAAGGTTTTATAGTTTTTTATTGGTCCTTCACATCTTTAGTTAAGTTTACTCCAAGATATTTGAGTTTGTGTGGCACTAATGTGAATGGGATTGTTGTTTTTGTTTTTGTTTGGGGGCCACTCCTGGTGATGCTCAGGAGTTACTCCAGGCTATGCGCTCACAAATCGCTCCTGGCTTGGGGGACCATATGGGATGCTGGGGATTGAATTGTGGTCCATCCTAGTTTAGTACATACAAGGCAGATACATACAAATGCCCTGCCATTTGCATCACCACTCCAGCCCCTCGGATTATTTTTAATGTCCACTTCTTCTCTATCACTATTGGTGTACAAGAAGGCAATTAATTTTTGCCTGTTTATTTTGTATCTAGTCTCTTTGCTTGATGAATTTGTTTCTAGAAGCTTTTAGGTAGAGTTTTTAGGGTTTCTAAATATAGTATTATGTCATCTGCAGACAGTGAGAGCTTGACTTCTTCCTTTTCTATATGAATGCCCTTGATATCTTTTTCTTGTCTAATCACTATGGCAAGAACTTACAGCACTATGTTGAATAGGAGTGGTGAATGAGGGCAGCCTTGTCTTGTACCAGATTTTAGAGGAAAGGCTTCCAGTTTATCTCCACTAAGAATAATATTTGCCATTGGCTTGTGGTAGATGGCCTTGACTATATTGAGAAAAGTTACTTCCATTCTCATCTTGATGAAGTTTTTATCAAGGTTTCGTGTTGGACCTTATCTAATGCTTTATCTGTATCTCTATATATGATCATGTGATTTTTATTTTTATTTTTGTTAATATGGTGTATCATGTTGATTTGTTTAGGTATGTTAAACCATCCTTGCATTCCTGGAATTAATCCTACTTGGTCTCAGTGTATGACCTTCGTGATGAGTCGCTGGATCCTATTTGTTAGAATTTTGTTGAGGATCTTTGCATCTGTGTTCATCAGGGATATTGGTCTTTAGTTTTCTTTTTTGGCAGCATTTCTTTTTGGTTTTGGTATCAGGGTGACATTACTTTCATAAAAACTATTTGGGAGTGTTCCTGATTCTTCAATTTTATGAAAAAGCCTGAAAAGTATCGGTAGTATTTCCTTTAGAAAGGTTTGAAGGAATTTGTTTATGAATCCATCTGTGCCTAGGCTTTTGTTTTAGGGCAGACTTTTAATTAGCATTTTTATTTCCTTAGTAGTAATGAGTCTGTTTAGATATGCTTGATCATACTGGTTTAACCGTGGAAGATTATAAGAGCCCTAGAATCTATCCATTTCTTCTAGGTTCTCATGTTTAGTGTCATAGAGTTTCTCAAAGTAGTCTCTGATTACCCATTGACTCTCTACAATATCTGTAGTTATCTCCCCTTTTCATTTGTAAATAAGTTTATTAAGTTTCTCTCACTCTGTTTCTTTGTGAGTTTTGCTAGTGGTTTATCAATCTTGTTTATTTTTTCAAAGAACCAACTTTTGTTTTTGTTAATCTTTCATATGTTTTTCTACTTCATTGATGTCTGCTCTAAACCTTTTTATTTTCTTCTGCCTCCCTATTTTTGGTTCCTTTTGTTTATCATTTTCTAATTTTATAAATGTGAAATTAAGCTTTTTTATGTAAGCCTCTTCTTCCTTTCTGATATGTGCTTGCAGAGCTATAAATTTTTCTTTTTGTACCAATTTTGCTGTGTCTGATAAATTTTAGTAATCTGTGTCTTCATTGTCATTCCTTTCCAGGAATGTTTTGATTTACTCTTTGATTTTTATCTCTGACCCACTGATTGTTCAGTAGTGAGCTGTTTAATTTCCACGTGTTAAAGTTTTTTTCTGTGTTCCTTTGTAGTTCACTTCTAATTTCAGTACCTTGTGATCTGAGAAGGTAGTCTGTACAATTTTTATCCTTTTGACTTTATAGAGATATGTTTTATGGGCCAGCATGTGGTCTATCCTGAATAATGATAGGTCCAGGACACAGGAGATTTAATAAGGTAGTCCAGAATAGCAGAAAATAGTTTTATTTTTATCTGAGTAAAACCTGGTATCCAAGCATAGGAGAAAAAATTTGCTGCAAAGTATTGCTGGAGGTAAAAAGGGAATGAAAACAAGGGGAAAATCTAGGTTTAAATATAAAAGTTTGGAAGATAACAGCATAAAAAAAGTTCCACCTGTGGTCTGAGCAAATACATGAACAGATATGTGGGTGTATAGTTTGTAAATCACATGTATGGCTGTGCATGTTGGAAAATGAATACAAAGCCCCTATTAGGATATGAAAAGCATGAAAATGTTTGACAGATCAGAAGTCAGATATCTTGCTCAGAACAGATAATTTTTCATTTCCCCCATAATTCCTCAAAGTGATGTGTTACAAGAACTAGTATTTGGTCAAGCAGACAGCTCATCTCCAAACAGTTCATATTTAAATAGCTATCTATGATCCAGAGATTCCCAGGCGAACATTCCCAAACCAAGTCATTTGCAATACTTGCAAATGCAAATATATTTTAGGACTTTTTCTTGCCAAAGTTTTAGCTAAAATTTCTAAAAACTAATTAGGCTTTTGGCAAAGAATGTGCTTCAGTCCTAAAAGAACATAACCATATTTCTCAGCCATCCACCAAAAATATCAGAAGATGCATCACAGCACAAATCTTTGGCTAAGTCAGTCTAGCTGTATCCCAGTTTTTTCTAGCTGCATCCTAGTTCTGTGCCCACAGGGTATAGATACCATTTGGTCTGACCTAACAAGCCCATTGAGATAAAAAAAAATGTTTATCCCTTCTCTCTTTAATACAAAGAGATCCATCAATATCCCATTGCATGTTAATTCTTAACTTTTACTTGAGCTGAATCATTCAGGTGCATATTTCATGAACAATATTGCCCTAATTTTCTTTTCAGCAAAAGCACTGTAGGTCAGAGTTAGGTTAATGAGTTTGTGTCTCAATCTAGGCCCTGTACTCAGAAGGAGACATTTGAAATCCAGTATTTTGTATTGAGTTTTTTGACTTAAGTCCATGAGACAATGGAGCATGCACTGAGCACTTGGAACCTCAAATCACTGTGATTGTACCTCTTACCACCTCCAGGGATTGAGTTCTTGACCTCTCACTCCCCTGATCCCCTAGTTTCTAGCCCTACATCCCTTCTCACCAGCTCCATTACCATCACCACCTTCAGCCTCAGTGTCCTGGCAAATTCTACCTCTCATCTTCACCCAACTTCCATGGTTTCTCTCTTTGTGCACATGACAAGAATGCTTTGGAGTTTGTTTCACAAAGTATATGCCATCTCTAGCAGAGAATACCATTTTCCAGAGTTGTCATAACATATGTGTAGGGTGACTGGGTAAGGGTGGGGAAAGGTAAGCTCCTTTTTGGTCACTGAGTACATCTGGGCTTGGAAGTGCTAATCCTTTGGGAATTGCCCCTCTATCGTCCTTTCCATCTGAGGACCAGTGCAACATTAAGATTGCTTTATCCAAGACTGGAGTTATAATATATAGTATATAATATATGTATATATACATATATAGTGTATAACAAGTGGGCATTTGCTTTACTTGCAGTCCATGTTCAATGCCTAGCACTCCTGAAGTGCCAGTTGTGGTCCCCAAACCAAAAACTAAATAACTTTAAAAATGGTTTTATCCCCCCCCCGTTATGATATGGAGCATATGTCCAGTATCAGGTAGGAAGTTGACCTATAAGCTGAAGGATGCTTGCATGGTGAACTGTAGTGCACAGCCCCCAGGGTCCCTGTGAAGATCTAAACTCTTCTTCTCACAAAGATCCTCATGTCTCAGGGAGCACAATATTAAATGGAAAATTGAAAATATTACAGTGGGTTGATAAAGGCCACAAAAGAACAGGAAAGGTTTTGTAATTTAGTCTTTGACAACATAACACCACCGCCACCCCACCCTACCCTCTCCAGCTTTTGAGGAACGCTCCCATTTTCATTTGTTTTATTTTATTAAAACATTGTGATTTACAAAATCCTTTATAATTGGGTTTCAGACATACAATGAATCAGGGCCAACCCCACCACCAGCATCAACCTCCCTCCAGCAATGTTCCCCAAATGCATCTCTTATCATCTGTTTACCCCACAGCCTGCTGTTATAACAGGCCCATTTTAAGTTAAGATTGTTAAAGTTTGGGTCTCTTTATTCCATTATTATTGCCTTTGGCTTGAATATTTAGTTCTGCCCTTTTTAATACTACCAAAAACACCTGAGACCGCTTGGTCCCTGGCCCCCATCCTTTCCTATTTATGTTTCTCCTCTTCCACTCAGTTTCATTTTGAACCAAACCTCCTTAGCTGTAGAACCAGGTCTGTCTGGAATTAGCACTTCGAAAACATAAAGATCACTTAATGTTAGGATACTAAAACAGAATTTCTCAAACTTAGTTATTCATAGTTGTCTTCATTTTTGTCTCATCCCACCCACCAAATAATTATCAAACCAGAGAAAATCACACAGGAGCATTTAGCAAGTATCTCAAATGATAGCAAATATCTCAAATGATTCTACTAAAATGGATTACAGACCAAACCCCAAGAAAGTGCTTACGTGTAGAGATACCCAACATGGGAAGAGCAGGGTTGCTTCTGAGTACCCTTAGGGGAAGTCATGGGTGTATCAAAACCTTAGCTTATTTTAAACCTGTTTCAACCTTACTCCATAAAATGTTGTGGATAGTCAATTGTACTTAAAACCCTTAGCACTGAGCACACACAGTCAATAAATGTTCAAAAATATTTAAGAAGATTGCTAAGTCTTGATAGTGAGTACATTGATCTTAATTACATTATTATGTGAGTTCTAGATTTTTACATCTTTTCAAAATGAGAAATAATGACAGCTACTGTGAAGGTTGAAGCTTGAGCCTGGAAAAAGAGGCTTTGAGTATAGATAGATGGTATAATTGAGGGAGGCAGACAATGAGGCAGCCCCACTAATTCTCTAGGATGCCTCTGATCCCTGGTCTCGAACTTGGTAGGTGCTCACGATTAATAGGCAGCATGATTAATAATATTGTTAATGGCAGAGATTCCTGCATAAAAGTTCCAGTGTCACACCCTCTACAGCATCTCTCCACGTTTGTCTCAGTGTCCAGCCCCCCACTCCACTCTCTTACCCTCCCTCAGTCCTTTTGAATGTGCTTCAAAGGACTTCTCACGTTCACACATAAAGGTTTTAGCCCTTCAAGCTGGGGTTATGCCTGGAGCTGCCTGTGCTGTAGTCAAAGGGCCTCGCTAGTGGGTTCCTACAAAGGGAAAACCAAATGTTGACTGCGCCCTCTAGCGTTCACACTTCTCAGCTGTCTCCACGGAGCTAGGAATGAAAAGCCCTTTTGCTCTTTCGAGAAGTGAAATTCCCAAAGGTAATGAGATGGTGAAAATGTGCATATCCACTCTAAGCAGTGAACATACAGGGAAAAACGGATTGACCTGTTGTTATTGTTTTTTTAATATTTCCAAGGTTGGGGCCGGAGCGATAGCACAGCAATAGGTTGTTTGCCTTACACACGGCTGACCTGGGACAGACCCGGGTTTGATCCCTGGCATTTCCTATGGTCCCCCGAATCTGCCAGGAACAATTTTTGAGCGCCTCCAGGTGTGGCCCTAAAACAAAAAAAAATCAATATGTCCAAAGCTCAACACAGCACCCAAACACCTTTATCTACTTTGTCCCCAAATTAGAACCAGCTAAGTAAAAACCTTAATAGCAAAGGTAGGATAGTCAAAAGAAGAAAAATTTAGTTAGAGGAGCATGGAAGAAATAAAAAAGGTCCCTCAATGTCCGAATATCCCGGGTATACCCTTTATGGACACCATAGGTCTTATTTCATGATTTTTCCAGTTTGGAAAGTGCTTGAAAAGACCTAGAAAAATCAGTATGTGCGTATGTGTGTGTGTTTGTTTTCTCATATAATCGGTAGCAAGATTTCTGCATGTGGGGACTAAAGCTACATAAGTATTGATTTCAAGCTGTTATCTGAGTGTTTCTGAAGGTACCTGCTATTCATGAAAGAGTAGAATCTGACTCACCTGAAAAAGGAACTGACAGACCACACACCGCCAAAATGAAGTCTTTCATACTTGCCTCATCTCGATTTTTCTCAGGCTCTCATTGCATCTTCTCTTCAGCATCGTTACAGAAATGGCTTTGTTGATTATGCTCCAGCAACACTAATTCATCTGCAAAGCTGACACTTTCCAGAAACACTCCAGTTCTGCCAGCAGCAAGAAGCCAACTTTTTACCCACTCCTATAACCAGCACACATGGCACACTAATTCTGTAGTAAGATTCACAATTTTGTTTCTGTAGGTTCTTTTGAAGGGTGACGTCGAAGCCTTCTGTGGAGGTTCCATCATTAATGAAAAGTGGGTCGTAACTGCAGCACATTGCATCGAACCTAATGTCAAAATTACTGTGGTTGCAGGTAACTACAAAATGATCTTTATCTGCAACAGATATAGATAGTTGGTATATCACATTTCAAACATAGAATCAGATAGAATCAGAATAAGCATATTTTGGGGGGAGGATTAAGCCACATGGTAGTGAATAGGAGTGTTCCCTGGCACTACTCAATGGACCTTAAGTGATGCCAAGATTCATTTGGGTCTAGAGAATGCAAGGCAAGCACCTTAGCTGTCTCTCTGGATCTGCAGAAGATCAAGAATTTCAAAACCTACTTACTCATTCTCCAATCTCCCATACACTTTGGTAGTCCCATATTTGCACTCACCTCAGTGGGCCACAATTATTTGTTGATGTCTTCATTTGCCCATTTGCTCTATGTTCCCCAAATTTGTGTTGTATCACTATAGTTTATATATTTGTGTCTGGCAGCATCTGTAAAAAAAAAAAAAAACAAAAACAAAAACAAAAAAAAAAACCTCAGCTATAGCATTTGTATGAAAATCTTTATTATCTATGTTTCAAAAGAGAGTCGAAAATATCCCTGAAACTGGAAAAGTCTAGATCATCTATGACAAGTAGATTTGTTATTACTTGTAGATAATATATGACGTGTAACAACATAGGAGACCCAGGGTGAATTTGATCTGTTGATTTTCTTGGTTTGAAATGTCTGCCTGATCTCTTATGAAAATATACCATTAAGATGTTTGACATTATGCTGCCAGTTAATTCAGCGATTCTGAGTGGATACTTGGGAAAATATCTAACTTTATGTGCAAGACTACTTGCAGCTAATGAGGAATTTATTTTCAATAGACAAATGCTAGGCAAGCAGCTAAGTGAATGACGCTGGGTAAACAATTGGAAAATGGGTTTCGTTATGAGAAAGACTGACATGAAAAGATATCTGCTTCCAACAGGTGAACATAACACCGAGAAGATAGAAAATACAGAGCAAACACGAAACGTGATTCGAGCTATTCCTCACCACAGCTACAATGCAACGATTAATAAGTACAGCCATGATATTGCCCTTCTGGAATTGGACAAACCTTTAATATTCAACAGCTATGTAACACCTGTTTGCGTTGCTGACAAAGAGTACACCAACATCTTCCTCAAGTTTGGATATGGCTACGTGAGTGGCTGGGGGAAAGTTTTCCACAAAGGAAGATCAGCAACTGTTCTTCAGTATCTTAAAGTCCCACTTGTCGACCGTGCCACATGCCTTAGGTCCACCAAGTTCACCATTTTTAATAACATGTTCTGTGCTGGATACCATGAGGGAGGTAAAGATTCGTGCCAAGGAGATAGTGGGGGACCCCATGTTACTGAGGTGGAAGGCACCAGTTTCTTAACAGGTATTATTAGCTGGGGTGAAGAGTGTGCACTGAAAGGAAAATATGGTATATATACTAAAGTATCTCGCTATGTCAACTGGATTAAGGAAAAAACAAAACTCACTTAAAGAAGAGTGTATTTCCAAGGTTGAAATAAGAAATTCATTGGGTCCCTTATTAATGATGTGTCATTCTTTAGAATTGAATTCACACATTATATGCCTTTATTCTTTATAACTACTGTTTTTTCTCTTTATGGGAAGGAGTCTGTCTAGAAATCATCTATACAACAGTAAGTAGAATAGGAAATGCAGGGGCCGGAGAGATAGCATGGAGGTAAGGCATTTGCCTTTCATGCAGGAGGTCATTGGTTTGAATCCCGGTGTCCCATATGGTCCCCCATGCCTGCCAGGAGCAATATCTGAGCCTGGAGCCAGGAGAAACCCCTGAGCACTGCCGGGTGTGACCCAAAAACCACACAAAAAGAAAGAATAGGAAATGCAATCCTTAGTAAAACAGTGTGACAGAAAAGCACAACTGTTCCAATAGGTTTGATTCTGGACAAAAAACCAGAAAATGCAATCCTTAGTGAAACAGTGTGACAGAAAAGCACAACTGTTCCAATAGGTTTGATTCTGGAAAAAAAAAAACAGAAAAATTCTTTGCCCTGTCATCAGGATAATGGGACAACTTGACTCTGCTGATTCCCTACATCTCCACCCTTAGTAGAATCTCATGTTTCATATTTTTCTTGCTTCTACCATCAAAACATCATCCATCGGGGGTTGGGTGGGAGGAGGGAGATTTGGGACATTGGTGATGGGAATGTTGCACTGGTGATGGGTGGTGTTCTTTACATGACTGAAACCCAAACACAATCATGTATGTAATAAAGTTGTTTAAATAAAAAACATCATCCATATCGAAAGATTTTTACATAGTTCATTGCAGAGCTAGCACTAGCACTAGGCTCCAAAAGAGAACATGAGCATCTAACAGCCAACTAGTAGTTCCTACAGGAAGAAATAGTCTAGTGTTGTCTATGGATATTACCCAGCCCCCAAGGCATAAAATTGATTCTGGAGATATGAGTCATTCTAATGACCCAGGCATCTCCCTCTGTCTGGTTTCATACTCATCAAACCACTTCTGTGGTAATATTTAGATGATCTTCATTGAATTTTCTAGATGTTTGCTGACCATCCATAACAGAGATTTGGTTCTAGTAGAGTTTTCTCTTTATGAATCAAATACCTTGCTTCATACTCTGGCTTTTGGGGAATTTGGTTGCTACCCAGTAATCATTCTATATTTGAGTGCAGGTGGAATAACTGTCAAAATCATGTTTGGAGCACCATTTTGTCCCCCACCAGGCAAGCTGCTCTTAGAAGTCCTCAATTTACCCGGACTCAAGTCTCACTGTTGCTGATTTCTTTCCAATTATTTTAGTTAAGACTGTCTTACATAAGTTCCTCAAATATAAGCATCAATAAACTTATTTTTAAATTTCCCAAAATATTTTTTCTTGAATAATTCACAGAGAAGCTTCCCAAATGAAACATTCAGCAGAACACTCAGCAGAGTGTTCAAACACAACACAACCCCTCTCAGAAGCCCCCACCCCAACTATTACATTAGATTATGTGCTATATCCCAAAGATAATGATGGTCTGGAATCACCTGAAACAGAATGGAGTCTAAATAGCTTTGAATTTGGCTTGGATAAATCATTCCACATTGTGAGCTTTGGTGTTTTTTTTTTCATTTGCATAATAAAAGTTTGACAGGATGAGCCTCAAGAGCCCTTTCTTGACCTTGAGAGTCTATGAGTTCATATTCTTTCATTCCTTTATTTAACAAAATATTCAGAGTGTGATCACTGTGTGCCAAACAATAAAATGTCCATTCAATTGTAACTCACATTTATTCATCCTAAATTAAATTAAGTAATGAACGAAACTTGCTTGGGAGTGGGAGAGAGGCTATAACTTGTTGGTTACATCTGCAGTGCCACACAACTACTAAATAAAGGATGGTTGAGTTTGAATCTGTTTCTTCCAGGGTAAGAATAAGCTCTAGACTGACTATCCTGAATAGAGGCAATACTTATTTAAAAATAGTGTAGGATTGAAGTCCTATGAACAAAGGAAAGAAATCTGTTTCCTTATTATTAGCAACAGGAGGAAAAGAGTGAGATATTATAGTCTGTCTTAGATTTAGGGAGAATACTAATTCATGCATGAAAACAGGTTGCTTCACATTTGAATTACTAAAGGTGTCTAGTCCCAGCACAGAAAGTGAGCCACTTGTTGCCATGGAGACCATTCTTTACAAAGGCAGCCATGGGGAAGTGGCCTTACACCTCCTGTGATTGGTCTTCTTGGTGGCAGAGGAGGAGCTCTGAGGCCCATACATCTCCATCCACTGTTATCCTTTTCATCATTAGCTTAAAAAGGACTGAATTCATCCAGAGCCACCTGTTTCATAGTGTCACCACTAAACATTTAGGGCCTTCAAGCCTTTAAGGGCCTTTGGGGCCTTTAAGCTAGCAGTTTCCGAGCCAGATTCTCACTAGATTCAACCTAGGGAGTTTGCAGATGTCGTCAAAAAATCATTAGTGCTCTCCAGATTGCTGTAGCCACTTAACCTACAGGTGAAAAACATGCTGCTGCAAGATTGGAAGTGACAGATTAAAACAGAATGCTTGCTGAGTGGAGAAAAGCATGTTTTTACAACGGAGTCCTTTTGACTTGTGTTGAGATATGATTGCTTTGGGGTCTTCTGCATATCAGTGGCTTTCGGATGACAGGTACTAAATATTGTCCAATTTTTTTCTCTAACAAGAGACAGATCAGTTCCCCACAATACTTTCTTATCATTTCTAAGCAACTTATGAGTGTTTGCAGTTCAATCCGAGCTGTGAAGGGCCCATTTGACACCATCCAAACATCTCTGCTCATTGAACAGAGGAGGAAATTGAGGTCAAGATGAGGCCAAGGCTCAAAGTAATAAGCACAACGGACAAGTCCAAACTGACTTCAGGTGGCCATTTCCATATTCCGAAAGAAATGTGTTTTCCACTAGTACAGTATCTGGATCTGTTCAGGCAGCTGAGGCTTTCTGCATTGGTGACAGTCATTTCATCCCACCTAGAACTTAAATCTTCCTGGATATCCCCTAGTCCTGCTGTAATTGACCGATGGATGACTTCATCAAGAAGAGCAACCTTTAACACGCTAACCTAAGACAGACAGTGGTTCGATCCCCTGGCGTCCCATATAGTCCCCCAAGCCAAGGGCGATTTCTGAATGCACAGCCAGGAATAACCCCTGAGTGTCACCGAGTGTGGCCCAGACCGCCCCCACCCCAATAAAAAAAGAAGAGGAAGAGCAACCTGAAGCCTGGCAAGCAAAGCTGGATTTCCCACCTCATAGCAGTTACTTTGTGAATTCAAAATGAGGCTGAAATGCTGGTGTCTAGCTTTTAACCTACTTGCACGCACTGGACCTTACAGCATGCCATTCGATATTTAGGGCCAAATCGTTGGTATCATTTGGGCACACAGTCATTGTAGTTAACATGGCCACTGTGGTCATTGCCACTGTGTGTATTGCACACAGCTATATGTGACTTATACTGCAAGTGAACTGCAACCGGATAAGATGTGAGCAGCCCAGACAGCCAAAAGGCTTTTCTGCCAAGTGTTGGTTGGAGTGAAGGAAAGCTTCAAAGGTCCATGATGCTGGGATGCTCCCACTGTCGTGAAGTTGTGCAAGGCTAGGATTTTTTTTTGGTTTTTGGGCCACACCCGGCGGTGCTCAGGGTTTACTCCTGGCTGTCTGCTCAGAAATAGCTCCTGGCAGGCACGGGGGACCATATGAGACACCGGGATTCGAACCAACCACCTTTGGTCCTGGATTGGCTGCTTGCAAGGCAAACGCTGCTGTGCTATCTCTCCGGGCCCAAGGCTAGGAATTTGATTACAGCTGCTTAAGGGCTTGTCTGAGCAATACACATCTGGACTCTTTTGGAATCTGAACATTCCCATGGTTAAAGTTATAAAGGCAACCTATTCCTCAAACTCTGGAGGCATTGAAAAGTCACAGCATGCTAAAGATTGGGGGAAACCTGGCTCTTTCAAACCAATCCAGGCACACTGATTACTGTTCATTTTCTCCTCTATGACTCCCAAGGCAGTCCTTTCTTCTTGTCCTTGGGGTGTGGAGTATCTCAAGATTTGGAATTAATTCCAACCTAGAGGTTAAGATTACAGGTAAAGTAATCAGAGAAGATGAATAGCTGGTGGATCCGCTTAAACAACCACCATCTCTGTCATTCATCCCTGTTGTCTTTCTGATGAATGGGCATCACACGCATGTTTTGTTATAGCACTCCTGCATGTTTTAGTTGCACTGCTTGTCAGGGATAATCCACATTTGTCAGGGATAATCCACATTTCTAGCTGTGGTGCTCAAACCTGCCTAGCCATGGTGTACACTACTGGGGTCCCAGACAACTGAGAAGCAGACTGTGCTCAGCAAAAGTAGGTATCAGCATAACTGCACAAGTACTAAGTTGTCATATTTTGCCACAGAACCATTCCCAGGCTCCCAGCCCCTTTCTTTCTTTTTTTCCTTTTATTTTTTTCTGAAAAAGACAATCCTGCCATGATGCTTGGGGAACCATGTCATTCTGGAGATGAAACCTAAGGCTCCCTCATGCAAAATATGCACTCCAGCTCCTTGAATTGTGACCCAACCTCATAATTATAAATCCAGCAGCTTATAGGACAGAATTAAGACCTTTATCTATACCCTCATAGGATAGCCATGACATTTACAACTCCTAGACTCATAATTTTACTCTGGAGGAGAGCCTTGCCTCTTACTGGAGAAAATCTAAATAAGAAAGGATATGTCTGGATCTTTTCAAAAGGATGCTTCATTGTCATGTTAAATATGAGATCCTCTTGCTGGCAAAAGCCTCTGGCTCCCAGAACAAAACAAGTTCCGTAGTGAGCTGGGAGCCAGAAGTTCGCCAGCCTCTTCCCCAAGCCTGTCCCTTTTGTGGGTGGGGGGTTGGGGAAGGCCTGGGGTCTGACATGGAAAACTGAGAAGCTTCATGCTAATTGCCTTCCACCAAGCTTAAATGGGGCTATGAGGCTCTTGCTGCCCCCAACAGACTTCCCCCTACTTCCTCCTAGACTCCAGGGCCATCCCTGGGCAACCACCCAGGGGTTCAGTGAGGTTCAGGGGTGCCAGGAGGACTTTAAAGGGGACCCCAGGCCTTCTCCAACCCCCACCCAGCACAAGGCTTGGGAAAGTTGCTGGCAACTTTTCTTTCCATCAGCCTACATTCTCAAAGCTGCACGGAGGAGTATAGATAGTTTAACAGGATATCATAGGACCTTAGAATGCTTTTAGGAAAGGAAACAATATGCTCAAGACTCACTGGACAGTACTTCATGGTATAAACTTCACATACAGGGCCTACTAGCATATCACTTAGCCTTTTAGACTTGAAAATTATGATTGTTTTTAAAAATGATCTATATGAAATTTAATCCATGAAGCCTTTCTTCAGTAAAGTTAACCATCACTAACCATGTTTGGTATAGAAAATGGGAAACCATTACACCAGACTAGCCACATTTATATATATATATATTCTTTCTTTTTCTTTTCTTTTATCTTATTTACTATTTTCTTTTTTTTAATTTTTTTTATTTTTAATTATGAGAACAAGGATGCAAAGAAAGAGGACAAGGTAAAGTTACAGTGGAAGGACAATACATAACATAATTCTCAGAAGTCCCCTTGCTGATATCCCAACTTTGAAATTTCATCCAAAGAACATTAAGATTGTAACACACTATAATATTTCTTAACAGTACACAAGGCAATCTAAAGCCATAAAACTTACATAACTCCTTAAACATTACAGGCATAGCATTTTTTTTACATTTCCATATTCATGCATATTAGCTTAAGTTAACCTCAAATCTTAACTGGGTTCTTTTTAAGGATTAGAGTCAAAGGAGCACAGCAAAAATGGTGTTAGAGTGGCAATTGTTGTTTGCATAGGCCCACCAAAATATGAGGGACATGGAAAGAAATAACCTTGGCCTAAATACAAAAAGACCCGACCCCTGAAGGTTCCTGGCACAAGACCAACTCTAGGCTCCAGGCAAGCTAGATCGTCCAATCCAAGACATTGTCTGTAGTGCCAACACACTTATATTTTTCACACAGTCTCTGTTGTTGGCATCAAGCTTCTGTATTTAAGATCCTGGAATCTGTATATCCAACATTGAAGTCAGGATGTGGAGCGTCCTCCGGTTTCACCTTACAATCAAAGGGCAATGCAGGGAGCCCTGTCCTGTAAGCAAATCGTTGTTGTTGTTAAGTCTTCTCAGTGTTAATGGAAGTCTCTTTTGAGCAGGACAAAGTCTGAGCAGTGTAGAGTCTTCCTTGGTAGAGGATTGCTTCCAGGTGATGCTATAGACCAGCCTGGATGTTTTGTGGATGGCTTCCCTGGTTCAGGGAAATGCCCTTTCTTCTGAGGTCTGTGCCAGGTCGTTATGTCAATGTTCAGGGTGTAAGGTCCCTTTGCACTATAAGATTTGTCTGTACCAATCTCTATTAGATAGGATCTTATTTATATGTATAGTATTTTCCCATTTTAATGTGTCTATGCAAAAAAGGAGCAATGCCACGTGGTGTTCTTGGCCCATAAGGGGGTGATAAGAACAATTATGGTTCAATCATAAGCATTAATCTGGGGGACTCTTTCTCTAAGATTCCTTGTTAAACAGCTCAAAAAGAGAAGATGAAAAGCGGTTAGAATCGTCACTATATAAGACAACATTTAGTAAGAATTATAGCTGTCAGAGAAAAAAAACAAAATATTCTAAAGAAATACGTGTCCATTTTATGTATCTTGAAACAGTTTGGGGTTGTTACACACAATGCACGGCTTTGGTCTGTGATAACGCTTGTACACTACTGATTAAAAAGAGTAATGTAGATTAGAGAGGTTTGGGGGGGATAGAGAGTAAAGGAATAAAAAAGAGCTTTGTAGGGATGTGGGAAAGGGCACGATACAAAATAAAGATTCTGGATACGTAAAACGTAACATAACAGTAAGGTTCTGTAGTTTTGGGATGCATAAGGCGGGATTTCTCCCCCCCTCCCCCCAGGGCCCGATTAACCAGGCGTGGCCCTGAAGACCCACCAGGTTTGGGGGGATCTTGGCCCCCTGGACTAGGAGTTCAGCCCAGGGGACCTGTGGCTAGCTGTCCTGCCCAGAGCCCCCAACATACCAGTCAAAGACCCAGAAATCCTGGCATGTGGAGTGGTCTGAGCCCAGCTATGCCTCTGTAGTCTTGGGATGCATAGGGCGGGATTTCTCCCCCCCTCCCCCCAGGGCCCGATTAACCAGGCGTGGCCCTGAAGACCCACCAGGTTTGGGAGGATCTTGGCCCCCTGGACTAGGAGTTCAGCCCAGGGGACCTGTGGCTAGCTGTCCTGCCCAGAGCCCCCAACATACCAGTCAAAGACCCAGAAATCCTGGCATGTGGAGTGGTCTGAGCCCAGCTATGCCTCTGTAGTTTTGGGATGCATAGGGCGGGATTTCTCCACCCCTCCCCCCAGGGCCCGATTAACCAGGCGTGGCCCTGAAGACCCACCAGGTTTGGGGGGATCTTGGCCCCCTGGACTAGGAGTTCAGCCCAGGGGACCTGTGGCTAGCTGTCCTGCCCAGAGCCCCCAACATACCAGTCAAAGACCCAGAAATCCTGGCATGTGGAGTGGTCTGAGCCCAGCTATGCCTCTGTAGTTTTGGGATGCATAGGGCGGGATTTCTCCCCCCCCTCCCCCCAGGGCCCGATTAACCAGGCGTGGCCCTGAAGACCCACCAGGTTTGGGGGGATCTTGGCCCCCTGGACTAGGAGTTCAGCCCAGGGGACCTGTGGCTAGCTGTCCTGCCCAGAGCCCCCAACATACCAGTCAAAGACCCAGAAATCCTGGCATGTGGAGTGGTCTGAGCCCAGCTATGCCTCTGTAGTTTTGGGATGCATAGGGCGGGATTTCTCCCCCCCTCCCCCCAGGGCCCGATTAACCAGGCGTGGCCCTGAAGACCCACCAGGTTTGGGGGGATCTTGGCCCCCTGGACTAGGAGTTCAGCCCAGGGGACCTGTGGCTAGCTGTCCTGCCCAGAGCCCCCAACATACCAGTCAAAGACCCAGAAATCCTGGCATGTGGAGTGGTCTGAGCCCAGCTATGCCTCTGTCTACTATTTTCTTTTAAAAAAAGTGTCCTTTATCACTGCACCTAGATCAGTTTTTCAATTGTAACTCATGGATTTATCCCCAGTGTATGCCAATATATGCACATGAGTATATGTGTTTGCCATACCAATGTCTTTCCAATGTCCTCTATGACATATGTCTATTTCATGGTATTGACTCCACGTGAGTGCTCATTACCATTTCACTTCACTTTCTAAACTCAAACACTATGATTTTGTTCTAGAAAGGCCCTATACACAATCTAATCCATGAAGCCTCTCTTCGGTATAGTCTATCTTCACGAAGCATCACTGGCCTAGAAAAAGGAAAACCTTTATATCAAACTTGCTGGCTTTATCTTATCTTATTTTATTTTTAAGCATTTTGTCCTTTTTAATTTGGGTCAGCTTTTTTATTGTAACCCATGGCTTGATCCTTAGTGTCTGATGATATATGTGCTTAAGCGTACAGGTCTGTTTAATGTACATTTGCAATATACAGAATGCCTATGTTGTATACTGTCCTTCACCGCCCCCCTTTGCTCATCACATTACAAGCTCATTTCTAGTCCTCTACTTCCTCAACCCTCCTGCCATTACCCCACATCTAACCCTTTTTACCCTCAGTTCTTGGCTTCTCGTGAAGCAGATCATTATCCCCACTCAAGCCAGGTGCCAACCAGCACCTAAAGTGAAAAGATTGACTCTCAGCCCAAGAAAAAAACAATACTCTATTGCTATTGATTTACTCTCAACGGCCTCCTTTCCTCCACCTCCCTTCACTGTGGACTTTTGATTGCTACCAGACTTGGTTTCTGAGAAGTCTCCTGCTGGAGAGCATTTCCTGATACGGGACAGTTGGGAGCCATTTCTCAGACTCCACAAGGCCAAACCACAGATCAAAGTGGTGCTCCGGATTTTACACACACCCGTCCTAACTAGTTCTAAAGACTTAAAAGTGACATGTATATCTCATTTGAATGTTAGATGCATTCCCTTAACAGGTATAACCTTTATTGAATATCTTCTTCTATAGCAACAATTTTCCCCATTGTTTATTTCTTGTGATCTGTTCAATAAGGAATTCTGGTAGAAAAGTCTCTCTGTTTAGAATTTATGTTAGAACCAAGTTATGGGGATTGTTGGACTTGTTCCCTCGGCCCCCATATGAACCAATATTACCATGTGGCAATGTTCCTTTTTTGCATAGGCACATTAAAATGGGAAAATATTACATATGCAAATAAGTTCTTAACTAATAGATATAGGAACAAACAAATTTTGTAATGCAGTGGGGCCTCACACCCTGAACATTGTCATAATGACTTGGGTTAGGCCTCAGAAGAACAGTCATTGTCCATTTACCCTGAACCATGGATACCATCTACAGAAACAACCATGATAGTATAACATCACCAGGTATCAAACCTTTATCAGGGAAGACCCTACTGCTGCCCTGGCATTGACTTACTCTAAAGAGGGTCAGTCCTTTTAACACCCAGATGACTTAGCAAAGGCAACAACCTGCTTTCAGGACAGGGCTCTCCTCATTGTCCTCTAATGGTGAGGTGAAACTAGAGGACACTCCACATCATCCTGACTGGAGCTCAGAGTTGGCTTTATGCCAGAATACTTCAGGGGTAAGGTCTCCTTGGATTTAGGCCAAAGCTTTTTCTTTCTATTTCCCCCATATTTTGCTGAGCCTATGCAAACAAAAACAATTGCCACTCTCACACATTTTTTACTCTTTTTCTTTAACTCATCCTTAAAAAAGAGCTTACTAAACCTTCTGCTGTACCTTTAATGAGTTTATTGCTGATAAAATAATTTTTACAAATATACTTGCTACTGAACTTTTCTCTTTCCTTTCTCTTCCATTTTATTAGTTTTTCTTTCTATTCTCTATTTTTAATAACTTTACTTTTGGTCATCTTGAAACAAATGTACTATGATCAGTTATGTCAACTATATGATGCATTTATTTAAATAAATTTATTAAAAATAATAAATAAATAAATATGAGATCCTAATCTCAAAAAGCTTGCTGACACAGCAATCTCCAGAATGCTGTCTTTCTTAAATGTTCAGAAATGCTGCACTGTATAGTTTCTCCACATTGATAACCATAAAGTGGCTCAAGACTGACCTCATAAAGATAAAGGGGTTCCTGAACATTGGCATAATGATTTGCCTCAGGCCTCAGAAGAATGGGCATTGCCCACACACACCTGAACAATGGATACCATCTATGGAAACAACCACAATTGTCTTTAACATTACCAGGATCCAAGCCTCTACCAGGAAAGACCTCCCACTGCTTTGGCATTGACTTACTGCAAAGAGTGCTCCCAACATCCAGGCGACTCAGCAGCAGTCTGCATGCAGGGCAGATCGCTCCGCATTTAATGATATGCTGAAACTAGAGGATGCTCCACATCACCCTGACATCGATGAAAGAAATGCACAGAATCCAGAGTCTTTAAATATAAGAGTCTGATACCAACAATAGCTAAAGTGTGAAAAAGTTTCACCGGGACCTTGAGAATGACTCGAGTTGGATAGACTGTTATGCCTGGAACCCAGAGTCTGTTTTATGCCAATAAGCTTCTGGGGTGAGGCCTTTTTGTAATCAGGTCAAGGATTTATTTTTCCATTTTCTCCATGCTTCTGGACCTATGCAAACATTGGCAATTGCCACTATCACACCTTTACTATATTTTTTACTCTTATCCTTTAAGGAAAAAAATACAACTTAAAAACAAATTACTGTAGTAGAATACCTGTCTCGAATATAGGCAGGGGATGGGAAGGGGGAGGGGGTAATGTTGCACTGGTGAAAAGGGGTGTTCTGGTTATGACTGTAACCCAAATATGATCATGTTACTTAAATAAAAAATATATTAAAAAAAAGATAAAGGGGTTCATGTCATGGGGATTGTTGGACTTGTCCTTATGGCTCCCATATGCACCAATAACGCCATGTGGCATTGTTCCTTGTTTGAATAAGCACATTAAAATGGGAAAATACTATGCATACAAATAAGTTCTTATATAATAGAGATTGGAACACACAAATCTTGTAGTGCAATGGGACCTTACACCCTGAACATTGATATAGTGACCTGGTGCAGGCCTCAGAAGAATGGGCATCCTCTATTCACCCCTGAGCAGGGAAGCTATCTACGAAACATCCAAGGTTTTTTAAAACAACACCTGGAAGCAATCCTCTACGATGGACGACCCTACCTCTGCTCTAACATCGACCTGCTCAAAAGAGATTTCCCTTAACACTAAGAAGACTTGACAACAACGACCTGGTTACAGGACAGGCAGGGTTCTCTGCATTGCCCCTTTAATTATGAGGTGAAACAAAAGGACGCTCTGCACCATCCTGACTACAAAGTAGGATATGCAGATTCCAGGATCTTTAATACAGAAACATGATACCAACAACAGAGAGTGTGTGAAAAATAAAAGTGTATTGGCACTACAGACAATGACCTGGATAGGACAAACTAGTTTTGTTCTCTCTCCAGAAGTACCCCAGAAAACCTGTTACCCCACTCACTATTTTTGTCCCTGTGTTGAGGTCACTTTTCAGAGGCCAGATGTAAATGATGCTGTTAATGTTAAATTCTGAGCGAATAAAGCACTTACAGTTAAACATCCATGAGCCAAATCAGAGGAAATAACTCGATTTATTTTTTTGTGGGAGTGGGATATTTATCAGGTATAGGGAAAGTGGGGTGAGTGCTCTCTGTGCTTAGAAGAAAGCAAGGTGTGTACTCTTTTAGGGAAAAGCACAGCATGTGCTCTGATGTGTTTAGCTATGGAAAGCATGGATCAAAAAAGGAACTTAACAAAATATAGTTCATAAGATGTGAAGCTGATTTATAAAATGAGACTTGAGCCAGAAAAGTATGAAAGGGTTTAATACAAAGATAACAAAATAAACACCTCCCCAAGAATATTTTATCCAGCTAGGTTGTCATTCAGATTTGAAGGAACTACAAAAAACATTATGGACTGGCAATACCTTAGGGAATTTATAGCCTTGAAACCAGCTTTGTAAGAACCATTAAAAAAGCTTCTTATTCTTTTTTGTTTGTTTGTTTTGGTTTTTGGTTTTTGGGTCACACCCAGCAGCACTCAGGGGCCACTCCAGGCTCTACGCTCAGAAATCACTCCTGGTAGACTCAGGGGGCAATATGGAATGCCGGGACTCAAACCAATGACCTTCTGAATGCAAGGCAAACTTCTTACCTCCATGCCATCTCTCTGGCCCCTAAAAGAGCCTCTTTAAAGGACAGGAAAACATTCCCAAAATATAGCACTAATGGTACATACTGTTTTTCTCATATAGATTAAGAAAGGTTAAAAAATAAGTCATCACAAAATTGATTTATTGATATTTTTCTGATCATTCTTTTGCAATTTCTTTACATTTTTATAGACAGTAATATGTAATAAATTTGTCATATACCTGAAAATAGGATAGGCTAGGGGTGTGATGAAACTTGGTGCCATTGGTGGAGTGAAAGAGACACCAGTACACTGGTGGAGGGATTGATATTGGAACATTTCATGCCAAAAATAACTCTGCTATGAACAACTTGTAAATCACAGTGACTTAATAAATATTTTAAAGTAAATAAATAAATCAGGGAAGGTAAAGTTTGCAAGTTGTTACAACACTACTCTAAATCTTTTTTTTTGTTTGTTTGTTTTTTTTAATTTTTATTTTTAATTATGAGAACAAGGGTGCAAAGAAAGAGGACAAGGTAAAGTTACAGTGGAAGGACAATCACCCATAACATAATTCTCAGAAGTCCCCTTGCTGATATCTTAACTTTGAAATTTCAGCCAAAGAACATTAAGATAAATAAGACAGAATCCATGTACAATTACTTTGTCCCTCAAGTCCCCAGATTGTAACACATTATAATATTTCTTAACAGTACACAAGGCAATCTAAAGCCATAAAACTTACGCAAGTCCTTAAACATTATAGGCATAGTATTTTCTTACATTTCCATATACATGCATATTAGCTTAAGTTAACCTTAAATTTTAAGTGAGTTCTTTTTAAGGATTAGAGTCAAAGGAGCACAGTAAAAATGGTGTTAGAGTGGCAATTGTTGTTTGCATAGGCCCACCAAAATATGAGGGACATAGAAAGAAATGACCTTGGCCTAAGTACAAAGAGACCAGACCCCTGAAGTTTCCTGGCACAAGACCAAGTCTAGGCTCCAGGCAAGCTAGATCGTCCAATCCAATACATTGTCTGAACACTACTCTAAATCTTAAGGATGCCTGATGATTGACTATCGAAATATCCAAGCCTCTGCTTTTAATGTCCTTCTTGGATTTTGATGTTTTGATGTTTTGAATTTTTTTGCTTACTGTTTTTAATGTCTCTATTAGTTTAAACAACAACTTCAATATTGAAATCCAGAATGGGGAATAAATTCATTGATTGTATTGAATAAGTGGCCAGCCAGTGAGATCATTGATGGCTCAGTTGACTCTGAAGCTTGAACAATCCTTGTATATGTTTTTTACTTTCTCTGTGACTGACCACTGTTGGATGGAAGATAAAGGTGCTAATCCATTTGGTTTTACAATGATAAATTTCCACAAGGCAATAGAAATGTTAAAAGATTTACTAGCAACAAATTATATAATGGAGGGTATATAATTCAGAAATCTTACTATATCCTAAGAAATAACTATATTAAGCATTTTATAGGCCTACCACTATATTTATCACATAACACAAAATAAGCAATATCCTGGAACTGGCTTACACCCACTCATAAATACCAATTTTCTACATCTTTTTCTAAAGCTCACTTAAGTTTTGAAGTCCACTATGGTAGGTATATTTTCATGATAGATATAGACAAATTATACACTTAAAATATTATAATAATAAACATTGTTATTATGTTCAATTTTGCTCCATAGATTCACTCTTTATTCAAACGAGATGTAAACCAAGCTATGAAAGATCATTAGTAGTATGTAAATTTTGAATTTCTTCAGTGGACTGGAAAGAAGCAGAGTAGATTATCAAGAAAAACAAAACAGACTATAGAGATAGTGGAAAGAGTAAAGCTGGACATGTGGGCCTTCTCTATGCTGTCCTGCAGCCTGGGATTTTGATCTTCTCTGCCATTGTTCTCGAGGTCTCTTTTCTTCAAGGTGAGTAATCCTGCCCATAAAGGGTAGAGCCAGAGGAGTGTGGCTACTTCACTTTGCTTCTCAGCTGTGCTCATCTTCTAGCCACTGAACACCACCACAACACATAGAAAAATCCACAATACAAGCATGACAATGGGAAAACAATGCAGGCCAAAACCAGGCCTAGAAGATGAACTCTGATGACCCAAAAACTGCCAACCTCCTAGTTAGTCTCTCAGATATGGAGTTTAGAGAAGAAATATGGAGTATATTTGTGGGGTTACACCTTATTTTAATTAAAACAAAGTTTAATCCTGTTTTGTTTGTATCTTTTTGTTTAAACTTGGTTTCACCGAAAACAAAGATGGTCTTACTTGTAAACCTGGGTGGGTTTATTGCCCCACTCAGGGGTATTCACTGTACTCAATATAAATGGTAGTTCTGGCAGGCAGAAGGGGTTCATAGTAGGAAGAAGACTGCCAGAGTACACGTGTTTCACCCTCAGCTTGGTCTGGATTATTTCACGAGCACCTTGATTCAGTCTTGTTCACCTGTGGCTGAAGATACAGCTCATGGGTTGATTTTACAACTGGGGCCCAAACCTTGGACTGCCTTGAACTCTGGACCCAAGAAGAAGACCTCAGCGATGGCTAGTGCCAACTGTGACATGACCCTTTGGTGAATTATCACCATGACCGTCCTCTAGATCTGGAATGCATGTGCTGTGCCTTTCACTGGAACATCGGTGAACATAGCTCCTGTTCTGAATGGCTTCATGTTGCTCTGGTCCATCTATACGTGCCAGACTCTAGAGATTCTCCTGCACATATGCCAGAAAAGGGGAAGAGTGCCGTCGCAGTGGTGATGAGTTCTCTATCTAAAGGCCTTCCCAGAACTGATAATTTCTTGTTTACAACTGGCACTAAACCAGAGAAAGCCCTATCTCCCAAGAATGATAAGTCAGCTACCATCTCTGTAGATGCAGAGTCTGAAAACAACTCAACCAAAGGTACCCTGGTACACCAAGCACTGAGTCAGGTAGACAAGTTAGTGCTGGCAATCCAAGACCTGGACACTGTTAAAGGGTTAAATATCTGGAAATTACATCAAATATCTGGAAACTACACCAAAGCAGATGTCTTTGTTCACTGGACAGCTATTAAGAGAAACAATCCCAGGAAGTTTCTGTGTGGCTTTGGAGATGGGGAGACTGTGGAGTTTGATGTTGTGAAAGGAGAGAAGGGACCAAAAGCTGTTAATATATCTGGACCTGGAAGAAAGCCATGAAAAATAGCAGATACACTCTCAATGGAAATAGGTTCTGTCAATACATCCCCAAGCCTCACTCAGCTGGCCCACCACCTATAGGGGCAGAGTCCCCCTCAGGTCTACCATCTTTACACTACAAGAGGTGCCTTTACTGAGGACCATGGCCTCCCAAACTGCAAATAGATGTCACTGGTTTTTTTAAAAAAAAAAAAGCTAGAAAGAAATCTCCTTGGAAAGGGACTGGTATCGGGTAGAGGAGTGGATTCCCCACAACCCAGATTCCAGCCCAGAAGACCTTGGCAGACTAACACAAAAGGTGAAGATGGAGAAGATATAGGATCCAAGACCAGCTGAAGACCAATAAAGGAAAACCTGTTTTTCAGAACTTCCAGCATCTTAACTTTGGTTCAGGTCAAATCTCTTGACTCTATTTGCATCGGTCATTTTCTTGCTGGTTAAATTGTGTTTTATCTGTATGGATGTTATTGTTTTGTTCTAAGTCCCATTGCAAACAAAAAAGTTTGTATGTGACTTTAGTGCTTAACTATTAGTTTGCACACTTCTGGGGAAATGCATGTTAGAGTTTTGAGAGTCCTCAGCTATCCTAGTGAATGTTTCTCAATTGCTATGATGTTTTATTGTATATATTATGTAGCAATTTATTCTCAAATTATGTCTGAAAAATGTTCTAATCTCTTGGTCCACAGAAGTAGATGGAAAAGGAACTTGGATACTATAGACTCTTATCAATAGTGTTTATTATAAGAATGTTTTAGCAAACTTATTTTCAAACTATATATATATATATATATTCTCCCCAGGAAGAATCAGTAGTCAAGGACATCATTGCAGAAAAACTCCCAGAGATAAAACTGCAAGCAACCAAATTCTGCATGCCAGAAGAGTACCAGCTAATAAAGACCTGAAGAATAGCACCCAAAGTCCTGAAGAATAGCACCCAAAGACACATCCGAATCACAATGATGAACCCCACAGGAAGGGACTGAATACTGAAAGCAGAAAGATAAAAAAGTAAAAAATACATTCAAAGAAGCATCCTGAAGATTTACAGCAGACCTGTCACAAGAAACCCTCAAGGCCAGAAGGCAGTGGTTGGATATAGTGAAAAAACTTAGTGAAATGAATGCTTCGCCTAGAATACTGCACCCAGACAGACTCAATTTCAGGTTTGAAGGAAGCATACATAGCTTCACAGATAAACAATGGCACAGAAAGTTTGCAGACTCAAAACCAGCCTTAAATAAAAACCTGAAAGGTCTACTTTAAGACAAGACTGACCAACATTCACACCAAACTTCTAAACAAAGATGGCATTAATCTCATGCCAATTATCTTTCTCAATGTCAATGGACTAAATGCACCTGTTAAGAGACACAGTGTAGCTAAATGGATCAAATAGCTAAATCCAACATTCTGCTGCCTAAAAGAAGCACACCTAAATAGTCAGAACAAATATAGATTCAAAATCAAAAGCTGGAGAAAAATCATCCAAGCAAACAACACCCTTAAAAAAGCTGGAGTGGCCATATTGAAATCAGATGAAACAAACTTTAGAATCAGCAAAGTGGTAAGGGACAAAGATGGGCATTTTGTACTAATCTAGGGATATGTACAACAGGAAGAAATTGCACTCATATATACACCCAATAATGGATCAGAAAAATATTTAATAAAATTGTTGACAAATCTAAAATAAGTTATCAATAGCAACACAAAAATTGTGGAAGATATCAACACTTCCCTGTCACCCTTTGATAGGTCAACCAGGCTAAAACCAAGAAAAAAAATACTAACTCTGAAAAGAGAAACTTAAGAGTGGACCAGTATATATATATATATATATATATATATATATATATATATATATATATATATATATATATATATATATGTACAGGGCACTCCATCCCCAGAAACCTGGATACATATTCTATTCCAATGCACATGGGTCATTCTCCAGGATAAACTCCATGCTGGCCCATAAAACATACCTCTATAAAATCAAGAGTATAAATTGGCAAAAAATTAAAAGTGGAACAAGGAAAGCCTCTTCAACAAGTGGTGTTGGCACCACTGCTTAGCCACTTGCAAAAAAAAAAAAAAAGCAAACTCACACCCCCAGCTAACGCCATACACAAAGTTCAAATCCAAATGGATTAAAGACCTTGATATCAGGCCTGAAACCATAGGTATATAGAATAATATGTAAGTAAAACACTCCATGATATTGAGACTACAGGCATCCACAAGGAGAAAACAGCACTCTCCAAATAAGTGGAAGCAGAGATAAACAGATGAGACTATATTAAGCTGAGAAGTTTCTGCACCTCAAAGGAAATAGTGCCTAGGATATAAAAGCCACCCACAGAATGGGAGAAACTATTCACCCAATACCCATCAGATAAGGGCCTAATATCAAAAATATACAAGTTACTGACAGAACTTAAAAAGAAAAAAACAGGGGCCGGAGAGATAGCATGGAGGTAAGGCGTTTGCCTTTCATGCAGGAGGTCATCGGTTCGAATCCCGGCGCCCCATATGGTCCCCTGTGCCTGCCAGGAGCAATTTCTGAGCCTGGAGCCAGGAATAACCCCTGAGCACTGCCAGGTGTGACCCAAAAACCAAAAAAAAAAAAAAAAAAAGAAAAAAACATCGAACACATCAAAAAATGGGGAGAAGAAATTAACACTTTTTCGAAGAAGAAATACAAATGGCCAAAAACACATAAAAAATGCTCCACATCACTAATTATCAGGGAGATGCAAATCAAAACAATGATGAGGTACCTTCTGACACCACAGAGACTGGCACACATCACAAAGTATGAGAACAATCAGTGCTGGCGGGGATGTGAAGAGAAAGGAACTCTTATTCACTGCTGGTGGGAATGCCATCTAGTCCAGCCTTTATGGATAACAATATGGAGATTCCTCAAAAAAAAAAAAAAACTGGAAATTGAGCTCCCATATGATTCAGCTATATCACTCCTAGGGATATACCCTAGGAACACAGAAACACAATTCAAAAATTCCTTCCTTCCTGGGGCCGGGAAGGTGGCACTGGAGATAAGGTGTCTGCCTTGTAAGCGCTACCAAGGAATGGACAGCGGTTCGATCCCCCGGTGTCCCATATGGTCCCCCCAAGCCAGGGGCGATTTCTGAGCACATAGCCAGGAGTAACCCCTGAGCGTCAAACGGGTGTGGCCCAAAAACCAAAAAAAAAAAAAATTCCTTCCTTCCTCACACCTATATTCAATGCAGTGTTTTTTACAATAGCCAGTCTCTGAAAACAACCAAGATGCCCCTCAGCAGATGAATGGCTAAAGAAACTGTGATACTTATACACAATGGAATATTATGTAGCCGTCAGGAACGATGAAGTCATGAAATTTTTCTACATGTGGATATACGTGGAATCTATTATACTGAGTGAAATAAGTCAGAGGGAAAGAGACACGGAATAATCTCACTCATCTATGGGTTTTAAGAAAAATTAAGGACATTATTGTAATAATGGACAGAGATATTAGAGATGAGGGCACAAGGACCAGCTCAAAATATAAAGCTCACCACAAAGAATAGTGAGTTCAGTTAGGGAAATAACTACACTAAAAACAATCATGACTATCTTAATGAGTGAGAGAAGTAAAATGCCTGTCTCATATATAGGCAGGAGTTGGGAAGGTAGGAGGGGGTCTTTGCTGGTGAAAATGTTGCACTGGTGAAGCAGGTGTTCTGTTTATGACTGAAACCCAACTATAATCATGTTTGTAATCATGGTGATTAAATAAAGATTTTATTTTAAAAAAGAAAGATCATTGTTATGCCAGTCAAGCAGCAGAAAGTTGCCCGCCCTGCTGAAGCCACACTTGCTGCATCTATCACTCAAAATCACCATTTTTTACCACCTTTCTATGATTCCATTTGAGTACACCAATCTAACTAAATTTTAAGTACACTGGTCTTTGGGCTGACTAATATCAGTAGGACTTTTTTGTTTCTGTTTTGTTTTGTTTTGGGGTCACACCCGGTGACACTCAAGGGTTACTCTTGATGCTGGGGTCAGAAATAGCTCCTGGCTTGGGAGACCATCTGGGACATGGGACACCTGGAGATCAAACCGTGGTCTGTCCTAGGTTAGCGCATGCAAGGCAAATGCCCTACCATTTGCACCACTGCTCCGGCCCCTGATATCAGTAGGATTTTTTGGAGCGAGTGCAGGCATCCCTCCTTCTCATTTTCCTTCTTCAGGGCAGCCTGGTAGTTGAAGACATGATCCTAAAAGTCACGGTTTCACTAATTATTTGTTTGGTGCTGTCATCCCTATAGGAACACACCAATGTAACAGAATGGACAGCTCACAAGAGCTTACTAAACCTTCTGCCATTGTATTGATGACTTCATTAGATAAACAATAATTGTCACTAATGTTATTACTACTGTACTTTTTTTCTTTCTTTTTCCTTTTTTATCTTCCCTTTTTTCAATAACTTTGTTTTCACTTAACTGGAAACAAATGTATTATGGTCAATTATGTCACCTATGTGACACATTTTCTTTAAATAAAGTAAAAATATATTATAAGTGCCAAACACAATGGTGCTGAAGGGTCCATTCCTGGTAGCATTCAAGGAGCCACTGGGTGTCTGGAATCAAACTTGCAACTCACATATGCAAAGCATGCACTCCAGCCCTGTGAGTTGTCTTCTAGTTCCTACAGAAACAATCTTAAACTGGATTTTCTGACATTTATGAACACATCCACTGACATAATCTAATATTCTTATAACAAAGTCCTCTTAGGGGATGGAATGGGCCACACCCAATAGAGTGGGGATGGAATGGGCCACACCCAATAGAGTTGAAGTATTGCTCCTGGGTCTGAACTCAGGGATCACTCGCGGCAGTTTCCACATACCTGTGTGAGGTGTCAGGTAATGCCAGTGGGGGTCCCTGAGTGACTTTGTGAAGTGGGACAAAAAAGGCGGCTGCACCAAGACAGGAATCTGCTGCTTTCTCTCTCTTCATCTCTGCCACCTGGTGAAGTGGCTGGGCCTTTTGTTGGCAAGGAAAGCTAACTCAGTCCTAGACCTAACCAAGTCTGCCAGATCCATTACCTTCCCTCAAGAAAATAATTTCAGGAGCAGTGAAGTAAAAACAGGCTTTATTTAGAAATTTTGAGGAAGTGTAAGAGAGTAAGAAAGAGAAAGCAGTTCATGAGAGGAAGGTTTCTCCAAAGGTGAAGAGAATCCGATATGTGCCCCAGAGTTAAAGTAAGAAAGCATGGAAGTCCACATCTCAAGAAGGATGATGAGCATCATGGGCTCAGGCATCATGTACCCAGGCAATACGTGTGGGCAGCACCAACATATGGGCCCAGGGCGTACATGTGAGCATCCCCTTTTTTCCAAGTTGATTTTTATAAGGTTTCTTCCAACCTGCCTCCATGTGGAGCTTTAAAACTAGTTAAGTTTTGGTTGTTAAAGTGGTTTCCAGGGAAAAACATTGGGGTCTTCCTTGATATTCCTTTCCTGGCCTGTGTTCCCTTTTCAGGACTTTTCAGGACTGTGTTATTGTTGGAGCTTCCCTCAATATTGGATTTGGTCTTCCCTGGGCCTGCTGTGGTGCCAGATAAGACTATTAATGACAAAAACTAACTCCTCAAAACCCTGCCTCTTGGTTTTATTACATCTCAAGGATTCATTTCCCGTTGAGGGCTTCCCTTCCTGTCTACTTCATGGGGATTAAACCCAGGTTAGCCACATGCAAGGCCTTACTATGTACTATCTCTCTAGTAAAAATTCATCATCTTAAATGTTTTCAATTTAGGGGCCGGCGAGGTGGCGCTAGAGGTAAGGTGTCTGCCTTGCAAGCGCTAGCCAAGGAAAGGACCGCGGTTCTATCCCCCGGCATCCCATATGGTACCCCCAAGCCAGGGGCGATTTCTGAGCGCTTAGCCAGGAGTAACCCCTGAGCATCAAACGGGTGTGGCCCGAAAAACGAAAAAAAAAATGTTTTCAATTTAAACGAAGATTCTTAATTTCATCTATTGACTTAGATGGAATGAAGTCAATATGCTAAGTATGACTTAGCACCAAATAAACTGCAAATAAAATATAAAAGTTGTTTAAGAAAACAATATGTTCATGAGAGAAATAATGGAAAATGAAACCTTTCATTTTCTCTGTAGATTGCAGCAGGTCATTATTTGATGTTGTGAAATAAAACATAACATTTCTGAAGTGAGAACATTTATCCCATACAACACATTTACACATCAAGTCAACAGAACTGCATGATAGTTTTCTTCTAGTGTGTTGCCTCATACTAATTTGCAAGATATTGATACAGATTATAAATAGGGGACTTTAATGCTTATATTTATCCAGGTTTTGTGATTAAAAAACATATGGAAGGTCAGAGAAATGGCTAAAAGGACTGAAAGTAGGAGCCCTAGGTTGAATCTCTGCAAAGCATTGTCCCCCTAACACTGCCAAAACTTGTGTGGTCACACACACACACACACACACACACACACATGTAGTAGGTAGGACAATTGGTGCAGGGTGACTTTACAACATTTTCAATATTCAGGAGATCAAACCTTAATATTCACTTTTCCAGTACTGAATTAAGTAAGCAAGAGTTTACATAGTGTGCTATGTTATATATACATATAGAAATGAATAGCGAAGGACTAAGGAGAAAGCTCAATAGACTGAAGTACATGATTTTCATGAAAGAAGCCTGAGTTCAATCCTTGGCAACTCATGGTCCCTGAGCATTGCCAGAAGTAGCCTCTAAGTGCTTCCAAGTATGATCCAAAACAAAACAAAATGAGAGAAGTATAATGCCTGTCACGAATACAGGCAGGGGTGGGGGATAAGGGGGGGCATTGGTGGTGGGAATGTTGCACTGTAGAAGGGGGGATATTCTACTTATGACTGAAACCCAACTACAAACTTGCTTGTAATGATGGTGCTTAAATAAAGATTTGTATATTTTTAAAAAAAACCATAAAAAATTATTTCATGAATTCTCAAATATAAACATTCATTTATTCCTCCTCTTCTTCCTTCTCCTTATGTTATCTCTCTCAGTCTTGGTCTCCATATTCAGAGTAACTTACCATCCATAATTTCTGTTCATAATTATTAAGCATATTCACAAAATTTTACTGTAAACTATTCATTTAAGTTACATTTTTGTTTTGCCTTGCCTTAAAACTGGAGACAAATGTTATTAGATTGTATTTATCCTGTGATTTGAATCTTGTGATAGTTACACATGATGCTTTCTATAATTTTAGCTAGTGGTCTTCAACTACCAGTTCATAGTGGGACTGTGTAGAAAACTACTGGTCTACTACATGGGTCCCAACTGCCAGTCTGTGGGACAATATATAGGGCAGGTGGTGTTCTATAGATATAAAAAGTTTGAAAATGCTATTATAGATCATTTGTTTTCACTTTACATCATATTTTATTTAGTGATATCCCCTAACATTTTATCTATTTTATTCATTGATCATTCAGGTTGTCCCTCAGTTTTTTCTCTTCCAAAAAATGTCCCTTTATGTGTTCTGTACATGTGACATCTTGAGTGAGTGTTACTCTGTGGTGAATTTAGGAGTGGGATTACTGAGCTTCTATTAACTTTACTATCACTGGTTTCTAGCACATTAGTACCAAAGATGATTTTTTATTTTGAACCCTGATTTACAAAGTTGTTTTCCAGACATGCGTGTCTATTTTTCTATATCCTTACCAACACTTTTATTTTTATAAATACAGGAAAATTTTTGAGCTACAAATACTCAGAAGTAAAATGTCAGTTTTGCATTGAACGCAGGTGTTTTTAAATTAGTTATAAATGTACAGCTACAGTTCTGAGTTCCCTTGAGCTTAATAGACATCAATTTATTAGGTTCTGAAAACTTGAAAATTATGATTTTTTCAAATTTCCAAAATATTATTTTTCGGGTAAGCCATTTTAGTTATGCTTTAAAAGTTACATTTTACTCAATTACTAATATTCTATTGTTCTTGCTTTATTTCCCATAGCTTACCATGTAAAAGAGCATTCACTATGAAATTAAGAGGGAAACTTTTCTTTTTTTTTCTTTTTTTTTTTTTGGTTTTTGGGCCACACCTTGTGGTGCTCAGGGGTTACTTCTGGCTGTCTGCTCAGAAATAGCTCCTGGCAGTCACGGGGGACCATATGGGACACCGGGATTCGAACCAACCACCTTTGGTCCTGGATCGGCTGCTTGCAAGGCAAACGCCGCTGTGCTATCTCTCCGGGCCCGGAGGGAAACTTTTCAATACATCGTTTTCATGCTTCAAATATTTCTGATCCTCTATATGTACTATTATATTTTAATTAGTTCTCAAGTTTGCTTGGATTTGTTTTTTTTGGGGGGGATTTTAGGGGGTTACTTTAATAATAATCAAGTTAGTCTTACAAAAATTTAAATGAACTCATCATTGCAACAGGATCTGTGGTTTTGTTTTGTTTTGGGTTAAAGGAAATGTCATTTAGCTTTAGGCATATGTCTTCATAAAATTACCCTACACAGTTGGGACATTTAGTGAAAATTCCCTGATCCTATCTCCATATAATTAAATATGCTAATTCTAATTCATACATGTCATGATAAAGTGATCAACAAACATTACATAGGCTCTCACTAAGTATAAGAGAAAACTTAAAACTTGACTATTCATAAATCTTAAGTTTATATTTTATTACTACATTAAATCCTTATACTACCCAACATCAATTCCTATTGTCAGATTAAGCACCTCTAACTGTTCAGCACCTTTCTCTTCTCCTTTGCTTACCATCAAATTTTTCAGAAGTTGAAAGTTGTTCTTATTATTTATTGTAATTTTACTGTTATTTATAATTATTAATTATAAATCAATATAATTTATATAATATTGTGCTTTATTGTTACCAGTTGTTTTGTTTTATACCAGTTAGTTTGATTTGGTTTTATGGAACACATATGAATGAAGCTATCTACATATTGTCTTTCAATTTCTTACATTGTTCACTAAATATAATAATCTCAAATTCCATCAGGGCCGGAGCCATGGTGCAGCAGTAGGGCAATTGCCTTGCATGTAGCTGATCCAGGAAGGACCGCGGTTCAATCCCCTGGTGTCCCATAGGGTCCCCAAGCCAGGAGCGATTTCTGAGCACATATCCAAGAGTAACCCCTGAGCGTCACAGGGTGTGGGCCAAAAGGCAAAAGCCAAAAGAAAAACTCAAAGTCCATGCATTTTTATCCCAAAAAGCATGATTTCAACTTTACTCTTGGCAGCATTGCATTCTATTAAGTAATTTAAACTATAGATTCTTTATCAATTAACTATTGACGAGTAAAAGTATAGAATTTGTGTTTGGCTATTGTTAATCATGTAGTCATACCATGAACATGGAGGGCCCGTATGTTTCTTTTTTAATGAATGCTTTTATAACTTTTGGCTAAACCTAGGAGACTTGAAAGTGCTTGTAACCCCCTTTTCAGAGCCTCATACCCAGCTATAGGCTCCACCTGATAAACAATGTTCCTGCATATGACCCCACATCAGATTCTCATGTTCTTGCTTGTGACACCTCATTTTAGAGCTTTGTGTACCGGCTTGTGTGTCACTACATCAGAGTCCAGTTGCCATGCTTGTTTGACCCAACCTCAGAGTACCTTGTACCTATTTGCTGGGTCTTGTGAAATTTTTCTTTTATCTTTAAGGACCCTCCATAACATTTTTCCATAAAGGTTATACTAATTTACATTTTCATGAACATTGGACCAGTTTCTCTTTCTCCACATTCTTACAAAACTTGTTATTGACCTTTTTATGGGAATGGTACCATGAGGTACTCAAAAGAATCTTGAGGATTCTGCCAGATGCACTGGTCAGGAGGGCTATCAGTTTAATATGTGGGTTTAAGGCTGTGGTGTTGCTTAGGCCCTGTGGCACTGAAGACCAGTGGTCTGGTATCTCCTGGGACACATCCAGTGATGCTTGGATGGCCATGTAGTACATGCCTTAATTGCTGCACTATTGCCCCAGCCCTCAAAGTAAATTTAAAATCAAAACGTATATTTGATCCTGTCATGGGAAGCTCAATAACCTATCTAAAACAATCTCAGCTTTTTACAAAATGCAAGAGTAAATTAAACAAATTTGATAAGTATATGCCTTTCTGTTCCTAAGACTTTAAAAGGCTCCTTGTTGGGTCATGGAAGAAATCATTAAGTCTGGCAAACCCAAAAGCAAGTACTGCTTCAGAAAATAATTGCAAATCTCTAGATGTTTTTCAGAATTCTGAGAGCACCATTGTACACAAGTGATTTTTTGATGTGTGGAAATATCACCTCATAAAATGGCTGTATAGCCCCTAAAACGTTCACTTAATGCTATCTGAAAGATTTGAATGAAGAAATTATAAGCAAAAAATTTTATAATTATGATTAGATCTCTCTGTCTCTCTAGCTATCTTTGTTGTTCTTTCTTTACCTCTCTTTCTTCAAAAATAAGGAAAAGATGAAAGCAAACATTTAACTCAAAATACTATGTGCTTTCACTCCGGCATGGTTTGATTTCAGGACCGAGACTATTGTGTGGTGCTTATCTTATTGCTGTAGTGCCCACTGGATATTTTATTTGATATTTCTTTCTGTATTGTTGCAGTGTTTCAATTACCTATTTCCTGTCCTCTCTCAAACTGAGGTTGAAAGCCTCTAGAAGGACTCTGTCCATTTTCAGCTTATTTGAGTTTTTACCCCATTCTAATGCTTTTCTTTCCTTCAAACAAAACCACATAACTGGAACTATCTAGCTCTGCCTCTCAAATAGAGGAGGAAACAAGGGAAGGTACCAGAGCCAAACAGATATATGATCACTAATAGTAAGTTAGACACAGAGGGGACCACTTACTCTAGCAGCCTGGGGGATGAGGGTGGGGGATATGGGTGGCAGGAAGGGAACAGGGTTGGAGGGAGGACAAATTTGGTGATGGTAATTCCCCTGATTCAATGATAATATAAGCCAATATGGTCAAAATAAAAATTAATATAATATAAATATAATATAAAAATTCAATGATTCAATGATAATATAAGCCAATATGGTCAAAATAAAAATTAATATAATATAAATATAATATAAAAATATAATGATAAGCCAATATGGTCAAAATAAAAATTAAAAAAAATACTATGTGCTTTCAAAGTACCACTAATCAAAGAGAGCAAAAGAGTCTTTAGTGCTTAATTTATATTTATTAAGTTTTTCAAAATGAATGGATTTAAAGTCGGATTTTAATGTGAAATTAAAGCAAATATATTTGTGTTGTAAATACATCTACAAAGTAATTAAATTTTGAAGATGTAAAGGGAAATTGCTGCTGTTTTATAGTAACACACATTTATAGTCCAATAAAATTAATAAAATGCAGTACATATACAAATACGTGTACAAATATAGCATTCATTATACAATGATTAAAACAGTAAAAGATTCTTACTACGTTTTTGGATCTATAGAATTCAGTATTTCTAAATGATTAAAATATCTAGTCTATATCCAGGAAATGAAAATACATTGTGAAAAGTGGCATCATTATTCCAAAATTTCAATTGCTAATTTTCTCTTCTTACCACAGCAGAATTGTACAGAATTATATTTCAATTTAACATTGTTGTTATTGGTGAAGAAGCATTACATGAAATATCAAATAGGTAGACATTTCAATGGGAAAGTTGGAAAAAACCAAGCCATCATAAATTCCAGCAATTGGACATTGTAAGATTTATCTAGTAAATCACAGGTACCTTTCAGTAACAAATGACTTGTCACACAAATTTTGAAATCAAATGATACCACTAGTATAATGTGATATACAACACTAATTAAAAGACATTGTTTATGTATTATATAGTTATTGGTTTACTCTAAGACCAATTACCAAAAACAACATGCACTGAATTTACCAACTTGAAATTTCACAACTCAGAGGTCAAAAGCAGCAACTTCAAACCATAGTCTTCAGCGGTCCATGATATAAAATACTACAATCATAAACTCAACAATACATGCAACAACTGACCCTGGGTTATAAAATAAGTGATCTGATCACACGGTTTAGAAAAATCATAGGAAGAACTATCACATAACACAAGAGAGCCTGTACTTGGCTATATTTTTCTAGAAAAGGCAAAAGCAAATACAGACAGTGGAAAGTGGAACTTTGTTACAAGAACCCCTTTTGTGTGAATAAGTGCCAATTTCCAACTGTTACACGTGCATCTCAATTTCAATCAAAAATCTGAAAACTCAGTGCATCATAAGTATAGGATTTTTAACTTTGGGTCTTTTGGGAACCATAAAACAGCTCTTACAAATCCAAATACCAGTCAAAGTGCAAAAATTGTCCTTCAGAACATATCCTTTGGTAGATTATAGTCACAAATAGCATGGAGTTAATACAAATAAACTAACATTTATAAAAAGAAGCTTAAAAGCTCTGATTATCTCATATCACTCTTTGGATTTGTGTTTTTCTTCATTGCATCAGTTATCCAAAATATACCTGGAACTGTTCTACAATGTTCCCTGAAAACCATGACTTAGAAACCACTAACACTTCCTTCACCTGGGACCAATGGAAAGTCTGATGACTTCTTGCAAAAATGGGACAGTCTGGACAAATTAGAGCTCCTCTGGCCAAAAGAGATTTTTTGAATGCCATGGGCAGCATAGGATCAGTCTGACTCCAATGAAACATGTATACTCATAACAGTTTAAAGAAATATTCATCCATACAAACTCATCAACACATCCAAATGATTCTTAATTTTAAGTCTATTTATTCTCCTTTTATTCCACTGAAATTGCTTTTCTTGTTTCTCAGAGCGGCATCTAGAAAATAATGAAAAAAAATGACATTAAAACTCAAGTGACTTTTTAAAACACCCTACTGTTCTCAGATACTACTCCCATATGCGTGTTTGGGGGCCAATTTTTGGAAGTGGTTAGGGAACAAGCAGTGTGCTTTGAGAGAAAACCTGGAACTCCCTAATAAAATAAATAATAATAAAATAACAAATATTTAAAATTAATAAAAAGCATTTCCTCCACTCCTTAAAATTTCTTCATAAATAGCTTTTAACATAAAAACAATGTGTAGAGTCAGAGCTATAGTAAAGAATTTATACCTTGCCTTGCAGAGTCCTACCTCAGTTTAATCCCCAACACTGAGGTAGGTCTCCATGGTCCTCCAAGTCTCACCAGGGGTGATACATGAGCACAGTGCCAGAAGTAAGCTTTGAGCACAACTTAGTGTGCCTCCCCAGAATCTAAAATATATTGCCATTCTGTTCTGAAGAGGTATATAAATCGAGCAGTGACAAATTATGGGTATATTATCTACACAGTTATAAGTTAGCAATCTTGGGAAGAGAGGACAAGCTGAGTCCCTGCCCTACCAAAGTCACACCTGCTACAACCATCACCCACAATCACTGCTTTGCCTATTTCCCTACTCCTCTAAGGCTTTCTGTAAGACACCAATCACATCAAGGCCCCAGTTATCCGGTATTTGGACTGATATCTTGAGGACTTTATTTGGAACGAAATTGGGCACCCTCCCCTCACTTTCTCAGCTGGCAGCCAAAAAGTTGCCCTACAAAAATCCACAGAATAATTATTGGAATTCCTGGATTGCGTGGTCACATTCACAGCCACATGAAAACTACAGGTTTTGTATAACATGGCAATCCCCATAGGAACACACCCGTTTAGATGCCAATGTGGATCTAATGCCACATAACGTTCAGAAACAAATGAACAGAATGGCCAACTAGTAACAAAAGCTTACTTGATCTTTTGACAATGACTTAATGACTTAATTGCAAGATACAATCATTTCCACAAATTTGCTTTTTGCTGTACGTTTTTTCCTTTCTCTTCCTTTTATCCCTTTTTCCCTTTTTTTTTGTGGTTTTTGGGTCACACCCGGCAGTGCTCAGGGGTTACTCCTGGCTCCGTGCTCAGAAATTGCTCCTGGCAGGCACGGGGGACCACATGGGACGCCGGGATTTGAACCGATGACCTCCTGCATGAAAGGCAAACGCCTTATCTCCATGCTATCTCTCCGGCCCTTTTTTCCTTTATTTTTAATGGCTTTACTCCCACTTACCTGGAAACAAATGCATTATGATCAACTATGTCAACTATGTGACAGATGCTCTTTAAATAAAGTAAATTAAATTAAAACTATGTATTGTATTGCTATGACTTTTAACACTAAATGTGAGAGTTTAAAAGGTCTATCCTTTATAAATTTCAGGGTGATATCTTTCAATTGCTTTTTAATATTTAAGTCATTATTCTACTACATATTTATTAAAGGCATCTAATTTAAAACTGACATGACTTCACTGGAAGACAAATAAAATGAACAATTTAGGCCTCTTACAACAGATTTCCTAAATATGATATGAAGTATGTTGGGTCCATATAGAAAATGGTATATTTGAACACTCCCAATGGTGATGCAAAAATCATATTTGAAATGTGTACTGCTGATTAAAAATAAAATTACCAGAAATAAATAATATTATTTTCCCAAAATAAAGTGTCTGTAAGATAAAAAAATGTAAAGCCCATTAACTGCCTAAATCAGTGGTTGCTTTGCAATGCACTTTTCAAAGGATAATAATATGCCCTAGATCTGCTGTGATTAGTTATAGTAATGGAACCATTTCAAATTAAAACTAATCAAATATGTAATTGTACATGTCCTGCATTACAGTTAGCTAAAATTTAATGTAATTAAATTTGTCTTGAATTAAGTACATCTGGCTGTCTATTTAAAATAATGACAACAGAAGCTATGGAAAATCTAGCATGTATCTCCCTAATGCTGAATACAAATGTCAGTATTTATAGACTCTATATCAATGCAAATGGTGCTTTTACTGATGAGGCCTGGAGGCTTCTGCACAAGAAAGGCCATTATTTTATAATATATACATAGAATTGTTAGTTCATTTCTTTATTGAATTTTTTCATTGATTCGTAGAAATTATTTAAAAGTTCTGTGGAAAGATTCTTTGGAGTCAAAGACTGAGTTGCATGCCAAGCATGCTCAAGGCCTAGGATTTGATACTTGACACTATGGCTTCCCATACACTATTGGGTGCAGTCATAGGAGTCGCTAAATCCACAATAAAAGCCCCTCAAAAATAATGTACAGGGGGTCGGAGTGATGGTGCAGCGGTAGGGCGTTTGCTTTGTTCGTGGCTGACCCAGGACAGACCATGGTTTGAATCCTCCCTGGCATTCCATATGGTACTCCAAGCAGGTGCAATTTCTGAGTTCATATCCAGGAGTAACCCCTGAGCATCACCCGGTGTGGCCCAAAATTATATATATATAATATATAATTATATATAAAGGGGGCAGAGCTGTGGTGCAGCGGTAGGGCATTTGGGACTTGCTGCGGTTCGATCCCCGGAATCCCATAAGGTCCCCGGAGCCAGGAGCGATTTCTGAGCACAGAGCCAGGAGTCAACCCTGAGTGTCACAGGATGTGGCTCAAAAAGCAAAAAAAAAAAAAAAGTAATGTATAAAATTTGTCTTAAGCAGCTGGTTGAACATACATTTTAATTGATGCATGTCATGCTCTCATTAAACATTTAAATTAACTAATGTCGGCAGAAAGCTGACGAGATTCATTTTTTAATTTACTCCTCAACATAGAAGCTGAAGTCATTTAATTTGACAGAAAATGTTTTTATTACAACTACTTGATTTTTGAAAGTGTTTGAAATGTTACTATCGTCGATTTATATTTTATTCCAAAGACATACAATTTTAAAGTTGTAAAGTGTCAAATGCACATGTCCTACATTTCTTTGATCTGTCTGATACTTTTCTAATTTTTAGTGAGTTTCTTCCCTGTATGAACAATAAACTTTTAACTATTTAAAGTCATGAAAATACTCCCCTGAGTTTGAGTTTAGAATATTTATTATTCCAAATTTTATTAGGTCTATAATGAAAAAATTATAATTTTATGTATGAAGAAATATGAAGGGGTTAATATCTATTTGTTTTTGGTTTGGAGGCCAAACACAGTGATGTTCGTGGATTACTCCTGTATTTATGTTCAGGGATCACTCTTGGTGGACTAGGAGGATATGGGGTGCCAGGTATCAAATCAGGTTGACCTGCTGTCCTATCCCTTCAGCCCATCAGTTCATTTCTTATTTTACATTACTATCCAGTTAGGCCAGAAGTATTTGTTAAAACCATTTCTTTCCTCATCAGTTACCTTGACATCTTGAATGAACACTATTAATTATGTGTATTGATTATGTATATGTGTACCTATTTCTATTTTATTTCTTTTTTTCTGTTTTTGGGCCACACTCATCTGTGCTCAGGACTTACTTCAACCTCTGAACTCAGGGATCATTTCTGGTGGTGCTGAGGGTGGAGGGTGGTGAGGGTGCTGAGAGTGCTGAAGTGGTGCTATGGGATGTCAGGAATTAAACCCAGGTCAGTGACTTCAAGGCAAACACCCTAATACTGTACTATGGCTCCAGCCCCTGTTTAGTTCTATTTCTGATTGCTCTAGTTTTCATTCTCTGAGATGGGCTTGGGTCACACCTGACAGTGTTCAGAGATTTTTTTTTGCTCTATGCTCAGGAATCACTCCTGGTGGGACTCAGAAGCTCATATATGATTCCTCGGATCAAAATAGGGTTGGCCGTTTGCAAAACAAGTGCTTTAACTACTGTACTATCCTCCTGACCCCTGATAGCTCGAATTATATACATCTATGTCAAAGTCACATTGGATTCAATACTAGAGATTTAAAGTAGACATTAAAACAGGCATGCATATCCTCCAAATACAGAAATCTTTGGTTGTTATCTATTGTTCATTTTTATGGAGATGGCCACATTTCCTGTTGGCTGTCTAAATGATTTTAGGTATTAAACCTAGAGCTTCACACCCACAATTTTATGTGCGCTACCATATGAGCCACATCACCAACTCTATACTAGACTCTTTGTTTTTCCATTTATATTTTATTACTGCTTAAGGGGGAAATATAGAATGATATAAATGTTATTTTATTTTAAAAAACTTATTATAGTTTATGTTTACAATAATGGTCACATTTTGGTATTGATGTACAAAGTATTGCACACAGATGTCCCTGAAGTATTCAGGACTCCCCATCCCTATGTTACTTCCAGTCTAACATTCATTACCTCAACATCCTTCTAGTATTTACAATTTTCCCCTCAACCTCTTTCTCACAATATGCCACTCAGAGGGTCTGTATTCCAGTATATAAGGCTCATTATTGATATTGCCCATACACTTGATTTCTCTATATAACACTGTTGAGTAAGACAATGCCATATTTGTCCTACCTCTGCCTTATTTTACTCAATATTATACCCTTAATATTCATGCAAGTTGCCATGAATTGCATGTACTTTTTTTGTAAGGTATTCTTTTGGGTTTATAGCACAATCTCTTTACCCATTCATCTGTTGTATATTTTGGTTTTTTTAACACCATCTGCATTTTAATACAAGTGTCTTAATTTTTACTCCAAAAGGACATGATGAGATTATATTTTTATAATTTGATAATAGTATTCGCTCAATTTGTGAAAATGAAATTCTTAACATTGTGATTTCTAATCCTTTAGCATGGTACATGTGTCACTTTCTTAGGACATCTTAAATGTTTGTTGCTAATGTATCTAATTATAGTGTATTTTGTATTATGACTTTGTATTCTATGGTCTCAACAATTCTCTATGATTAAAAACAGGATCATCATCCTGTGTGTAGATACCTAAGAGTTTTATGTGCATACTTACATATGCTAAGCATGATAATGTTTTCTTTTGATTTTCTCAACTCCTTTTTGTGCATGGTGCCTGATACATAACTTAGGGCTATGCACATGAGGTTTACCATTGAATTATTACACAGTTGGCCCTGTCAAATTTTTTTAGAGAAGGATTTGCATGATTTTTTATTTAATTATTTTTAAAATTATTTATTTAAACATCATAGTTACAAGTTTGTTCATAATAGAGGTGCTTTTTTCACAGATAACAACGTTTTTCATGATTGATTTTTAGTCATGAAATGTACAATACCCTTCACCATTTTCTCAAATTTTTAAAGCTATTTTCTCTTCAGTTACAGAACTGGCAAAGACTTTCAGTATAATAGTGAATAGGTGAGATTTAATATGCTTGACATGATCTCAATCTTATTTATTACTTTGCCATCAATGATGACATTTGAAGTAGTGTCTTTCTGTTGACTTGTTTATAGTGCTGAGGACCAAACCCTGGCTCTCATAGATATGAGGCATGTAGTCTATCATTGAACCATATTCTAGAAACTAATCAAATATTATTGAACTGTCTTATAACTTTAATGGTGACCCATATTTAGAGTATTTAATCAAGGATTGATTAAATTTGTGAGGTTCCTAGGAGACCCAATATTTTGTTGCATCCTAACACCCTAAAATTTTCATTCAGGTTACAAATAAAATTTAGGATTCCAATAAATGAGTTCTGGTCTATTAGATTCCTTCAAACACAGTGAATGGGCTTGGAGATGTGCTCAGTCATAGAGCATCCACATTGCAGACAGAAAGCCAAAAACTTAATCCCTGACAAATGCTTGAGTGTGATCCCTGTGACACTCTCCCATTTAATGATTACCAAAAAAGTTGTGATTACATCAGTTTTGAGGAGTAGTAGAGCTATATAACCAAACCACAGAGTCAACAACACTGAAAATATGAGATTCAAAGTACAAACACAAAATTTCAAATGTGCCTGTTGAGTGGGCACACTGGTGATGAGTGTGGTCTCATATTATTATTTATAGCATTGTTATAGTACCACTGAGATATCATTATTTGTATTATTGTTGGCCAAAGAAAAATAAACTTTTAAAATATAAAACAATAAAAAAGATATGCCTGTCAAGGTGGCAGGCTGGTTAAGGGAGTTGGAAAAATTCAGGAAATACTGATGAAGGGAAGTTGGCACTGGTGATGAGATTGGTGCCAGAATATTATAACTTTGTAAACCATGGTTCTTAAAAAATTAACTAAAATAATAATCTGTATTTTTAAAAAAAGTATGTGATGTGATCTCTGGTGCACCACTAATGTGTGTAAGAACCACAATTAAAGTGTGTGACCATGCCACCTCCAGTATGGCAAAAAAACACTAACAAGGAAAGGGGGAAACAAAATAAAATAAAAATACAATGTTCCATCCCCTGAAGCCAGATAAAAGTCAAACACAGTCCATCTGGTGGTCCAGGTCTAAAGATTAGATGCTCAGGCCTGGCAGTATTAGGAATAGGAAGGGCCATGGAAGAAACTCAGGGACTTGTACATGACAGGCAGCTGCTCACTTCAGGCACATTCTCAGCACATTCTCAGCACTGGCTGCCTTTTCATAAAGAGCTCTGTTTCCCTGAGGATTATGGAATTTACAAGGTATATATATATATATATATATATATATATATATATATATATATATATATATATACTCATACATTGTGACCTAAGGGTTAGTTTAACAGTAGGTGAGTACCTATTGCTTCATTAAATTTTTATATATAAAGCTTAGGTAATGACATAGGGTACATGGGTATTAGGTGTAAGGAACTAATACTAAAGAACTAACTTACCTTTATAAAATGTGCTGGTAAAACACTCTAGAATAGTAAGGTTGGCACCTTAAATGTGTAGTATCAATAATTTATTCTGCTTTCTATTACAAAACACAACAGTATCTTTCAAATCTATTAACTTGGTTTTAAAAAGTTTAAGGTGTTTAAAATTAGGGGTGGATATAGTGTTAAAATTAAGCATTTTCCTAGTACATACCACCCTGGTTTGGTCCCTGACATGGCATAGGATACCCTCTAAGCCAGGGGTCTCAAACTCGTGGCCTGTGGGCTGCAAACGGCCCTCCGTACAACATGTTGTGGCCCTGCCCTAGAGGAATTTTGTTTTGTTTTGTTTTAGTTGTTTGGGTCACACACCCCAATGTTCAAGGCTTACTACTGACTTTGCACTCAAGGACCACCCCGACTTTGCCTCCTGTGGCCCCCAGGTAAATTGAGTTTGAGTCTAAGCTATGCCAGGATGATCCCTGAGCAAAGAGCCAGGAGGAATCCCTAAGCACAGAGAAGTGTGGTCCTCATTCCCCTGAAAATACAGGGGCAGATATCTCAAAGGGATGCAAAGCATGCAAGGCTTAGAATTCCACCAGCTTCTACACCCCTACCCAAGGACCTCAGGCCCTGGAGATATCAATGGAGTACCACTGAGCCAGAGCAGCATCACATTGCCAACCCTAGCAATGGCTAACCCAGGGCCTCCCTGAACATCATTTGTGAGATTCATTCATAAAGATATCTTTATTTCGGGTCAGGATACAGCTCAGTGGTAGAATATATGCTTCATGTGTTCATCTCCAACACCAAAAAGATTGTTCATAAATTGAAAACTACTAACAAGTAAAATCCTGACTACTATAAATATTCTTGAAGCTATTTCTTGGTGCAGAAAAGTTTCTACTCAAAACCAATTGCATATTTTATCCCCCCCACCAATTGCATATTTGGTGGAACTAAGAACTCTAATCCTTAAGTCTGTTCCTGTTATACCTGGAAATTTGCCATTCTGAATACTATAACACATATTAAAATCTGCAAACTGTTCCGTGGGATCAGCTATTCTTTTATTCTGTTTAGATTCTTCACCAACCTAAATGATAAGCATATTAGTCATCAACACTGGTAATATATGAAAGTTAAAATATATTTATTCTCCTGTACCTCAAAATCTTACAATGCTACTACATGTATTCAAAGACCTCTATGATATTGTGCTTAAATCACTTGAGTAACACTACAAGGGACTTAGGCTATTGCAAAAACTGTTATTATTTTAGCTATCCATCACTAATTTCCACCCTTATATATACACTCTTTACCTTTAGGTCAGAGTACACAGTTTTTTTTTTAAAAAAAAAAACATTACCAGTGTGAAGATAGAAGTATTTCATAAAAAATACCTTCCTTCCCTAATTATGAAAACTTTCTTAGTTTTAGTTTTTATTTATTTAAATTCAGTGTTTACAAGGTTATTTATAATACAATATGGATATTCCTCAAAAAAATGAAACTAGAAATTGAGCTTCCATCTGACCCAGCAATACTACTTTTAAGAATAAACCTCAAGAACCAAAAAATGCAATGTAGAAAAGCCCTCTAAATTCCTATGTTCCTCACAGTGCTACTCACAATATCTAGAATCTGGAAACAACCCAAGGGTGAATTTACTATGGTATATCTACACATTGTACTCTGCAGCTGTAAGCAAAACTGAAATAATGAAATTTACTTATACATAGATGGATATGGACGGTATTATGCTGAGCAAAATTATGGAAGCTTTATTCAATCTTTCTCCATACACTATCATCTTCCTGCTTGCAATTCTCTATAATTCAAGTGTTTATTTGGCAGAACCATGTTTGCAGGGCCGGAATGATAGCACAGTGAGTGGAGCATTTGCCTTGCATACAGCCAATCCTTTTCATTCACCAGCATCCCATATGGTCTTCCAAGCCTGCCAGGAGCGATTTCTCAACACAGAGCCAGGAGTAAACCCTGAACGCCACCAGTTTGCTTCCCCACTCAAAAAAAAAAAAAAAAAGAACCATCTTTGCAATCAGTGCTGTATGAAGTGAGATGCATAGGGATCAAATGAGAAGACAAAAAAAAGCTGGAATGTTTATTTTTAGGCCCTTCTTTGTTATTCTTGATTTATATAATCAGTGATTTAATGTGAATGCAAGAGGATGCATTGTGGCTTGAGTTCTGTGGCACTAGGGACTAAACATGTCACCCAAGTCATGCTCAGGATCCTCCAGACAGATCATGCTTGTGATGCTCAGAAGACATTGGAAAGCTCCTTCCATCACTGTACCATCTATCTGGACTGTAAATGTTCTGCTATGTTGCAAAGTAACCAATCATGGGCCCTGGTATGAGATGAATTAATGAATGACTCATGATCAAATGTCATCTGATCACATCCACTACAATGGTGCACGTATCTGCTGAAATGTCTGGATCAAGGTGAACTAGAAAAAGGAACATGCAGTATCAGAGCATTTCATTCTTTTAAAGCCGAGTTCGCTCACCAAAAGTTAATATTCTTTTCAGTGAACTACAAAGGCATGGCAAAGTCAATGAAAATGGAAAATGAAGCATCATTAAGAGACATGTTGCTTCTACTTCTCAAGACTATGCTGCAAATGAAACAGAGCACCTAATTAGAAATCCAAGGGCCCCAGGCAGTGGTCATCACAAGCACTGAGAATGAACACATCTACCAGTGATCCCAAAATCTTCATGGAAAAGCTAGTTCTAACTAACCAGGAGGTCTTCCAAGCCTCTCTTGCTGCAATCTACTAGGGTTTTATATTTGCCTGAAGACTGCAGGATGTTTTGAAAAATTTCATTGCAAACTTGATTACAAACCCACTTGCATAATTGCATGCTCTGAAACACTTGAAACTCACTCTTTCGGGTTCAATGGTAAATATGGGAGCTGCAGGCACTTTACATGGGAAAAAACATGGAGCAGTTTGTGATGGAAAATACAATGCAGAACATGTGTTTATTTAACTGAAGAATTCACTTCCTTTTTATTTGAAAGAACAGAATTACAGCATGAATGACAAAGAAAATTATAGTGCACAACTATTTTATGTTACGAGTTGTCAGTACAAATCCAAACCGAAAAAAGAAGCATTAAAGTAAATTGTTAACACAGATATTTGTAACATGCTCTCATGAAAAATTTATTTGCGTGCTGTATACAAAAGGCAATGGCCCTGAACAAAATTTACTAATGTTCCCAAAAGAATTTATAGAGACTTTTTATAACTTTGCACTGGTAAAAATAATGGGCACAAAAATTCTGGGTCCACCAAGAAAACATATAAATCATAATGTGTTTTACATAGTCTTAATAATTTCTTAGATTTAACTTGACTTATTAATAAACTAGACTATCCAAGGCACACGGGTTACATTTGCTACAAAATAGAGAAGATAAAGTTATTTTCAAGTCCCAAAGTATTTTGAGAATCACAATGTCATATTGATATAATTTCATACATTTCACAGCACAATCTTCTATACATTAACTATATGGTTTTCTTGCAGTTTGCTGCAACTTGGTGGAAACTGGAAGGTAATATGTTAAATACATGTTTGTAAAAAGGAGAATAGCAAATACTAAATGATCTCACCCATAAAATAGAAATAAATAAAATAAGGGGATAGATAATGATCAATGAAAAATCATCTCTGAGGTTCTGCCTACTGAACTGAGTCAGCTCAGGGAATCAGGACCAGAAGAAACCAGAAGATACCTAGGGATAGTGATGATCAAAGTGATGGCATTTTGGTGGATGTGGTGCAGTGACATTTTACATCTAGAATATTAATATTAACAATCATGGTGTCTCAACAACACAATCATTAGGATCATTCCTCAGAAAGCTATGAATTGAGCTTCCATATTATCCAACCATTTCACTTCTTGGAATATAATCCAAGGCCTCCAAAACAGAATGCACAATAGTCACCTGCATTCCTTCTTTCATGGTGACATTCACAACAGCAAACATCTAAAATGAATGAATAAAGAAACGACAGTACACCTACACTATGGAATATTTCTAGGCTGTTAAAAAACTGAAGTCATGCAATTTGCGACTACATGTATGGATCTAGAGAGTATCATGTTCAGAGAACTTCGTCAGAGGAAGAGAGACAGAGAAGATTGATTTATTTCATATGTGGGATATAAAGAAACATAGTTGTGGAATAAAAAATGCTCAGTGGTAATAGAAATGAAGAGCATGAGAAGTGGTTTTCAGTAAGAAGCTTGCCACTGGGAGGTGAATGCAGGGGCCACTACAATAATGGTGGAGGGAAGTGATCACTCTGGAGGATGACAGGGTGCTGGAAAGTGGAAAAGTGATTGGCATGATACCCTAACAGCAAACCACAGTGCTTAAAAAGGGAAAATGGAAGGAAAAAATGCCTGCCATAACTTTGTAATTTACAGTGATTCTATTAAAAATTAAAGTATTGAAATATAAATATTTACTTTTTGAATTAGAATAACAATGCTTTTTAAAGTGGTAGAAAGCAAATTAAAATATGATGCCAATTATATGTATAGCCAAAGAAGTTATTCCTAAAATAAATTCTTCCTCAACTGGGCTGAATATATGAGAAGATGTATTGCTAGAAAATGGACTGAGGAGAAGGCAGGAGAAAGCTGGAACACATAGTAACTTAATCAGAAGTGGAAAGGCATTGCCAACGTAGGTCTTAAAAAAGGGACAATTTTCCTTCCCTTGATACTGAATTGATAAAGAGAAGATTAAAAAAAGTTAATTTTAGCACTGGTGAAGGATTATATATATATATATTAAAAATCAAAAAAAAATAAAAGAACAGATAAGGTCTCCCAATTCTTACCACAGGCTGTGTTCTTTACACTGACTGTATAGAAAGAGGAGGTACAGTAAATGCACCCCATATACACCTCAACACCTCAACACAAGCCCTTTGACTGGTCTGTATTGTGAATTGGGGGACAAAAAAAGAAAAATATATAAAAAAGTTAATTCCCTTATCCCAGGGAATTATTGGACTAGAAATGAGAACTACTCTGTATTCTACATTGCCATCCCCAATGATTAAAGCATTCAACAGAGTTGCATATTTCTTTACTTTCTGACACCTAAATTACACAGAGACTCTGAAATCTTTACTATTTCTTAACCAGGCCTTTACAGAAAGCCTCGTTGGTGACTATTTTAACCTCAACCAACTTCCCTTGACTTTTGACTCACATCTGAACAACTTTTTGTGTGTGTGTGGTTTTTGGGTCACCCCGGCATGCTCAGGGTTTACTCCTGGCTCCAGGCTCAGAAATTGCTCCTGGCAGGCACGGAGGACCATATGGGATGCTGGGATTTGAACCGATGACCTCCTGCATGAAAGGCAAACGCCTTACCTCCATGCTATCTCTCCAGCCCCTGAACAACTTTTTATCCCCTCTTGTCCTCCAAATTAACAAAGAAAATGAAAATTCTTTTTATTATTGGTGTAAATCAGAGTGTCTTAAAATTTGAAAAGCAGAGAGTATTCAAAGTTCCCAAGATACTTGAAAAAAATCTACAGAGCCAAATTTCTACTAAGACAACTGACATGGCCAGAGAGATCTATAGTGGTTGGGGTGCATGCCTTACTATATTGCCTGATCCCAGTTCAGTCCCTGGTTCCACATGGCTGCTAGGCATTGCTGAGTGCTGTTCTGGAGACTTCTGTGTAGCACCTCATTCCTGCCCTTACATTGGCTAAGAATCACTAAGACTGTCAATCTGGGTCCCCTGAGCACTTCTGGGAGAACCCCACAAAAAATATTAATTTCTCTTTTTATTCACATTCTCTTACAAGTGGCACTGACTCTAGATTGAAAGAAGAAACAAATAAGAATCCAACTGTCTTCTTAGAAAACTGAAAAACTATTTTTTGAAAACCATTTTTAATGTCATGCTTCTCATCATAATCTTGGTTTTGAAGTCCTTGAATTTGATTTAGTTTGTCAGTGAGTTTCTGAGATACTAGGTAAGTTAGTTTTTGAGCCACACCCAAAGATGACCAGAAGGTGCTCTTAGCTCCATGTTCAGGGATCACTCCTAGCAGTGCTCAGAGAACCATGAAATGCTGCACAGAAAATATATGCTCCGGCCTGTTGAGCTATCTCTCCACCCTGAAAAAATGTAAAATTTAATAGAAATGTTATTTATATAAATTACAATTGATATATATTTGGGGGGCACACTCGGTGACGCTCAGGAGTTACTCCTGGTGATGTGCTCAGAAATCGCTCCTGGCTTAGGGAACCATATGGGACGCCGGGGATCGAACCAAGGTCCGTCCTGGGTCAGCCACGTGCAAGGCAAATGCCCTCCTACTGTGCTATCACTCAGGCCCCTACAATTGGTATGTTAATATTTCAAAAACAAACTTTATATTTCTTGTGTTATAATTTATAAACCCTGTATTATAATTTATAATGTACTAAGTAACATAAGAGACCTCTTTGGGGGATTTCTCAATAATTTGGGGGGGCACACTTGGCAGAGCTCAGGGATTACTCCTTGCTCTGAGTTCAGAAATCACTTCTGGCAGTCTCAAAGGACCATATGGCATGCCAGGGATCAAACCTGGGTCAGCCACATGCAAGACAAATGCCCTACCTGTTGTGTTATCACTCCAAACTCTCTCAATAATTTTTAACAATGCAAAATATTCTTGGACTAAAATGCCTAAGCACTGCCAATCTAAGTAATTAACTCTGTATAAATCACTTAACAGCTCTGAACTTGTTCTCTCAACAATAGTTGGCATAATAAAGCCTACCCTTGCATTAATACTATGAGTATTAAATGTGAAAGTTTTGTACTTATAAGCTGTCATACAAATATGTAGGATCATTGTATTATTAGAGAGAGAATATTCGGTAACTTTAAACTTTTTTTAATACTGAGGTAAGTAACTCTATATACATAATATAATATGAGGAAAAGAGATAGTCAATGATCTCTCCTATAGCTCCCGTCCCATCAACATTAGAACTTCATTAGGAAGCAGTCTACTATGTCCCACTTTCTAAACCAGACGACTTCATAATTTTAAGATTTATACTGAACAGCCAAAATTATTCTCTAAGAAGTCACTAGGGTCCTAACAATATCACAAATGATTCCTTGTATTAAAACATTTTTGGAGGGCCTGAGCAATAGTGCAGAGGTAAAGCTTTTGCCCTGCATGCGACTGACCCAGGACGGACCTGGGTTCATTCCCTAGTGTCCCATATGGTCCCCCATATCAGGAGAGATTTCTGAGAACACAGACAGGAGTAACCCCTGAGCATCAGCGGGTGTAGCCCCAAAACAAAAAAAAGTAAAAACATTTTTGGAAACAATGCCTGTTTTTATTACAAAATTGTTTTCATTATAATGGCAATCATTTTTTCATTGACCTGTCAGAAACACAGCTGTGGTGAGGCAAATCCCATGTTTGTCTTTAATGCATGCTATTTTGGTTCTGTGGCTGTTTTATTGAAAAAAAATAGATAGAAAGGAGCTTGGTAATTGTTGAAGTCTTTTTCTTTATAAAAAGAAGAGAAAAATTAAAGTTACCAAAGTGTCAAGATCTAATGGAAAGAAGGTATCTTAAAGGAGACTATGAAGAAATGGTAGTGATCACATCTTATTAGAATAAAGGAGTTGTTTTCATAAACTTGTCAGTGTCAAATCTATGTATGATGGCTATCATATATATTTATGGATGTCTCACAAGCAGTGTTTAGGGGCCTGGAGGCTATTCAAAGTGATGCTTGGCCAATGGGGCTAGAAGGTTCAGTGACTTTCAAGTCAGGGACACTGTTGAGATCAAGGAGTGCTGGGGTTGACAAAGCTGCTGTGGTACAATTAACATAGTTGAAAGCTCAAGAGGCCATGCAGAAGACTGAACTTGGGTCATTGTCCATTCAACGGATGTACTCCTAACCTCTAAGCTCTCTCTGGCCCTAGAAATCTTTTTTGTTGCTGTTATTTTGATCAACAATCATCAGTACCCTGTTAATTACTCCTTGCCTGGTGCTACCAGATATCTGCTGTCAGGGCTCAGAGAACAAAATGTGCTACCATGGATTTAACCCACATCAGCTATGAACAAGAAAATAATCCTGACTGCTATACCTCTCCAGCTCCATCCTAGAAAACATATTTTTATACTATGGCTACAATGGCACTTGATTTATGGCATTATTTTTAGCAAATTTATTAGTTACATGATTTTAGAGTTTATTAGAATTATTTCCCAGGGCCCGGAGAGATAGCACAGCGGTGTTTGCCTTGCAAGCAGTCAATCCAGGACCAAAGGTGGTTGGTTCGAATCCCGTTGTCCCATATGGTCCCCCATGCCTGCCAGGAGCTATTTCTGAGCAGACAGCCAGGAGTAACCCCTGAGCATCACTGGGTGTGGCCCAAAAACCAAAAAAAAAAAAGAATTATTTCCCAGAATAATCCATATAGGCTATTCTAGAAGACTTTAGAACTTAGAAAAATGTAAGTTTCAAAGAAGTCAAATTAAAAAAAAATTTCGAGTAGATACATATCAGGATAATTTTTTGGATCCTAGTTGTTTTCAATGGAGTTGTAGAACTCCATCCAAACTTTCTATACTTAAAAAGTAGTTTGGAGCTAACTGTGAAGATTGAAAAATGCTTTCTTTTATCCTAAAGGAACCTACTTTATTTTTATTGTATGTCTCTGCTCTAAAATACTGAATTTCTAATTTTATTAAACTTCATTTAATTGTAATAGGGTTTGTGCTTTAAAAGCCAGTGAAATATATTCCACAGATGTTGTGAAATCATTTTTAAAGTGTAACATTCCTTTACCATATTTCTAATCTGAGAGACCACAGCTTAAAAAATTAGTTCTCCCTTGTTTATACTACTATGGGATTTTGGGGGGTTCATTTCACACCTCTATATATGTTTAATCATCACCACTCCCACCACCAAAATTCTAGGCCATCTCACCAAACCCCCCAAAAGACCCCTTTACACATTTTTTCCCCTTTGCCTCTTATGAGTTGAAGAGTTAATTTAGTTATTTCTTGCCAGTCATCAGCTTTACTTTTCATGTTCCACATGAGTGAAAACATCTGTCATTATCTCCCTTCCTGACTAATTTCACTTTGCATAATTACCTCAAACTTAATACATTAACCTGATATTTGACCCACTTTTGTCTCTAGTTTCCTCACATACCTCAATTGAAAACCCATTAATGAAGTTCTAGTCAAAATAAAATTGGTAAATACATAGAGACCTGGAGTGACTAATTGTATCATCAACTTCATTAGTAGTTCTAAGTGTAGTTCCCACAAGTTCTCCTTAAAGGAAGATGTGCTTATTGAATGTTCTTTACAGAGATGTATTTTAAACCTTCTAGCTGTGGAATATCCTGATGGATTTAAGGATAGGGAACAAAGACTAATCCTATCTGCCTCATCCATTTATTAGTACCAACTACCAGCAGTGGTTTTAGTGATTTATTTAAATATGTTATCACTAACCAGTGGGGACTTGTCTTCATTGTTGCCATCATCAGATGGGTAGACACAGTGGCTGGGCGATTCCTCAGCCCCTTCCGGAATTTGTGGACGTAGTGAAATTGCAGTCAAGACTATAAGAAAATCATGGAGGGTGGCAGTTACATAACTGAATGCTGAATAATTAATTACAAGGGGAGAAGAGAAACTAGTAATCTAGGCTTAACATTCAACCGATTAAGATTTTTCTATAATAAAAACTTAGTTATATCATATTTCTTTAAAATACAAGTATTTTAGAAAGGACCTGCAATGTCACATACTTTTCTGTTCAAAGATGTTTCCAAGTTGGTTTTGTGAGATTTCTTTAAAGTATGTGTTAAAGAACATTCTAGAGACATATTCCTCCTTACAGAAAATTATGTCTTCCAGAAATTCTTCCTAGGGTTTTTTATTGGTTCTACCCCAATAGCATTTACAACAAGCTGATGTCTTAGCTCTATTCTTATGCAAGACCAGGTGTTATATGTCATGCCTCATAAGAGCCTTGCACATAAGAGGTGCTTATTTCTTCCATAAAATACTGAATTCTCAGAAATTATGCTTGTTGATGTAGGGAGAAAATAAACAAGATCTCATCTTGACCACCTTCTACTATTCCTGGAACCTTGGGAAAGTCACTTCACTTCCTCTAATTGGTTTTTTTCATCTGTCAAAGGCAGGGCTACTTGGTTGTCTCATGACAGCTCTGGGTGCAGGTACCTAGATATCCCATGGAAGTGAACCTCCCATTAAAGGGTTTACTAAAAATATATCCTATCTGGTATCACCTGTCTCTCTTTAGTTAAAAAACATTTTTTAAATTAAAAGACACATGACATTTAAGTAGTGGGACCTTTGGTTGGTCTATCTCCATGAAAGTCTAAGATGCAGATGAGGGAAACGTTTGAGGAATCCTGACAGGTATTTCTCCAACATCTACATTTCCCCATCCTAACACATCCATTTAATTTTAATTGCTTTTGAATTTTCTTCTTCTAACCTGTGACTTTCATAAGGGTGGTCACTGATGCATCTCAGTTAAGTTGTACAATCACTGAGCTTTAAACCATTAGGCTGGGTTATTTATATTTGTTAAAACCTTGTTTGAAATAAATTGAACTGACACAATTTGTGTAATAAAAAAACTGATGGTCAAGTGATATCATTATATCACGACGTCTCCACCCCTCATTCATTAAACCTGTAGTGAATGTGGTGTGCAATCCTTAAAGCTAACATATATGTTTTTCACCACATCACATGGAGAAAACCTTCGGAAACCTAAATATACCTCAGAAGAAATCACATGGAGAATTTCTTAAACAACAGTCAATTGGGTCTCACTCTGAGTTTCTGATTTGGAAGGCCTGAAATGAAGCCAGAGAATTTTTCTTCCTCTTATGTTCCTGGGTGAAGCTAACTTAATTGTTCCAGGGACCACACTTTGACCACCCCTGTTCTGCAGCATTCCTCCTAAAACCTTGCATGTTAAACACAAGTGCCCATAAAAATTTTTGCCTTTATTCTTCACTAGACAAACGTAAGAGTTGTGCAGATTTTTCCAATTTAACAACAGGAGGACAAATTGGCCCCATTTCCAGTCCTAGACTTACATGACCATCCAACATACCTTTACTTGCTTGTGCTTTAAGTGAGGCAATGGCCTCACCGACCTCTGCCAGAGTGCTGCTGTGCACTGATTTGATTTCCTCGGAGCCTCCCATCGCTCCAAGTTGATTTCTGAAATAGCAAATATATCAAAGTGAGCTTTTGTAGAGTCTACAAAGAAACCACAGTGTAAAATAGTCCTTCTTTGACTGATAGCATGGACTCGAAACCAGCTTTGACACACCATGGGATCAGAACTATTTAAGTCAAAAAGCTTAAATCCTAAGCTCCACGCTAGCATGGTCTCTATACATTTTATTTAATTTTTATTTAACCACCACAAATTATAGTTACAAAATATTGGTGATTCAATTTCAGATGTGTAGTATCCAACACCAATCCATTCTCCAGTGCCCACTACCCTCCACTAATGATCTGTCTCCTTCCTACCCCAAAGCTATTTCTGTGGTAGACACACTTCCTCTCAGTGATTATACTAGTGTTCCCTTCCTTAACTTATCGTCCCCACATCTGTATGGTTATTACATGCAGACAAAATAACTTTTCTGGGGCTGGTGCTGGTAGAACCTTTTCCTTGCACATGACTAAGCCAGATTTGCTCACTGGCACCCCAATAGGTCTCTGGAGCCTGCAGGAGGGATGCCCTAAGTGCAGAGCTAGAAGTACAGCCCTTAGAACTGGTGAGTATATCATTCAAAAAATCCTAGTCCCCTGTTGACTCTAGACAAGCATGTTTGTTAAAATCTCTAGTGCATATTGTATATTTGAGGTTTGCAAATGATATGTCTTCAGTGTTCTCAGCATTTCACAAATGCTAACAACTAGTGAAGGTGCAGGTAGCTTATAATTTGCTTGAGTGTGGTGAACAATTCACATATGTTGTGGTTGGAGAGAGGGCTTCAAGGGCTATAGTTTATGCTTTCCATGCTGGAAGCTCATATTGAATCCCTAATACTTTATGGTCCCAAAAGTCCCCAGAGCACTATATCAGATGTAGACCCTATCACCA